>NW_006921532.1:6352549-6758370 GCF_000340215.1 Pseudocercospora fijiensis CIRAD86
ATCTTCCTTTCCTTATCGACCTAATATAGGAGGAGTTTGAAATGTACCTATAGTATATACGTACGATGCCTAAGTCTAAGCAAGAAGGCCGTAATGCCCTTTAAACTTATAGTATAAGCAACTAAATCGTCCGCTAGTACCCTGCCCTATAGCTCTTAGCTGTCGCCCTTCGACCTAATTACGTATATAAGCTTATCTCCGTCCCTAAGTCTACTAAGTTCTTTAAGGTTAGCGGTACTTACGAAAACTGTCCTTCTAAGGAGTCTGCTCGTCTCGGATAAGATATAGTTAAGCTCGCAGCTAGCGAGGGTGCTAGTTACCTACGTATTAAGGTCTGCCTTATATCTAAGGATAAGACTAGCTGCTCTACTATTGTCGAAGGCATATATTAGCCCGAGGTCTTTGCGAACTAGGTTAAGAAGCTTAAGGCTCGTAGCCTAGTCCTACTAAGCAAGATCGGCAAGCTTACTAACAAGCACCTTACCGACGACGACCTCGACTATATGTTCGATAGTTAGCCTAATAGTAAGGGGCGCAAAGCGGAGTAGATCCTTAACCCTCTAAAGGAGTGCGAGGTCTCTATTTAGATACTACACCTACTATATAGTAATCTAAAGACTAAGAGCAACCGTATATTAATTAACCTAGGCTACTCTCGCGTTATTAACGGCACTAAGGTTAAGGGCTACGAGAACTTAATAGTCTCTTAGGTTGCTAAAGCGCACCGCAATCTAACTGCCCTCCTAGCCTCTAACTCCTTCGTGCTATTCGCTTTCCCTACGGCTATCTTAGTCGAAGGCCTCGGCTATATCTCCGACGCTCTAGTTAGTAGGATTCCTTAGTTAAGTTACGTTGTTTAGAACGAAGTTGAACAGATCCTCTAGCTTAATAACGAAGGACTTAAGGAATATCTATACGATTAGGAGAAAGCTACGACGGAAAAGGCTACTAACCTCCTCGTTAATTAAGCTTTCTACGAGGGATAGTACTTCGGTACTAATAGCTTTAACGTATGCGGAGGAGATTTCGAGAACCGACTAGCAGATAAGGTTATTGCTAGTAAGGATTACGGCGCGTTAAAGCAATAGTAAGTCTGTATAGTGTTGCTTAGGAAGTTGTTTTTGCATAATTATAGCATCTAGGATTAATGCTACCCCGGGGGTATTATTGCGGAGTTCTAAGAATAGCCTTGGCTAAGAGCGCTAAGGATGCATATATGTTTGTTTTAAGCGCGCATAATATAAAACGTGTCTAGTTAGACACGAAGAAAGGGAGGGATATTAGCTAGTAACCTGCCCTATACCTATAGGCTAGTTTTAAGCCTATATAAGAGGCCTCCTTCTATAGAGTAGACAGATTACTAACCTCGTATAGCACATTGTTTATGTTACACTTCTATAATGCCTATATTGCAGGGCTCTAGTTATTAGCCTAAGCGACAGTCTCGTCATCCTATCTTGCTAAACATAGCTACCTATATTGCTATAGGTTATATTACCCTCGGTAGCCTATACTATTGCTACAAGTAGTAGTAGTAGTATTAGTTTCCGTCCTTTAGTATCTCCTTAGCAACGCTATCCTTAACCCTCCTCTATCCTATACGCCGCTTTATACTATCTAGTATACTACCTCTTCGAGATCTACTATCTACTTAACTTCGACCCTATCGCTTATCCTACTTTCGAACGCTACGAGTTTCTTTATAATAATAATAAGCGAGATCCTAAAGATTAAGCGCAAGCCTCGTAGCGGCCCGGATCCTAACTTGCGGCTCTAGCTACTAGATATTTAGCGAAGTATATCTTACTACTAGAAGATCAATTCTTTATAAGCGCTATACGAGGAAATTGTTAGGCGATATAGATTAAGAGCGCTATCTCCTACTTTCTCTACCGTATATCTCAAGACTAACGTTATTCTAAGACCTTTATCTATAGATCTAGCTACGGTCGCTTCGACAAGGTTAGGTGTTCGGGTAGAGAGTAATAGAGCGGCTAAAGCAGGTCCGAAGAGCAGAGTAGGTAAGCGTAGAAATCGTCGAAATTAGGGCACTATAATCGAAGGAGGCAAGTTAGTACTCTAGATAGAGTTAGCGGTTAAGGAAGACTAAGATAACGAGGAGGTTAAGCCGGATAGGGATAGCTTCTTAGTATAACTACGACTTTCAACCTCCTATAAGCTTAATACATTCGATACCTAAGATTGCTAGCAATCTAATACGAGAGGACGTATAGTACGCGCGTGCTCGTCGAGCAAGCTAGAGAAGCCTATAAGGTCGACTAACTAAATTAGAAACTTATACTAGCCCTTAGAATCTAATCGCACGCGGTATGTTTTTAGTAGGATAGTAGTAGTATCGTACTAAATAAATTAAACGTCGCTATTAGGATCCTACTTACAATCCTCGTCTAGTAACCAAATTTTCTTTAATATTATTAGTATTAGCTTGCGATCCTAGATAACGATAGTAAAATAGAAAGCCTAGATAAGGTCGTCTCTTAGAAAGACAAAGGTATTCGATCTAGATAAACCGAAAGAGTAGTAATGCTTTCTAAGGAGTATTGCGAGGTCGAGTTTGCCTATACGTCTCGTGCGGCGTCTTGCAATTCTAGGAGTATCCGGATACTACGTTAGATTAATTATCCTTATTCGGTTTTGTCGATGCCGTAGCATTATATCGGCTTTCCGGGAGACTAGAATAATTAGAGCGATAGGTGTTAATCTAGATAGCACAAACTACGAAGCTATAATAGGTATCGAGCGTATACTTTATTCGGACATTTCCTTAGGTTTACTATACATATCTGTCTAGGTCGTCCTCGCTAGGCAACCTAAAGCATGTCTAATCTATATACTCTGCATTATTATATTCGCGGGTTAGTTTAATCTATAAGAGACTTATACCTACGACGACGACTTAATTAGTAGGGGTCTGCTTAGGGACAGTATCTATATACTAATTGATTATTAAAGATATACGCGAAATAGGTCTACCCTAGTCTATAATAGAGCTCGACTCTTTCGAAGACCTTTTGCTAAATGTAGCTACGTTTCGGCGCAGTGTGTAAGATAGATAACTATGTTTTAGGACCGCTTTTAGGTACGGCCTCTATAGGACTAAAAGACTATACTATACGTGTTAACTTACAGTGTCTTAGACCTCGTCGGACGGCTAAGCCTCCTAACTACGGCGCGAAGCTCGCCTTCCTTAAAAGCGTGCAAGTCCTAAGTGTTCGGCTTAATATATTTTGCCTCATCCCTAGCCTCTACTATATTAGTCTATTTAGTATAAACTAAGAGTCTGAATTAGCTGCCTCTATCTCAGGCTATTCTCGCTTTATGCTCGTAACTTTCCTTATATTCTACGTATACCGGATCTCGGGTCTTCTTAATATAAGAGGGTTATATAGATAAAGGCTTAGTAAAGGCATTTAGGGTAGAGTTTAATATAAGACTAGTGCTAGTCTTATAGTAGTAGGGTTTAGCACTTATAGGCAGTATTAATACTAGTAACCGGTTTCTATAGTTAGCTAGTTCTAACTCCTAATATAGGTTACTTCTATTTAAATACTCTAACGTCTTAACGGTATATCTGCTCTAGGATATCGTATAGGCTACTACCGGCAAGCCCTTAAGTACGAGCGTCGTAATCTAAGCCGTATATTATAGTAGCTAAAACTTATATAGTATACTACTAAGTACTCTACTAGGATTATAGTAAGATAGAAATAAAGACGCTTAGCGGTAGCGTTTAATACTAGCCGGTAGATAAGGTATGCCCGGGCCGATTAGATATATCTAGAGGGCTAGTTTAAGGCCTAGTAGGCTAGTAGCGCCGCTATAAGTAGCTACGGCGTCCCCGTTAGGCTATTAACTTAGTACTTCTACTCGTACTATATAATTTCTAAACAACCTTACCGCTACTTCCGTACTCGCTAACTTAATAGGCGCCCCTTAGCCTCCTACTACTTCCGTATCTCGATAGGTCTATCTAAGCGCTATTAGTAATAGTATCCTTAGTCGCCTAGACGCCGAATATATCGCCGCCGTTATTACTAGAGCTCTTATAGAGTTCTATAAGAGAGTATATAGCTTGCGATTATAGCTACGAGAGGGACTAATTTATATAGGACGCCGTAATTATTAAAAAAGACTAGTCTACGATACGAGACGGATACCTATAGCTATAGTATAAAATTTAGCTCGCGCGACCCTTATTAGAGAGATATACTTTCGCTATCTATTAGTAGCCCGCGGTATAAGGTAGGGATAATATAGTAGGAGCGCGGCTACTAACCTTATAATAGTAGCAAACTTGAAAGCGTATTAATAAGCGGTAGTAGAGAGCTATAGCGAATCGAGACTAGTAGATTAGGAGATAAAGCGTATTAAATTTAGAGGTCGCTCGACTCTTTCTAGTCCTAGGGAAGGAAGACTCTTAAAGATTTTAAGACGATAGACGCGATAAAGATTACGATCTAGGCAGACGTATATACTATTATTAATACTTTTAGATAGAACTCGGGTTTAAGTATTATTTTGTTCTTAAGCTCGGGGTAAATATTAATTAAAGTATAGTAATAGCCGTATAATAGAAGGTAGTACGGCTAGGGGTAATGCGGCTAGTAGTAGTATAGTAAGTAGTCGCGATAGAAAGTAGGCTACTAGTATCGATTCTCTATTAGTAGCGCTAGAGTAGTATTTTAGCGTACTAACTCCGCGCGTTTCTACTTAGTATCCTTTAATTCTTCGGTAAGCTATCGAGTACGTATAACCTAGTAACCTCTATCTCCTTATAACGCCGTAACTAGTCCTTCTAAAGCGTCCTACGCGTTTAAATATTAGAGCACTTAATCGGTTAGCTACTTAATCTGCGCCGCCTAGTTATATCTATAGCGCCTTATATTATAAAGTTGCTATTAGAGCTTTTTTAACCCTTATAATAGTCCCCTTATTATATATATCCTCGGTAGCGTTATAAAACCGCTCGTCTAGGTTAAGTCTATAGATCGTATCGTGCCTTAACGACTAGTAGAAGAGCCTTACGTAAGCGTAGAGCGCTGTTCTACCGCTATTATATCTAATAGGGAAGATATTCGATACTATATATCCTTCTACCCCTTATATTTCTACCTTAAATATTAAACGCTATATCCGTAATTATCGGGTTCGACTTACGTATTCCTTAACTTGTAAATTACCGGCTAGCGTTAATATTAAATAGGGGTCTATAAGCTTACCGACTTCTAGGGAGATTCTATTCTTATAGTCGAATACGAGATATAAGCCCTCGTAGTCGTAGATAGAGATCTTAATTCGTATTAGTATATTAGGATAGTCTTACGTAGTAATCGGATAAGATACTTCGTAAGACTAATTAACGCTATACTCCTTACGCTTCTCTATCGGACGCGATAAGTATAGAGACCGCGCCTTCGTCGCCTATACTAGTATAGTAGGGTCGTTACCTCTACGTTTAACTAGTATAAAAGGCCTACTATAGAACTGCTCTATTTTTAGCGGACTATAGATCGGCCGTCTATAGATTAAATAGCGCGAGTGCCGGAGTAACGATAACTTAGTCGTTTAGGAGATACGCGAGGGTATAAAATAGAATAAACGAGAAATAGATAAGATATAGCTACTACGAACTCGGTAAGGTTGTATTATACCTAACCCTACTCTAGTAACGTCGTACGCTAAGGATTATATTAATCTCTTAGCGCTCTATAATTAGTCGGTCTTTAAATGCTTTATTATATAACGCTAACGTAAGGCATTCTATAGCGCAAATAGATCGAGGACGACGTAATATAAAAATTAGACATTAAACATTAATTAGCCGCGCGGCAAGTTATTTACTCTAACATCGAGTATTTATAAAGCCCCTCCGCTCTATTTAACTCGCGACTTACATATCCCGACTAAGAAAGAAAAGCAAACGTAGAAATTGTCGTAATACTAGACCTGCTAGCGTCGTACCGAAGAGATATCTCCTACCGCTATATTAATACTCCTTTATCCCTTATAGTTTAGTCCCGTATCTACTAGTATAGGATTACGTAGCGTAATTATACTAGCGGACTAAGAAGCCGAGCGCGAACGCGAGTTTGTCTATTTATAAGCCCCGAGCGATACGGAACGCGAGCGCCTACGGAGTAGTATAAGGCGCGCCTAGTTTGAAATTTGTCTTAATCGAGGATCGAGGACCTTAAAGAAGGTATCGAAGTCGGAGAAGGAGTCTTACGTAGTATCGTCCTATAGACCGTAGCTCGCGCCTCGTGCCGATAGAATGCCCTATTCGTTAATAGTTTAAGTATAAAAGACTCCGCGATGCTACGTAATATAGTCCTCGTATATAGTAACTAGGTCGGTAAGTGTAGTTACTAAAGTTTGATTGTTCTTAGTTTAACTAATACGGGACAGACATTGGAATAGCTTAACATTCTTGAAGTTGTGTTTCTAGGAATCTTAATCGTACGCTATACGACGAAAGCCGCTAATAGCAAGTATATATAAATAAGCTACTCCGCCTTAATAGATCCTATAGTCGCTAATAATAAAAACGGATCGCACGGTGTCGATATAATCCCGGATATAAGAATATGCTTCCTATCGGCGCGATTCTTTAATAGGCATTCTAGGTAGTAGATAGATAGAAGGCTCTATCTAGAGGATTATAGAGAGATTAGAGAAGGCAAAAAATAGTTTAGCCGCCTACGGCTCTATACGAATTTACTATAATAAAAGAGACTGTTATAACGAGAAGATTATAGCGACCTCTAAGTAGGCGCGCGAAGAGCTATATAGGCCTCTAACGTCTTTCTATTTATAGTTTATATCCTCCTAATTTAGGTAGCTGCCGCGAAGTAGTTAGATCTTAACTTAAGTATCGATATAAACCGACCTAGAACTAGATTTAAGCTATCGCATGCCTATACGTAGTCGGTACCAATTTCGCCCGGGTCTTACGCTAGCCTTCTACGCGGATTATAGGTAGCGCGTTTCCCGTAATAGATTAGCAAAAGCATTACTTAGACGATTAGCCTCCTCGAGTCGAAAAGTAGTCGAGCAAGCCTAATTTATAGCACTACCGTACCTATTACGTAAGGCTATATAGCATTCTATTACGACCGCTAAGACGCGGTAAATCGCTCCTAGAGCGTCTATAGGTAGGTGTCGTCGCCCTAGTCTACCTCGTCGTTATTCCTAAGACATTTTACGATCCGCTTTCGGATATCGCTTAAGGGCCCGAGTAGCGGCGAGTCGTTAGATAGATAAAGGATATTAAGCGCTATATTATATAAGGGCGCTAAGACGTTTTCTAGTCTACGAATTTCTTCTTTACTTTTAGCTAATTGCGCCTCTAGGACTACAATCCGCCTTTAGGTATTGCTATCTTACTCTATAGAGCAGCTATAAGGCTCTAGGTTACTTCCCGATGCCTAGTTCGGCCTTACCTTCCCCCGAATCGTAAAGTTCGACATTTGCGCGATACGGTTATAGAATTTTAGCAAATCGAGAGCTTCGAGGTAGAAGGAAAGGTACCTATAAACTTAAGATCGACGATTGTCCGAACGTTAGTAAAACAAGCCCGGTTAGACGAAACAATACTTTATCGTATATAAGCGAGACTCTAGAAACGCTATACCCTAGTCTCTAAGATAGTAACACTTATCGGACGAGTAGTAGTCTTTAAAAGGGCCTACCCGTAGTAACGCCTACCCGACTACGATAAACCAAGTTAATAATATAAATATACGAGGTCGGGAATTCGTAGAGAAAGTACGGCGTAACGAGCCGCGGCCCCCGATTGCGCGGCGAATACGACCGCGTCGCGAGACAACCGATCCTACGCGCTCGACGTAGCTAGTAATAGGAGTTCTAGGGTATATCTAGTTATTAGTACTACTAGGCTAGCAATCCTAGGTCGATATAGGATTAGTTTCCTTCGCTATAATAGAACATCTTAACTATTTAATGCCGAGGCCGCTACTAGCCGATACGCTAGCTTTTAACTTGCTAGCGAGGTTCGAGTAGTACTCGCTAGTCCTTAAGAGTAATATCGAGATAGCCTTAGCCGACTACGAAAAAGTCTAGCAGAATCGATTAGTAGAGATAGATAGTTACTACTAGGACCTAGAAGTCCTTATCGCTCGAGTATATATATAGGTAATAGGACAACATTAAGGCTGCTAGTAGACTATTGCGGTCTAGGACAATATCGACAAATCTATCCGAATTCGCCTAAGCCTAGTTATTAAAGTCCTAACCGATCTGTTACTTAGCAATCGCAGTATACGGAGGAACCTAAGAAAACTCTAATAGAGAAGTCCCGGCGTAGACTGCCTCTATAGGCTAATCCGAGAGTACTTTACGCCCGGTAGACTATAGGCGGAAGGGATTACAGCGCTTCTAAAACATAAGGAAAGAACTAGCTAATACTTGTCGTTACTAGAGATAGTACTCGCGGAAGAGTATCGAGCATTAATATAGCAGATATAGGCGACAAGATACAGTCTCGGACAGATTAAAGGACGGGATCTGCCGGGCTACTCGAGCTCGTTTAAAGTAACGATAGCGCGTGCGTCGGGTCGTAAGCACGAGGGCACTATAGAGGCGCTGCTATCCGCGTCGTAGCAAGCGTCCTTCTAGGCTAAATATAGTATACGTCCCCTCTCCCGGGGCGACCGAGTATTCGGATTCCGCTCTACGGTCTATATAGCCTTATTACGGATCGTACGTTCGGCGGCTCGGATAGTAGTATAGTAAGTGCTAGGCCGGCTTACCGTTACAATTATAGGGAAGCAAACATTTATACCGGCTAAATAGCGGAAATAACGGGGTTAGCTACTTTTACCGTTACTACTCTAATAACCTATATCTATAGCTAAATATTAGTCTATTGCTCTTCTAATCTTCTATATCGGTTCCCTAACAGCCTCTAGTAGCTTTATCTTAGATAACGATACCTACCGCCTTATAGGGTAGCATTGCTACTACGCCGGACTACGCTAATCGAATACTCGTTCTCTTAAAGCATTATCGAAAGATATTTGTATCGTACGAACCTATATCTAACTATTCACCTCTCGCGCGCTCTAAGATCGCCGAGTTCGAACGTATACTAAAGCGAAACTTTAGTAGCAAGCTATAGCTATTTCGACGTACTAGCGAAGCGTCGTACGTTACGATCGATCTATCTAACGTCTCCTTCGCGGCGTTTCGGCTCTACTAGGTCTATCTTAATAGCGATCGCACGGACTTTCTAGAGTCTAGCGAAGACTACTCGTAGCTAGAGATTCTAGTCGACTCTATTGCTATCGGCGCTACCTTACAAGATTACAAATACTCTAAGCTCGCGGTATAGGCTCTCGATAGATATACGCGCTAGGTAGCTCTATACTTGTATATCCGAAAGTCCGTAGACTAGGTTCTTAATAAACTATAGACGTTAGTAGAGACGCAGGGCCGTAATACACTCGAAGGTCTCGGAGTAACGGCACGTTTAGTCCTTAATATAGGCCTAGTAGAGCAAGAGCTACGCGGCTAATAAGCACTTATAGCGGCTAAGGCTAAGGGTATATAGCTAGTAGACGAGCTCGCTATTGTTCGCGATTAATACGACGCTCTATATACCGACCGTAACTAGCTAAATGCTCTATTTATTCGCGAGCAACAGATTGTTATATTAGAGAGGGAGTAGCGTAAGGAGTTATAGAAGCGTCTAGATACTATCGAAGAGCAGTTCTACTTAGAGAAGAAAGCGGTAGCGTAGCTACGCGAGCGTATCTAAGCGCTCTCCTATAGCGAGAGTAAGGCTCGCCTTAAGGCCGAGACCCTCGGGAAGCACCTTACTCGAGTCCGTAGCGAAGCTAGTAATATAAGCCGACAAATAATAGAGAGTCTTAGCAGCCTTAATACTAGCGTTAGGAAGGGGGTTGGCACTAATAAGTGCGCCGGAGACTCGAAGAGAGGTTAATAGTTAAGCGCCTAGTCTACTTCGGTTTAGCCGATACTAAAGCGCGCGCGTCCGGTGCCCGGTACTTAGAGCGAAGATCGTCTAATTGTCTTCGCCTAAGACAAGCCGTAAGGCTCTTATAGTAACGAGAACATACTCTATAGCCCGAACAGCGATTAGAGCAGCTAAGGTCTATAGAATCTTAGCGAGCACGAGAGCGACTTTAAGGCGATAGTATAAGAGAATAGTCGTAGGAGTTCTCGACTATATACGTTTAAGAAAGCTCCTAATACGGTTATAAGATTACTAGCGAATAGAAAGCTATCGAGTATTAGAATACGGGTAATTCAGGTTAGTCGCTTCGAAGCATACGATATCGTACTATAGAGACAGAATCGCTTATTTGTCGCAATACTTTTGTTAGCTCGACTAGGTTTTACCGCTTATTTCGCTCTCTATTGCCTCGATAGATGCTTAAATCCTAATATAGGCAGCGATCGCTAAGCTAGTCTCTTTGCACTACAGTTGTTAATTGTTAATTGATTACAATCACGTACTAAATAGTATAATTGATTGTAAGTAATTAATTACAAAATCATAATTATAATTATAGTAGTAGGGGAAGCTAGGGGAAGCAGCCTGCCTTAGGCCGAGTAAGCACAATCTAGACCTACTCTAGTAAATAAGTAAGGTGCTTATTATTTCTAGATTATAGGATACTTAACTTTAGTATAGTCTATAATTAATCCGGGATCACAATCTAGATTAGCTTAGCAATTTAATCCAATCTAATCTAGCTTGTTCCTACTAACTAAGCAATTTAGTTTAATTTAATCTAGCCCCTTTCTAAAGCAATCTAATTTAATCTAGCCCTTTCTAAAGCAATCTAATTTAATTCCCCCCCTAGAAGGGGCTAAAGGGCTAAATTAGATAGGCTTAGCAATTTAATCTAATCTAATCTTGCCTAGTCCTACTAATTTAGTAATCTAATCTAATCTAATCTAGTCGCTATTAAAGCAATCTAATTTAATCTAATCTAGGAGTCCTAGTAATCTAATTTAATTTAGGGGGGTCTAGATTAATTAGATTAATTATAGACTATACTACTTAACTTAGAAGAACCTTATATATTAAGGAGACTAAGATATAGCGAGCTTGTTACTCTATTTAGAAGGCTAATAATAGCCTAATATAGTATAGAAAGCTGCTTTATTTATATTTTCGCCGAAGGAAGTAGTTATTTAATTATAATTATTATAATTACTTTGCCAGAAATTATAACTAAAATTAGCGTAATTGTAAGTAATTATATAATTATAACGATTAACAATTAATAACTATACTTTGTACAAGGAAAGTAGTTAAAACCTTTTTAGTTAAAGCTATTAACTATAGTACGAGAGGGTCTACGATCGCGCTAGATCGCTAAATATCGTAAATTCGGAGTAAAGTAGGCTGTTTACGAAGCTATTAGAGAGAGGGTTGCTTACCTATAGTAGACTCTAGCAGTCTACCGCCTACGCCGCATACGTGTTAGTAGTATATACGCTACGCCTACCTACCTGTCTCTAATCAGCCGCTCTATACGTAGCCCTAAGCAAAGCTAATACTCTAGCAAAGCGTCGAACGACAACTTATTCGAAAGTACAGATTTCGCTGTCTCTAAGCACTCGGAGTACACTATACTATAGAAGATATATTTAACTAAAGAGGGCTAATTTGACAAGATATCTAGAGAAGGCCGTTTTAGTAAAGGTAGCTATAGTAATAAAGCTTAACTAAAGAGCCCGTGTTTGATTATATTCATAGTTTAATGAATCTGCGACGACATCTCTAAAGTGAATTCTATTCTAAATCTAAGTTAAGACCTATTCCTATCCCCTATTGTTTTTATAGTTGTTTACTTGTTGTCCTGCCTAACAGTAAAACGCTATTAATGCAAATTCTACCCTTATCCTTCCTTCCCCTTTCCTATATCGTTTTCTAGTATTCGCGAGGTATCCTTTAATCTCCCTAATTTTTTAAGAAGCTTGTCTATCTTATGCCCCCGTTAAAACCCTTAAATCCGGCGTCCTTAGTATATACTATTCTGTTTATCCGGAAGAGCGTATCTGTAAAGTACCTTCCTAGTTCGGAGGGCCCGATTTGCGCTATATAGGGTGTTCTAACCTACCGTTATCGTACACGTCTCCGAAGTAGACTGCCCGTACTCTGTCTTTGTTACTAAGGGCCTTAAGGAACGTCTACTACGGGTTTAGTAGGAAGGTCTTCGTAAATTAAGATGCGAGTAGAAAATAGCATTTAGCGTATAAGCCGCTCGATTATAGATCCTGCTACTAGCCTTCGGCGAGTCGAGTAATGTAGCTATCCGTCGAGATCGTGTCTTATACGGTCCGATTTAGCGTTATTTATCGTATAAGCTAGTCGCTAGAGCTCCTCTAGCGATTATCTAAGGCTATTGCTAGACCGATATTACTCTCGATTAGCGAATAGACTATTTTCATGCTCCGTTCTAATTCTCCTAATCGGCTATCGGTCAATGTTTAATAGAAGGACTGTTCGTATCGTATTTGTACCTATAGCTCGTTAAGTTCGCTCTATAGACCTATTAAGTCTATTCGAATATTTTAATAACCGTTACTCGAAGTAAAGCTATAAACTAGGAGGAAAATATAGCGGGCTTAGTACTATAAGATGCGCGATACGAAGCTATCGGACGGAGGCTAACTCTAAGAGATGTCTAGACCGATCGTATACGTTACGGTATATACGCAAATAGACGAGTATAGGCACCCCGTATCCTAATCTAGCTAGAACTCTATCTAATAGTCTTCGATACTAAATATATGCTACTAGGTACTAACCCTGCCCCGACTAACGCGTATAAAATTAATCGTAGTTGTAAGTATAGCGTTGCGGAGCTCTAGCTTAATCGCGGACTCTACGTCGTTAGACGCAAATGTGTTCGATAAACTAATAAAGAGACATATATCGAAAAGAAGCGCCGAGAACTCGGTCTAGCAATTTCTAATAATCCGTTAGTAGCAAATAGCACTAGGAGACGCTCTTCTAACGCTAGGAGGCGTACGATACGCGACGTCTACAATCTTTCGTAAGCGATCTACTCTTATAAGCAGATTCTAGTAGAGATTTTGCATCTACTCGCGCGTAGTCGTATCTCCGAGCCTTACTAATATATCTCGGACGTTCGTACGTACGGGACTAGTAATAATTGCTATAGGACGAGGGCTACGGTAGAGTAACACTATCGCTCTTAGGATACGTAAGGCGTAGGGCGAGTCGAGCTCTAGCTAGTGTATAATAATAGTGCAGTAAGGGCTATACTATAGGATAGGAGACGTATACGGCTAGCCTACGGCATTAAGTATACGCAGACGACATTCTAGCAAGCGTATATAGGTAATAAAAGCATCGGTAGACGTAATAACTATAACCGTAGATAAACAACGACTAGGTTAGTAACAAGGGATTCTAGGGTTTAACGTAGTAATGCTATATAAGAAGATCGGACTAAGTACGCTATCGTGCGCTAGTCTAACGGCTAGTATAGGGACGTATGTTTTTAGCGACATATTGCTGCGCCTAGTATATATAACTTAGACCAGTCCTAAGTCTTATTAGAAGATCCGATTTCCGAGGCGATTTAAAGCTAGTAAAGTCTATAGAATACTACTAAGGGTAGTGCTGTCTATATTATACCGCAAGCTTCTCGACTCTATACGAACGCTAATATAGTTAGTGCTAAGCAGATGCCGGAGTAGCATTTCAAACTCCTCGTTAGCGAGCTTGTCTATCGTAGTAGGATCGATTGCGCGCTAGTAATAACTAAGTAACGAGATAAAAAGGCGTCGAACCGATATCTATAGGAAATTAATACGATTCTCGTAGGTATATCAAGTAGGATCGTCTTAAAAGAGAGCTATACGCCGTAGCGGGAACGCGTAAAACACTTACTAAGTCTAGTCCGGGCTTTTTAAAGATATATTAACAATGCGAAGTAAGGATGCCTACCCGAAGGTATTACTCTATTTAGGCTCGCGTATGCTTAGATAGCGAGATGTCCTTCTAATTCGGACGGTTCTATGCTCGTTCCTACGCTAGGTTTGAGCTTAAAGACAATTATAGGGGCCCTATTACTAATCCGCTACAATATCTAGAAGCTTCGATAAAGTGTTATTTATATAGTCTTCTCGGAGGGGTACAGTGCGAGACCGCCGACGATCTAGCGTTACAAGAGATCTAGAACAACGTTATATATAGGGCAGACCGTACGAGAGCTAGGAAGTAACGTTTAGTACCTAGACCGGGCGGTTAACGAATAACCGAACCGGGTATAGGTAGCGTAATCGTTTGTCCGGCCGGTTTTAGCCTCCTCTTAGCCTACGACATACTCTAGGCTAGAGGAAAACTAGGGCTAATAGCCTACGCTTTCTATTCGATCGGACGTAGTAAGGAGCCCTAGAGATAGCAAAGGATAATACTAACTGTCCTAGACTCTTAGCTAATCTATTCTATCGACCGCTAGAAGTTAGCCGCTTATCCCTTTTACTGTTCTTATTAAGCTTATCGAAGACGCCTAGAGAGTATATTTATAACGGGCGTCTCGAATATCGGTAGCGTATAGGTAGAGAATACTAACTCCGGGAGTAGAAGGGTCTAGTAAAGCTATTAAACGCTGCTTTTAGCTACGTCGCGACGGTCTAGTATATAGCGAGTTAATCTTAACTTCTTAGGGGCTCGTATATCTTAAAATACCGCCCCTAGTATCGATCTCGCCCCTCTACGGCATTGTACTAAGCTTAATCCCGTCGCTATAGAATAAAAAGGAAGTACAGTCGTCGAGAAAGCACTCTCGTCCCCCAATTCTCTATTTGTCTAGTAACCTCTATATCCGATTATAGGCGGTAGGAAATTACCTACTACTATCCCTATCGACTAAAAGGAACCGTCGACTACGTTCGACCCTCTATAACGAAATATACGTAGTAACGGTCCTCTACGGCAATTCGACCTATTCTCTGTTCCTATTAGCTCTCGCGACACTAAGATCCGTAATAGCGACCGCTATAATACTAGAATTATAGCGCATCGGCAGCATTCTGTCGTAGCTACTCCGTAGTCTAATTATCTACTACTTCTTCTACCCTATCGAGAGTAAGTAGGGATAGTCGGTGTTAGCGAATTACGGTCTAGCTCCCTTAGAGTTGTCCGCTATAATAGGTAGTTGCGAGTCTTATAACTTACTTCTTATAGCGAGCGGCGAATAGGTTGCTAGACTATTAAACAAGACTAGTATAGGAAGCGCTATCGTCTAATCTTCTAGTAGCCTTATCTCCCTAAGTCGAGGTATCTATTATCTACTTAGCGCTTTAGTATCGCAAGAATAGGCAATCTGCGGTATACTCTTCTTCGCCGTCGCGGTCGTTATATACGTTCGGTAGGTCCTAGCTATACCCGTTGCTATTGTTAAAATGCTGCTATATCTAATCTTCGGGTCTATAAACACGATTATTACGGATTTAACTACCTCTAATATATATGTAGGCTCTTGCGGTTCTTCTTCTAACTGCCGAATATACTATAGTCGAGACTAATTTCGTTAGGTAATTCGGAAATCCTAGTATTGTAATCTCGACCTATACTAACGATTCTCGAATAGTATAGATAGTTAAGAAGAAAGTTCGGATAGGCATAGAATCTTTAATTATTCGAGGAGAGCGGCTTGTAGTAGGAGTCTATAGTTTTAATAGATTAGTATTTTCGCCGTTATAACGTATGTAAAGAGGCTTTCGTATAATGCCGCTGTTAACGCCCGTTAGTAGTTGATTAAATCTATATCGCTTTAGATAAACAGGCTATTTTGCTTAGTCAGATTTAATTAAACAAGGCCTTATATATTATCGTAGGCCTGTTTATTAAAATCGCGCAATTTCGTTAAGGTCTAGGTGTTGTTTAGTTATAGAAGGTCCGTATGCTATACAAGTAATTGCTTATAGAAGGTCCGTATACTGTATAAAAACAAGGATATTCTTAGAGCTAGCAAGCTTGCTTATAAGGTCTAGCGAAGAGTGCGAAATTTTTAGCTCTAGGCTGTTACTTTGTCGCGCGCCGCCGTAAATTGTCGCCGCTTTGATTTCTGCGCCGAGCGTCGTCGTTATATCCCTAGGAGCCTAGAATAGAAGTTACGCCGGTATGCCGCATAGCCGTACGTAATACACAGCGTTTAACTAGTAAATTCCTTAAAACTTGCCGACTTTCGATGCTAATATCTGAGGCAATATTAGTCGTATATTAATAGGATATTAAATATAGACAGTCAATATACTAGGAAAATAGATAAAATTAGAAAGGTCGCCCTATTTGCTTAAATATATTTTAAAATTAGTATAGAAAACTAGTACTATTATTACAAAATATAAAGCTCTAATATAACAGAGTATACTATATACAATAATCTGAAATTAGTATATATAGATAGATAGATATTTCATTTGCCTATTGTAGTGCCTTTCGGCCTATGCAGGTCTGTTTCTATATATTGTTTTAGGTAGGAAACTAACTTAGTTGGTAAAAACCTCCCTCCTGTCCTATTTATAAGTATTGATCTTCCTCGTTTCCTTGTTTTCCTTCCTCTAGGGTGTACTAGTGTTATAGTTGTTACCCTCTAACTACCTTGCCTACTACCCTGCCCTTCTTTCCCCCTCTTCTTCCCTCCTTCTTATCTACTCTTTAGTTTCCCTTACTAGTGCGAATTGTTGTACAAATCCCTATTTAATGATCTACTTTACTATCCTCTTTAGGTCTTCTTTGCTCTAGATTAGCTTATCGTATTCCCTTTCTATTGCTTTTAGTCTCTAATTACTTCTGCCTTCTAACTATTAAGGGCAGACTAGCAGTATATACTTAGGGTTCTAAGATTAGTAGCTATATTAGCAAGCCCTACTTTCAATTCCTAGGACGTTTCTTCTAAACAGGTAAGATCTGAATCTAATGTGTTTAGATCTAATTTAGATAGCTAGGCTTGCCTCGGCCCTGTTTAGGTCCTTATAGAGCTAGTAGTTATATTAACCAAATTTGATTAGTGCCTTTAGGGTTCCTAGTCTAACTTGTGTTTTGTTCTATTCCTGCTCCTATAGGTGTCTAGCAATTGATTCTACTAGGCTTTGTTTCTCTCTCTTTAGTTTATCTTCCTTTGGCCTTATATTTAGTCCCTAAAGCTCTTTCTCTAGCATTTCTCTTGTTAAGACTCTATAGTGCTCTAGGTCTTTGACTTTCTAGGGAGTCATTTATAGTCTGTCTCGCCTCCTAGTCCTAATATACTAGGCTTTTATCTTGTCTAGTGCCTTTTAGATAGTCTGTTAGGCTAGGTATTCTATTGTCTTTGCTATATATTAGTGTCTTAGTCCCTTGAAGTATTGTTTAACTAGTGGGATCCCTAATTCTATTTCTACTACCCTTATAGGTATAGTTTTATATACTCCTAGGATTTTCTTTAGGCCTTAGGTTTAGGACCTACTAACTAGTTACTCGATCCTCTTTAGTGTTTTCTCCTAGGCTGTCTATATCTGTACTCTATATAGCATTGCTAGCTTGACAATTGCTTTGTATATAACTTTGGCTTTCTCGAATATAGCCCCCTATATAGAGGCTGTAAGCCTATTAATGGATTGTATATTGGCATCTGCCCTCTGCTTTACCTTCTTTACTTATAGTCCCTAATTTAGTTTTAGGTCTAGCTAGAGCCCTAGTACCCTAAGCTCTGCTAATAGTTGGGTTTCAAAGCCTTAGATAGTAATTGATTGCTTTATATTGTAGGTTGATTTAGCCTTACTAAAGTGGATAAGCTAGTATTTTTCTAGGGCGAATTTTGCTCTATGTCTCTTTGCCTATTTTTTACACTCCTAGTGCTTCTCTTCTAGGATCTTGCAGTTGGTTTCTATTGTCTTAGACTAGGCTAGGATGTTTGTATTATCTATAAACCCTAATACTAATATGTTTCTTAATTCTAGGAGTAGGAGTAGGTCTGCTATAAAGATAAGGAAAAGGATTAGGGAGAGTATTAATCCTTAGGGGATTCCCTTTTCAGTTAGTATTAGGTCTGATTTGAATTTGCCTAGAATAAGCTATATTAACCTTTCCTATAGGAAGGACTAGATAAATTAGACTATCCAGTTTAGTATAGCCTTCTGTTTAAGTATATATAGGAGCCTTTTATAGGAGACATTATTAAAGGCTCCTAAGATATTAAGGGAGAGGAGGGTTACTACCTAGTTTTAACTATAGTGCTAGATATGCTTAATCTGTTCTATAATTAGTTCTATAGCTGTTAGTGTTAACCTCTTCTTTCTTCCTCCTATCTAGCCTTTAGGAAGGATATTCCTTTCCTCGGCAAAGGTTATTAGCCTTTTAGCGACAATTTTTTCTAGTACCTTACCTATTATATTAAGTAGGGCTATTAGTCTATAGGCCTTGAGCTGCGTATAGTCTTCCTTCTAGGGCTTCCTTAGCACTACTGTTAGGGACTTCCTAAATGGTCTTAGGTAGTGTCCTAGTACTAGGCTTTATAAAAAGATATTAGCTAGTGCTAGGGCTAGCCCCTTCCTATATGCTTTTAGAAGTTTGTTATAGATCTTGTCTTCTCCTAGTGCCTTATTGCCTGGAATTTTCTTTAGGATCCTTTTAATAGTTTCGGGTTTGACCTAGGTGTCTCTTAGTGTACCTAGTAGTAGAGTCTCTTATTCTTTCTCCTTTATATCTAATAGGTCTGCTTATACTTTTCTATAGAAGAAGTATTAGCCTAGGGCTCTTGCTTTCCCTTCTATTATAGTCTGCATTTGTCCTTGTTAGTCTATAATGTCCGGGAATTGTAGTAGTATATCTTTGTCCTATTTAGGTCTCCTTACCTATTTAGCTATCCTCTATATCTCCTCTAGTTTCTTTATAATTATTCCTATTATAGATCTCTATTCTTGTATCTTATCCTTCTTAATCTAGATCTTCTTTTCCTAGCAGGCTTTGTTATAGTTGTCCTATACTTCCTAGGTGTAGGTTTATATCTACTGCCTCCTAGCCTTCCTTGCTACTTTAACCTTCCTTATACACTTACTAGTCTAGTATAGTTGCTAGTACAGTAAATGTTTCTTTGCTAGGGTATGCTTTCTAGCTACCTGTTTTAGGATTCCTATTAGTTCTTCTACTGCCTTATTAATGTCCTCTAGCCTTAGGAGGTGCTTTATTAAGAGTTCCTCTAGTTTTAGGTCCCTTTCTAGTTCCTCCTTAATCCTATCCTATTAGGCACCTTTCTAGTTGAGCTTCTCCTCTAGTTCCCTTTCCTAATTAGCTTAGACATTTAGCTCAATCTGTACTAGGAAGTAGTCTAATAATTCTTTTAGCTCCTAGTTGACCCTATATCTTATAATCCTGTTCCTAATCTAATATAATGCAAAGTATAGGTCTAGTATACTACTGCTTCCTCTTGCCTCCTAAGTAATTAGTCCCTTTAGGGTAACAATTTCCATTCCTTTCCTCTCTAATATATTAATTAGTCTTCCTACTAGGAAGTAGTAAGCTAGGGTAAAGTCTAAGCCCTAGAGGGGGTAGTAGAGGTTAAAATCCCTAAGTAGGATTTAGTAGGTATTCCCCTAGATAACTCTAGGTAGTCTTTCTAGGGTTTTTAGTTAGGTACTGCTTCTTGAGTCTAGTAGTAGGTTGTATATACAGTAGACTTAGAGTATACCTTAGGATGTCTCTACTTAAACTAATGTTAGGTCCCTATCCTCCTATAGTATAGCCTGCTAGGTTTCTATATCTATCTCCTTGCTAATATAGATGCATGTCCTTAGGGCTCCCTAGTTGTAGATAATTAGGTAGTATCTTGGGTCTTTGACTGTTGCTAGTCTCTTTATATATAGGTTGAGCTAGGGCTCTTAGATTGCAATAATGTAATGTTCTTTTAGGTTTAGTACTTAAAGGAAGCTCCTCTATATCTTGTCTTTGCTTTTGTTAACATTGTACTATATAATGTTTAGTAATGTTGCACTATTTATTAGGTTTTATCTATATTATTTCCCTATAAGTTTTCCTTTAGTCTTCCCTTACTTTAGACTAATATTTAACTAAGCTTTGTCTGCCCTACTTCCTTTCCTACAATGTTAAGGTATCTTAGTCTCCCTAGTTGCTAGTGACTCTCTTGTGCTAGTAAGGCCCTAAATGTAAACCTATTATCTTGTCTAAACCTCTTTTATAGCACTTAGCTAGGTTGCTTCTACATCTAGCTGCCCTAGCTTATTGTATATCTTTTTAGTATATTAATTCTAGCTTCCTTTACCTTCCTAGCTACCTGTATTCTTACTAGGCATTCCTTCGCCTAAGAGGGGTGTCTTTTAGTATAGTATATATATCTTGCCTCTCCCTTATATACTTTGTATTCTTTGACCTAGTAATCCCCTATATAATAGGAGCAGGTATTGGTTGTCTTTATACACTTAGCTACTAAGTGTCTATAGTATTAACATTTGAAGTACTATATTATCCTATAGTTGCTTCTATATATCTCTATTTCTAATCTTTTAAAGTCCTAGAACAACCCCTAGTCTAGCACTATATTAGCTTATTCTACACTCCCTACCTAGATAATTAGGGAAGACTGCTTCTTAGTCTCTTCAATTTTCCTTTTAATCTATGCTACTTTTGTAATCTTTAGGCCTAGGCATATAGCTTAGTTTTGTCTCTATAGGCTCTTAATATCCTGTTTTTCCTTAAAGCTTCTTATTATGCTATAGGCTATAATTATAAATTGCTATTAGGAGACCTTTGCTGTTTTCCCTATTTTAGTTGTCTATTCTTTTTGTATTTCTAGCTTCTTTTTGTCCTGCTCTTGTACTATAAACAGCTTGATTATCCCTTTACCTTCGTTCCTAGCCCTAATTACTTCTTTAACTACAATTCTTTCTACAATCTCTTTCCCTATAAGTCCTTAGATTTCCTTTTGCTCCTATAGGTCCGTAATATAGACTCTAACTACTGTCCTCGGGGGTTTTAGCGCCTCCTAACTAGCTACTGCTGCCTAGGTGCGGTAGTTTAGGCTTGTCTCCTATTGTTTCTTCGTAATCTTTGCTACGACTGTATTAGCTACCTTTGTAATTACGTAGCTTGCCTAGTTGTAGATTGCTTTCAGTCCTCTAAGGAGTTCTGAGATTATTATCCTATATGCCCTCTTAGGGGTTCTTCTATCTTCCGCCTTTAGCACCTCCTCTACCCTAGTATATAGTGCTTTCTATTCGTCCTCCCTTCCTTCTTAATTGTCTTCCCTTCGTCTCTGATTGTTCGCTGCTATTCTTTTTATCGCCGTCACACTTCCCTAATCAGTATATATAGTATATTGTATCTAAGATCTATCTTATAACTATAAATAGACTACTAACTACTACTATTTTAATACTTAAGTTATAAAATTTAGTAGAAAATTTAGTAGGGCTTATATTACGATACTTGTTTAGTAGAAGGATATATATTTCTATTATATATTTTAGACTTAGTATATATATATATATAATATAGTAGTTAAAACTTTATCTTTATCTATATTATAGGCTATTTTAGTAACCTTTTAGTATTTCCTATAGAAATTTCTTTTACCTAAAGCGTTAAAGAGCTATTTAAATTCTAAGATTTTAGAAATCTGTCTAGTATATACGGTTATATAGTATATCGGCCTAACTTCTTAACGTAGTCTATAATAAATCTAAGTAATCGGATAATCGAATAGTCGGGTAATCGGATATTTACTAAGGCTTTAGCCTTACTGCTATTTGTAGACAGCTATACTATATCTTAATATAGGTATCTATATTTATTTATAGAATTATACTAGCCTAGCTTCTACTTAGGCGACGGAGAGCTATCTTAGCGACTATAGCGTTTCTAGGTATCTAGCGTTTCTAGGTATCTAGCGTTTCTAGGTATTTAGCTTATTTCTAAGTATCGAGCTATTTAGCGAGAATCTCCCGAGGCTAGAAATACGTACTATCTAAAACTAGACATTAATAGCGAGATTCTTTATACTAGATATCTTTATTAAACATCCGATTACTCGATTGCTTAGTCTTAGTTACTCGATTACTTAATTTTAATTGCTCGATTACTTAGTCTCGATTACTCGACTGCTTAGATTTGTTATAGACTGTGTTTAGGCTACGACCTATCGTAGTGTTAGGTAAGTAAAGATATTTTTTTGTTTCTACTAGTTAGAGGCTAGGCTAGATTTTATTAAAGAGCGTCCTTGTAATATTTAAATCTTTTAAACTTCTAGCTTCTAGAGACTAGGATAGAATTATTAATATTATTTTATACTCGCTTTAATTATCTTCTATAACTCTTACTATAAGCTCCTTAAGTTATTCTAACTTCTAAGACTTCTAAGTATCTTCCGCTTTACTAGAGTTAAGTAATTATCTATAGATAATACAATTGTCTAGATAAGCCTCTTTTTAAATATTATTATCCTCTTTTAAATAAGGACTTTAAGACCTACTATAGCAAGCCCGGAAGCCGGCGAAGCCTAATCCTACTTATAAACGGAGCTCTATATATACTAAGAGGCTAATATAGATTTTTACTACTTTTATATTATACTTTGCTTTAGACTGCTATTACTTCCTATTATTCTTCGACTATTATAGTTTATATAGATTGCCTATAGGGTACGAAACTACTAATAGGTTGCTCTGAGTCTAAGTCGAATAGGAGACTAGATTGTTACTTAAATAGCGAACTAAGTTATCGCTTAAATAGTAGGCTAGAATGCTACTAGTAGTCTAGTACTGTCCTACTAGATAAGATCTTTAATCTACGATTCTATTTATTGCAACGTATATAATAATCGCGAGCAATTCTACTAATTTTATCGGAAAGAAAATTATATAGTATAGTATTTTTAACCTAGACGCAAATAGCAGTATCTATATATAAGAAGCCGCCTAAAGCGGTTCTTTCCGTAGTCTATATATATCTAGTAAAATCTGCCTAAAACTTAAACTTAGCTAACTTTTAGTCTCTTTTTAAAGGGCCTAGACTAACTTTAGGGCTTATAAAAGGCTTACTATCTACCCTACGATTTTATACAACTTCGAGTACCTAATAAAATATATATAAGATATAGCGTTTTCTTTTACGGGTAGTATAGTATAGCCTTTATAATACACAGCTAGGGTTTTCTTTCTATAAGCTAATTAGCCTACTTATTATATAGATTTTGTTGCGGTTAAAGAAATAGAAATAAATAACCTTTTAAGAAATCCGAAAACTTTCTAAAAAAAACGAGAATCTACCTAAAACTTCGAACGCCTTAGATTTTCTATTAAATAAGCCGGCCGTACCCTAGTAGGTCTCCGTACTAGTAAGGGCCCTAAATTTAATCTAGGCCCCTTTTAAGTTTACTAGATTAGTATATAGCTAAAAGTTTAGGTATTTAAGATAGAAAAGGGATATAGTAGGTTATAATCTAGCCTTCGGTCCGCTTCGGCGCTTCGGCGCTTCGGCGCTTCCTACGAGCTAACTTATATATTAGTTAATCTCCTATCCCTCGGCGCCTTCCGGAAGTAGTAGCTTTGCCTACTACTATAGACGGCCGAAAGCCTATTAGTTGCTATAATAAAAATTAATATTATAAAAAGTAACGCTGCTTCTAACCCTAGGTTAGAAGTAGCTTATATAACTTTATCGTACTATAATCCCCCTACTTCTTTACTTTAGGGAAGTAAAGAAGTCCTCTCGACTTAGGTATCCTTATCCCGCTACTAGCGTAGTATACTTCTACTCGCGGTATAATAGAAGTGCTAGCAATCTTTCCTAAACGGGCTTAGTTTTCTCTTAGCTTTTACGCCGTAACTACTACGCTATATCGCCGTCGGCGATCCCTCGGAAGCGTAAAGCCGGGCTTATAACTATTATAAAAAGCGACGCCGCTTCTAACCCTTAGTTAGAAGTAGCTTATATAACTTTATCGTGCTATAACTAAGAACTCCGGTAGAGGCTTAGCGAGAACCTATATATAATACCGCTATTCTATACTAAAATCTACTCTTCCGTACTCTTCTAAGGTTCGTAGACTCCTCTAATATATTCTTAAAAGCGTATTACTAATAAAATAGTAGTATAGGCTCTACTACCTTCTTTAACGTAGAGTTATTTAGCTCTTCTTCTAATTGTAGTGCTAGCTTACCTATAGTCGATCGAGTCGGTCGTAGACCTATATTAGCGGCAATTTAGCGCTAGAATACTAGAAATTAATAGAAATACGCGTACGAGGCTTTAATATACGATTATATATAATTTAACGATAGTAAGTAGAAAGAAATAGCGATTCTATATATAATTACCTCTATATTGTCCCCTACTAATCTATAGTAAGAGAAGGCGGCTCTACGGACCGTACTAATAGGCTTTCGGCCGGCTATAGTACTAGTATTGGCTGGTAACCGGCCCTACACCTATAGGGCAGTTTTAAGCCTACATAAGAGGCCTCCTTCTGCATTGTAGATAGAGCATTAACCTCGTACAGTACATTGTTTATGTTACACTTCTATAATGCCTATATTGCAGGGCTCTAGTTATTAGCCTAAGCGACAGTCTCGTTATCCTATCTTACTAAATATAGCTGCCTATATTGCTATAGGTTATGTTACCCTCGGTAGCCTATACTATTGCTACGAGTGGTAGTAGTAGTATTGGTTTCCGTCCTTTATTAGAGCCGAAGGTAGGGCCATCTCTTTATATCTAACAAGTTCGGGTATATTGAAGGTAGTCTCTAGGTACGAATAGCTATAACCGAAGCGAGGGCACGACAAGAGCCTACGATATAGACGATATAGAAGTATCTTAAGGGGCCGTTACGACAAGCAGAGAAACCTCTTAACGAGGGTATCGCTTTAACCCCGAAAAGCTGCAAACCCTTAGGACTGTTACAGCTTAGGGCCTAGTCTATAACTATAGCTAGCTTCTAAGGACTCGGCTCCGGGTCGAAGACCTATTTAGCACCGCTTGCTCGAGATAAGCCACCGCCCGCCTAAGGAGGAGATAGACTAATTACCTATCGGCCTTGCTTGGTTTGCTAAGACTATCTATACGATAGCAATTTCTAGATTATAGGTCGGATGCCTAGACAGTTCCCCTATCGACCGGATAGATTGCTTCGGGATTCGCTACCTCGTTCGGACAGTGCTTAGCCTTCTACTAGAAAAAAGAAGGTCCCTGCCCCCCCGCCTAGCTAAAGGAGATACGAGCTAGTTTCTAGGATCTAGGTATAAATAGAGATTACAGTCTCTCCCTCCGAGCGGCTTTCGTCTAATACTAAACTTAGCTCCTAGGGGTATATAGGCGACCCCTAGGAGGCTAAATTCTAATGCTACCCTAGGGGTGATATTAGAAGAAAACAGCCTAGTATACTATTCTCTCGCATAGCAACATCGAAACAAACCAAACCTATAACATATACTAAAAACACTTTCCTATAGCATTTCATTTTAACTACTTTACGACAATCGAATAAGCTCTAGCTCTAGCGAAAACGAGCATTACGAATTAGCGGAATCTTCGGAATCTGATAACCTACCGGACCCTATTAACGAAGAAATTAGGCGACGACTAGTTATTATAAGCGCCGTCGAACTAGGGGCTGTCGAGCCTTCTACGCCCGAGGCCCTCTATAATGTCGTTATAAAGATAATTTAAGGGCAAACTAACCTTCTCCGTTAGAACAGGCGTCGCCTACTAGAGCTAGGAAGCAGTAGGAACCCTTTGTTCGAAGGGTAAAACGCTACGGCGTACGTAGAACGCTTCGAGGACAACTTAGCCGAGTATAGACTCGAAGAGGAGTCGGACTAGTACAAGGTCCGGTCCCTTACGAGGACTACTATTACTAAGCTTTACCGAACCCTTAGAACCCTAGTTAGCTACCTAGAAAAGGACGACAAGTCTAATGCCGACTAGGAGGTCTTTAAATAGGCCTTTATAAGGGAGTATCGGGATCGCGATAGCCGTCGTATTAAAGGCAGTCGTATGTAGCTTAAGAACCTCTATATAGAGAGGCGTACCGAAGATAACGACCTAAAGGAGTACGTCCGCGAGTTTGTTAAGTTAGCGGACGGTATCGACTAGTAGGACCTCGAGAATTCTTAGAGAACGAGGCTACTCCTTAAAGGGTTGCCGTAGTCTACGGCTAAGCGTGTCTTCCGTCGCTATAAGCTTAGCGAAGCTAATCCCGAGACCTTTAGGAAGTATAAAGAGGTCCTAGAGGCTATTAAGGACGATATTAACAGCTCCGCCGATATAAAGAAGTTTATTTACGGCGAGGACCGGAATAACCTAGCCTAGGTAAGGAACGATGCCTCGGGAACTAGAGGGCCTAAGTTTCTTCCTAAATCGCAAAGTAGTCCTAGTACCGTAACTCCTACCGTTACTAAGCATTCTTAGGACGTTACGGACTTGGCTAAATCCCTAGCCTAGCTCAACCTTAATGCGAAAGCACTATAGCGAGTTAGGGAGGTTATTAATACTAGCATACTAAAGGATATGCTACCGGTCTACTAGATTTCCGATCCTAACTACCCTAAGGCCCCTTTAGTTAACGTCTACGCTATACGAAAGATCTATTCTAACTTAGATAGCAAGTGCTAGATATACGGCGGTTTCAAACATATTTAATTAGACTACCCTATCTAGAAAGAGCTTCTTAAGAGGAAGCTCGTTATGCAAGTAAATAGTCGGTTCTACTATACCGACACCGGCGACAAGATTAACTTCGAGTAGGATCGTAGAGCTCCGAAGCTGCCTTAACTTAGGAGTCTTCTAGAGAAGAAGTATAGTAGTAAGATCGAGTTTAAGGACACTAGGAACAGTACCCTCGCCGCTATTGCTAAACGAGAAACTTAGAAGGTTAGGGCAAAACAGGTTGAGGAGCGGAGTAGTAATAGTACTACTAAGCCTATTAAAGTTAACTTTGTGTCTTAGGATCCGGACGCAGTTACTAATGTTTACGCGGTTACTAAGAATAGTATAGATGTCTACGCTGCTATACGGTCTTAGACCTAGTCCTAAAGCAAGGGTAAGAACCCTTAGAACCCTACTCGCCCTAGTGCGGCAGCCCCTACTAGGGTACTAAAGAACAAGGCGGCCGACAAGGCTAAGCAATAGCGCGAGTTAACCGCAAAAACTAAGACTCTCTAGACAGCTACAGACCGTACTACCCGATCTAGCACTATACCTAGCACCGCACCTAGCACCCTACCTATAGGAAGCCTAGTCGTCCTAGAGACTCTAGAGGTCGATATAGAGGATGTTGCTACCGACATTAGTAGTACCCTAGGTCTAGCTAACCCGCCGGCCTACAAGCGAAAGTTAGCCGACCTAAAGAGCTTTCGCTTTAATAGGTATATAAAGAAGTATAGTGCCGGGCCTACTAACTCTTACGATATAAAGGCAAATGCTCTCTTCTAGGCTTTATAGTTCCTAGACCTTAAGTCTAACGTATCTATAGGGGAGCTTCTAGTATACGGTTTGCCTACTAACCTGTTCTAGAGCCGGATTCCTAACGATGCTACCTTTATAAAAGATCTTGCAGCCCTCCGACGCAAATAGGGGCGAGAGGACTATATCGACGTCTCTTCCCTATAGTTCCTTCCTAAATTTTTAGGGGCCTAGGAGTTAGTAGAAGGCGAATTAGTAATCTACGAGAGCTAGGAGACTATCGATAATACTAACGAAGAGGGGATTAAGGAGATAGGCCGAGGGGATAATAATAATGCCGACTCTGCTTCGGTTTCAGTTTCTATTAAGGCTATCCGATTCACTAGCTAATAAATCGGTCGAGTAGGACCTCCTCGACCTAAGGAACTTTACTCTATCCCTAATAATATAGACCTTTCCGCAGTTACCCGTTCCTTTGCCGTCGTTCCCGCTATCTATATTTAAGTTACTATCGGAAGCTATAGCTAGCAGTTACTAGTAATGCTTAATAATGGTTTAGAGTTACTTATTATAAGTAAGCGCTAGGCTAAACAGCTCCGACTGCTAATAAACAGAGATATTTCCCTTAGTATATAGGGAGTGAATAGGGAGGTTGCGCTAGTAGGTGCCTACTACAATGTTATAGTAGACGCTTTCGGCATATGCTTTTCCTTTACCTTCTAGATTGCCGCTAACCCGAATACGCTAATTATTCTAGGTCGACTATAGTCTCGTATAACCCGGGGTATCTAGCGCAACTGCGACGATAGCTCCTAGGAAGGAACTATCGCTAACTAGAAGGGCAACCGAGTCGTGTTTACTAGTTATGTCGGAAACACTAGCTACAAGTCCTACGAGGATATCCTTACTGCTTCTAAGCGCTCTTCGGGAAACGCTATAGCGCGGTTATAAGACCGGCAATCTGCGCTATAAGTCAATATAGCTTAAATAGGTTATATCTAGAGGTACGCCGCTCCGTACGACAAGGCTAGTTTCTAGGCTCTATACTAAGGAGACGAATGCTCGAAGCGATAGCGAGCATAATAGTATAACGACTACCTAGTGCACGAATCTCGGTAATAATACTATCGTAGGCATCGCCGCCGGAAGCGGATCTATCCGAATCCGAACTAACTAATTAGAACGCCGAGCTAATGCTACCCCGGGGGTGTTATTAGGAATCTAACGTTTTCGCCGGAATTATGAATTAGGATTACTAGCTGCATACCTACCGACTTAAGGAGACTTCTAATAAAGTTTACGCGCTATTCTATTACGCCAATCTCCGGGCCTAACGTTAAAGAGAGAGAGCTCGGGTATTACGAGCGGTTAGTATATATACCCTATATAAGAGGGTAGCTAATAAGATTAAGCCCGTAAAAGGTAGCGTATATATAACCGATAGGTCTAATCCTAGCGGAAATCCTAACTAGCGACAAAAGTGCCTTAACCGCGAAGCGATATTAACACCTAGGGATGGTCTATACGACTAGAGGTACATTACTAAAAAGTTCTCCGCTATTCTTAGGGGATCGAGGCTAACGCCGGAGAGACTAGCGAACATTAAACCTAGTATCGAGCTTTCGGATCTCGAACTGGATTTGCTATACGAGCTTCTATATAACCGCGAAGCCGTATTAGTATATAACTTTACGTATCTAGGCAGGATTAACCCGGAGGTTGCCCCTCTATAGAGGATCCGAACGATCGAGTATAAGCCTTAGGCTTACCTAGGGTTTAAGCTAAATCTAAGCCTAAGAGGTATAGTTAAGGACATAATACGGCAGCGTATAAAGGCTAGCATCTTAGAGCCTTCCTATGCCTCGTATCGCAACCTATACTTCCTAGTTTAGAAGAAGACAGCTCCTAGGGAACTAAAGAAGTACCGTCTAATTAACGCTGTATAGAAGTTCAACGTAGTTACGATTAGAGATACTAACCTCCCTCCGGAGACTAATAGGTTCTCGGAAGCTTTTGCTAACTATATTGTAGCCTTACTAGTTAATGTTTTCTCGGGCTACGACTAGATCCCTCTCTATCCTAATAGCCGCGACCTTACTAGTTTCGAGACACCTCTTAGGCTATATAGACAAACTACCCTTCTATAAGGGGCAACTAACTCCGTAGCCTAGTTCGTTCGTATTATAAACTAAGTCCTCGCGGCCTATATCTCCTATATAGCGATACCTTTCCTTAACGACATCGGTATTAAGGGCCCTAAAACCAGGTACGACAATAAAGAAGTAGAGCCTAGTATCCGTAGGTTCTTTCTCGAACACATTTAGAATCTCGATAGTGTCCTCTACGACCTAGAGCGAGCTAACCTAATAGTATATAGAGAGAAGCTTTAGCTCCTATACAAACGAATAAACATTGTCGGGTTTGTAACTAATAAGAACGGCCGCTATCCTAACAATGTACGGGTCCTAAAGATTGTGTCCTAGCTAGACCCTACCTGTTAGAAAGATATCCGGATCTGGCTTAGAGTAGTCTCCTACTTCCGTATCTAGGTCGAAAACTTTGCGTTAGTATATAAGCCTCTATACGCCTTACTTAAGAAGGATACAGAGTTTGAATAGACCTCCGTTTACTAAGCCGCTAAGGATAAGGTCACTAAGGCACTTGTTAGCGCGCCTACGCTTACCTCTATTAACTACTCGGAAGGCGTAGGTCTACTAATTATTGCTATCGACTCGAGCGGGGAAGGCTACGGCGAGATACTAGTATAGTATAATCGTAAGGAGCCCTCCTTACGTTACCCTATCCGGTACGAGTCCGGTCTATAGAAACCTATCGAGGCCCGATACGATACTAGCAAGCGAGAGTGCCTTAGTATCTATAAGGCTCTTAAGAAGTTCCGACCTTAGCTCTTTAGAGTGTTCTTTCGCCTAGAAGTCGACGCTTAGACGCTAGTCTATTAACTTAACCGTATAGCCTCCGACCTGCCTAACTCTGCGATAGCTCGGTAGGTTACCTAGATCTATTTGTTTGATTTCGACGTCTTCTATGTTCCTAGTAAGAAGTATACTAGACCGGATAGCCTTTCTAGAAGGCCTACTATAGAGGAAGACATCGCCGAGATAATAGAAGAAGAGGATATCGACGCGGTTGTTAACCGCACCTTCTTTACTACCTTCTATATTAATGCTATACTAGTAATTACTAGGTCTACTGCCGACGACTAACCTAGTAACTAGCCTAACGACGACCCTGCTACTAACGGCAAGGACTAGGACGATGCTAAGGCGGGCGAACTAGGTAGGGATAATATCCTTAATAGGGTCTACTCCGACGACTCCTATAATATCGCCTACTTCCTTACCTATACGAAGAGAGCTCCTAGTCTGTTAAGGAGTTAATACCGTCGTATTATTCGCTATTCTCGGAGGTTCCTTATTAAAGATCGTATCCTTTAGTAATAGGCTATAATTAATATACCGCTCTAGCGTATTATTAACGATCTAGTAGCCCGATAAGAAATCCTTCGTTCTGTTTACGATAAGCTCGGCTACCGGGCGGCGGAGGGTACCTTCGATATCCTTCGTCGTCGCTACTAGTAGGACGGCGTATAGGCTAATGTCTCCCGCTACTATAAGAGCTGTCCTAAGTGCAACTTTAGGAACAGCTACCGACGTCTAGGAGAGCTGCGTATCCCTGCTGCCTAGTTAGTTAGGGAGCGGTAGTATAGCGATAGGGTCTATCTTAGCCGTAATAATAGCCTATATGTTATTCGAGAGGGTCTTTCTCGATAGCCGGAGGCCTATTATTTCTATAAGGGTTGCGGTGCTATTAATGCCCGTAATATAGCTACCTTCCTATTTAAGGATCTGTTTTGCCGCTAGGGAACACCTTACGAGGCTATCTTAGATAACGCTACGAATAACATAGCTAAAGAAGTTTAAGCGCTACTTGTTTCGTATAGGGCGAAGAACGTTCGCATCTCCCTATACTATCCCTAGTCGAATGCTATTGTTGAGCGTAGCTATCGGTCTTTAATTAATACCCTGTCTAAGATAACTAATAGAGGGGATAGGTCCGTTCCTATCTCTACCCGCGTTCTAGCCCTTCTCTAGGCGGATCGAACTACTATTATCGACACGACTAGACTTACGCTAGCAGAGCTTATAATTAGAAGGGACGCCGTTCTTCCGATTGAGTTATCCTACCGTACGCATAGCGTTTACGACTAGGGGTCTATTCGTACTAGAGTAGATCTCCTTGCCCTACGCGCTAAGGCTCTTAAGGATATAACTACTACTTCTTAGGAGGGACTTGCTCGACAACGTCGCCTTCGTAAGGAGGCTAAGCAGTATTTCGACGACTATAATACTGTTAACTAGGAGCCTCTTAAGGTTGGCGATATAGTCCTTCTATACCGGTCCGAGCTAGAGTATAGTTACTCCTACAAGCTAGCCTTTAAGTAGAAGGGTCCTTATAGAGTAAAGGAGGTCCTTTACTCGGGTTCCGTATACCTTCTTTAGGAGCTAGATAGTGCTACCTTAAAGCACTCTTACCCTCGGGCTAATCTAAAGAAGATCGTTAAGTTACGCGAACCTACCCGCCCTCCGCCGACCGAGGAGGAAGTTAGTGCCTCTACAGACCCTCTACCGTCCTTAGATGCCTATCGGGAGGAGGATCCTGCCGCTATTATAGATCCTGTTCTACCTACGAACTATGCCTATCCCTAGATTCGTCTTAGTAAGCTATTAGGAATAACTTAAGAATAGAGGGAGGGTTATATACGGATTAACTATATATAGAGCGTTTCCGATATTGATTCCGATTCTAATAGTAAACTAGACTTCTAGCTATCTAACTCTAACTCCGAGGAACCTAACTAGTCTAGCGATAAAGACCGCCTAGAATTATAGCTAGACGACCCCGAGACTAAATAATCGCATATCCTTTCCTACCTCTGCTACGTTGCTTTCCTTACTACGTTGCTTTCCTTGCCTCTATTAACTATTCTCCGCGCTATTAATGCGGTGCCGCCCTATAGCTTTAGTCCTTACTATCTGTTCCTACTAATGTTTATACTCTCGTTTATTGCTTTTAGTTTATCCTATTGTTGTCTTTTGCTTTTGCCTTTACCTTCGATTAATATTGCTATAACTTTATTCCTTCGCTCTTGTTTCCTTAGATAGAACTATACGAGGCGTGTTTTCCTAATAATACCCTAGGGGTAGCATTAGGAAAATAGCCGAACCTAACCCCTCTACCCTTCTAGGACTACTTCCCTCTAGATTCCTAGACTCTAGCAACCTTCCTTAAGTGACAACGATAATAAGATACTCTGCTAGAGGATGTTCCTGCCCTAATTAGCACTAGCTATATAGGACACTAAGAAAGGGAGGATCCCTCTCCCTTCCTAGCTCTTAGATAGATATAGCAACCTAGGCCTATAGCCTCTAAGAATAGGGACCTTAGGCCGCTAAGCTTAGTGTCTAGAAGAAAGAAGAACGCACGGGCTACGTTTATATGCCTGCTACTATAAAAGGTAATGCTGCATCTATAACGATAGTGCTATAGGCTAATATAAGCTACGCTAGGCCTAGGCGATTTGCTCCTAGTTGCCGAGTATCTCTAGAGAAAAGCTAATGCTACCCCGGGGGTGTTATTAGTCCCGCCGGCCTTACTACTATAGATTACTACTAGGTACTCGAACTAACTAGTTACATTTCGAGTGCGCGGGAATCTACGAAAGCTAGAGGTTAATAAAGGCGCGTAGTCGCTACTAGTAATTAGCTAGATCGATTGTTAAACTTTAGCCGCCCTACTAATAAAGGAGTCTCGTATACAGCTTTACTTTTTAGGGTCTATATGTAATCGTTATCCGTTTGCTTTACCGGAATATACGGACTACGCTACCTTCGCACCCTATTTAAGGCGAGCTTTCTAAGCTCTTTCTTCTACTCGAACACTAACTAACTTACTACCGCCTACCCCCTCCCCCTCCTTCTATCTAAACCCTTTAATTATTATTAACAAGCTACGAACGTTTTTGCAAACTCGTTACTAACTCCTTTCCGCTCCAGTCGACTAAGATGTCTTCCGGCGCCCTAAATCCGCTAGGTGCTAGTAGCAGCAGCAACCTACGAGCCCTAAACCTAGGCGTACTAGTCCCGATCGAAGCCCCCTCCGATAGCGCCTTAGCTACTATAACTAGCCTCGAGTACTGCTTCTAGATCGTTACCGCCCTTAAAGACCCTTAAGAGAAGATCTAGAACGCTCGTACCCTACTACGCGTTATTAATAGGAATATTAAGAAGGCTGCTATCTTAGTTACATACGGCATAAACAACTTGCGTTAGTCTATCGGTAAGCGTGTCTTTAAGCGCGAGGTCCTTAACGATATAGGTATCGAATAAGCCTTTCCTATCGTCTATAGCCTCGAGACGGCCGGCACCTAGATTCGCTTGCGCTTTAAGACCCTCGACTAGGCCTTTAAACATTAGGGAGGACTAAGTAGTCTTCCTAAGAGCCTTATTGACTTCGCCTACGGTAGATAAGAGCGTGCAAAGTAGGTCTCTTCGTTCGTTAATAAGTATAAGGTCCGTCGTTAAGGCGCTAAGTACCTTTCCCGCACTATAATCTATCGTATGTCTACCGCTAGTAAGAAGGTAGGCAAGTAGTTACTTAACTTGTCCTTTACGCTTAACGACTTTACGATATCCTACTAGAAGCGGCACTACGATGCAATTGTCTAGATCGATCTTAATATATAGACAACTAAGGATCTATTAAAAGAGAAGGGCTATCGTATTAATAGTATAGGTTTTATTATTAAAGGTTAAGAGGCTCCTATCGTTAATGTCCTTAAACGCAAGGCTCTTCGCCTAGAAACAGAGGCCGATACGGCTGCTAGTCTCGCGCTCGCTACGGAGATATAGGCTTAAGACCGTCGCTCGACCCGTAACCGTAAGGTCCCTTAGGAAGTTAAGGACGAGCGCGCTAAAGCCGAAGCAGCGCGCAAGAAGGCATTATATACTCGCTAGGCCCTCCGCAAGGCTACTAAGAAGTATAGCGCCCCTTCTAGGGCTAACTATAGTACTAACTATAGTAACTCGGATATTAATATGCTAGATATACTACTAGAAGATATCTCCTCCGAAGGCTCCTTTAGCGAGCGTAGAGATAGAGGGCTCTCGCCGATCCTATTAACTAAGAACATCTATAGTTCTTATAAGGGCGACTCTATTACGTACCTTATTACTAAGATCGATATAGTTCCTAAAGCCGATATAGGTAAAGCTCCTGCCGCCCTGTCTATCTATTAACAGCTCGACGACCTTAGTAAGCTAGGAGAAGAGCCGTTCTCTATATATACCAACTATATTAAGAAGGCCGCTAAGGTCTGTAGTCTCTATGCTAGTACTAAGGCGATTGTCCTCGTCGGCCGCCTATTAAAGATTAGTCGCGAGGTTCCTAATTAAGACGCCTTCGCTGCCCTTAAGGCTAATTAGGCCTATACTAACTGGTTTCCTAGACGCCCTATTGCCGCCCCGACATCTCTAGGACTCTACGCGTTCAACCCTACTAGTACTATTACTCGCGCCCTTACGCTAACGGATCGCTAGAGCAAGTTCGTTACCGGCATCCTTAGCTAAGGCACTTCCTTCGACCGCTTTCGCTAGACTAGCAATGCTATCTTCCCTTAAGTCTTTAGCTAGTTATAAGAGCCTCGTAGAGTATATCCTTCTTTCCTTATCGACCTAATATAGGAGGAGTTTGAAATATACCTTTAGTATATACGTACGATGCCTAAGTCTAAGTAGGAAGGCCGCAATGCCCTTTAAACTTATAGTGTAAGCAACTAAATCGTCCGCTAGTACCCTGCCCTATAGCTCTTAGCTATCGCCCTTCGACCTGATTACGTATACGAGCTTATCTCTGTCCCTAAGCCTACTAAGTTCTTTAAGGTTGGCGGTACTTATAAAAACTGTCCTTCTAAGGAGTCTGCTCGTCTCGGACAAGATATAGTTAAGCTCGCAGCTAGCGAGGGTGCTAGTTACCTACGTATTAAGGTCTGTCTTATGTCTAAGGATAAGACTAGCTACTCTACTATTGTCGAAGGCATATATTAGCCCGAGGTCTTTACGAACTAGGTTGAGAAGCTTAAGGCTCGTAGCCTAGTCCCGCTAAGCAAGATCGGCAAGCTTACTAACAAGCACCTTACCGACGACGACCTCGACTATATGTTCGATAGTTAGCCTAATAGTAAGGGGCGTAAGGCGGAGTAGATCCTCAACCCTCTAAAGGAGTACGAAGTCTCTATTTAGATACTATACCTGCTATATAGTAATCTAAAGACTAAGAGCAACCGTATATTAATTAACCTAGGCTACTCTCGCGTTATCGACGGTACTAAGATTAAGGGTTACGACAACTTAACCGTCGCCGAGGTTGCTAAGGCGTACCGCAATCTAACCGCCCTTCTAGGTTCGAATACCTTCGTACCGTTCCCCTTCCCTACCGCTATCTTAGTCGAAGGCCTTAGTTACATCTCCGACGCCCTAGTTAGTAGGATTCCTTAGTTAAGTTACGTTGTTTAGAACGAAGTTAAACAGATCCTCTAGCTTAATAACGAGGGACTTAAGGAATATCTATACGATTAGGAGAATACTACGAAGGAAAAGGCTACTAACCTCCTCGTTAATTAAGCTTTCTACGAGGGACAGTACTTCGGTACTAATAGCTTTAACGTATACGGAGGAGATTTCGAGAACCGACTAGCAGATGAGGTTATTACTAGTAAGGATTACGGCGCGTTAAAGCAATAGTAGGTCTATATAGTGTTGCTTAGGAAGTTGTTTTTACATAATTATAGTATCTAGGATTAATGCTACCCCGGGGGTATTATTGCGGAGTTCTGAAAATAGCCTTAGCTAAGAACGCTAAGGATGCATATATGTTTGTTTTAAGCGCGCAATGTAAAGCGTGTCTAGTTAGATACGAAGAAAGGGAGGGATATTGGCTAGTAACCGGCCCTATACCTATAGGGCAGTTTTAAGCCTATATAAGAGGCCTCCTTCTGTATTGTAGATAGAGCATCAACCTCGTATAGCACATTGTTTATGTTACACTTCTACAATGCCTATATTGCAGGGCTCTAGTTATTAGCCTAAGCGACAGTCTCGTTATCCTATCTTGCTAAACATAGCTGCCTATATTGCTATAGGTTATGTTACCCTCGGTAGCCTATACCATTGCTACGAGTAGTAGTAGTAGTGTTGGTTTCTGTCCTTTACTAGTAATATCTAAACCTTAGTAATTACTAAAAGGTAATTACTATTACTACGAGATTTAAGAAATAGTAATATAGATAGTAATTACTAAATAGCAATTACTATATTACTATTATATTACTATTTTCAAAGTTCTTTTAGAATAAGAGATTCTTAATAGCTTTTTATAGATATAGTAGTATTGTATATATTTTCTAAAGATTATATAATATATCTAGAAAAAAAGTACTTCTTTATATGTAAATAGTATATAGTAATTACTCTATTACTATATAGTAATTACTATAGTAATAGTAATTACTATTTCTATAGGGTTCTAAAAAAAGTAATAGTAATTACTATAGAGATAGTGATTACTGTAGAGATAGTAATTACTATAGAGATAGTAATTACTACTTACTAAGGTTTAGACATCACTGTATAGTACTAAGCAATTACGAGACCTTAGGTAGAGAAACACGGGTTTAGGTAAGCGTAGACGTCGAAGTGGCATTTTACAATTAACGGACTTCCTACTATGCGTATTAAAGCACTTAATAACCCGATCTTATAACAGTATTATTAAAGACGTAGAGAAAGCCTACCGCAGAAGCCCGAGTTAAATAATAATATATAGCGTTCTTTATCTAAGAAGATATAGGCAAGTTAATCTAGTAGTAAAAAGTCGAACTATCTAACAAACTCCCGCCCGAGAATTGAATCCGTTTGCACTCTGCAACTTAACCGGCTACGCGATTACGAATATCGATAATCTTAGCTAGAGCGCTATCGGCGCTCGCGAAGCTCGGCGACGCGACTACGTATCGCTCTATTAGCTCGGAGTACCTCCTATATAGCTTCCTTCTCCGTACGGATATATAGCGCTAACGCTTTAAGTAGTACTATAGTATTAATACGCGAATGCTTAGTCGTCTACGGCAGATCGAGGCTAGAATACTCTATGCTCCCTTATAGCTCCGACAAGGCTTTATATAGCGCATCGTAGTACTCCTAAGCGAGCAGCGTCGTATTACGAACCTAACTAACGCTAGTATAGGTATAACGAAGAGCGCGGAACGCCTACGCGGCCTAATTGCGGCCGCAATACTACCGTCGATACTTATTCTTTACTATAATATCGATATACCCTCCCTAACATTTTTTAGCCTAGTGCTCTAATTCCTTTAGGAGTCTGTCTATTAGTAGCTAGAGTTCAGACGTTATATTGTTGAGATAGAAGAGAACGGATTCGGCGCAGGTTAATATACGGACTAACTTTAGCTTGTTCTAGTAGGCGAAGCGGCGATAGGCGGTAACGACTTAGCCGGAGGGAGAGTACGGATACTACGCCGGAATTGCCTCTTATAGAAAATTGATAACGCCTTATACGACGGCGAAGCGAGAGCTAGAAATGTTAAGAGTATAATCGGCGTCGGAGGTAATTTGCGTTAGTTCTTAGATAAACTAGCGGCGGAAAACGGTCTCTTAGACGTAGAAACCTCGCACCGCGGTAATCGTCTAGTTCGCTATTAATTAAAGGCTCTCGATAGTCTAAGTAAGCGCGCTACCGTCCTCGAATCCGTTAGGGTACTACTAGACTAGGACTAATACAAATGCGATATCGCGACGCGTAGGTAGGATTATTAGGTCTATTACTTCTAGCGCGAACGAGAGATCCGTAATGTTCTTTATAGCGGCTATCGGTCGAGGTCCCTTCGCTAGATTAGTAGCTAAGTTAGCTCTATCGTAAAAGTTAGGCAGGCCTAGTAGACTAACGCCGCGAGAGACGACTAGGACCTATGCCGCCTACTAGTAGGCTACGCTAAGGGACAACGATAGGAGACTAAGGAGGATCTAGTAGAATGCGGCGACTATAGCGAACGACCCTATTCGGGGAAGGACCTAGTTATAGAGCTAGGCGAGGATCGGTAAAGCGAGGCTCTAAGAGCGAGTAACAATTCGTATAAGGTATATTCCGACGACTATCGCGACGTAGAAGGTTGCATCGACTACCGATAGAACGTTAAGAGCTTATAGCTAGACATTCGGCAAGTCGTCTTCCTACTACTCCGCTAGAGAAGATATTCTATTATCGATCGCTTACGCTATATTGTCCGATAGAGATAGCGAAGGAGAAGGCTCTAGGTCGTATATAGACTTATAGTCGTCTTCGTCTATATTTTTTAACTTAGAGACGATAGTGCTATAAGTTAACGCGTAGTATAGAGTAGGAAGGACTCGAATATAAAAGCGAGTAAATGCTATAACGCCTCTAAAGTAAGTAGGGATAGTAAGGAAGAGAGAGAGGAGGAGATTCTCTAGAGATACTACGGTTATAGCTAAGCAATCTATCGTTATACTACTCCGACGCGCGTATTAATCGACCCCTACCTATCGTTTACGGCATCGTTTGTTCGACTACTATTCCTTAACTATATACCGGTAGCTAGCCTACGGTTTATTCGTTTAACGCTTTAGATTAAATGCTATAGCCTACCGGCAATCTCGCTCGATACCGAGCCGTATATCTCTATATATATCTAGTAGGTAATTCTAATCGAATAACTCGGGTTTCCCGCGAGATACCTAAGGACCCGTAAGAATCGATGTCTCGCTAACCTTTCCTCGCTGCCTATATAATTTAACGTCCCGTATAGCGGATTACTATGCCCTAGTCTCTTAATAACGTTTCGGGAGGCGCGTAGGATAAGGTCTGCCGGAGACTTCTTCTAGTAGTATACGGTATATTTGCGTCGCCGATAGTACTAAGAACAACGTCTCGAACTCGCCTACGAATGTCTAGGCATCGCGTACGTTATAGTATAGGCGGTACTTAGCCTCGTATAGTTCCTAATCCTTATTGCTATCTGCTTTATCGGCCTTATATGTTCTATCTTGCGGCCGATTTTCTCGCTTTGCTTTAACGCTAAGACGTCCCGTATATAGATAGTCGTCTATTATTCGATACCGACCTATTAGGGGCGCTCCTAATGCTTTACGCCTAGCTAGCCCTAGCGGTTTGCTAGACTGCTACTTTACAATCCTATACGGTACGCTTAGGCCTCTCTACTAGTTTAGTCTCCTATAAGACTTAGTGCTAAACCTATGCCCCGCTAGAGTTATTGTCTTAGGCTTTAGAGAAGCGTACCTTTTTCCCTCCCTCTTACCGTCTATAATAATAAAAAGCCCGATCTACAAATAGTCACTAGGGCTATAGCAACATCTCTAATCTTGCATATTTAAACGCCTAACTATATTAGCTACTAAGGCTAGACTCAAATCTCGCTTCCTAACGTACCTTAAACGACCCGCTTCGCTATTTCCGCCGGAAAGATAGGATCCTTATCTTATCCTAGCTCTCTAATAGATATAGATACTATAGCTAGTATATAATCAAACATGCCGGCCGGGCGCTTACTACTTTATCGTAACGCCCTAACGGCTTAGCTACTAGTAGAGATTATAGCATTCGTAAAGGTATAGCACGGGAGAGGCTAGTCTAGAATCCTCGTTATCGGTCGTTACGTAAAGCAGATTGCAGATACTATTAAGGATCTTAACCCTTTACCGATTCTAGTTAAAATCGTATAGCCGCCTATCCCGCTTCTCCGCGACGGCACCTCCTATATACCTAAGTCCGATCGCTATAGTTTCTCGTATATTATCTACGCCGGAGCCGAAGACCTCCTCGAGCCGACTAAGTTGCCTATACTCTTAAAGTCGTTATAGAGATATCTCGCTAAAGCGGGCTGTATCTTTATACTAGCATCTAACTACTGTCCCTAGCCTATAGATTAAGTCTCGCTACAACTATTCTTAGACGAGCTCGCCGAGTACCGCGACGCTACTCGGCTAGGAGATATAACGCTTGCTAAATGCAACGGCGTTAATATCCTAGACGGGTAGGGTATAGAACCTATCGACATCTACGCCGCTATGTCTAGCATTCGTAGAGCCTATACTTATCGTAATAGAATAGTAGTTAGAGCCGCAAGGTCGGTTCTTACTATATTTAGAAGACTACGAGAGACTATTCGCTTTCGTTAACCCGACGAGGCCGACGCGTAGGTGTTCCTTACTTTTAGTACGCGACTATGCCTCTAGTTAACATTCCGCCTAGGTCGTAAAGTTAGGCGTTAAAGCTTCTCTCTATTTCAGCCTCGCTAGGTAGTATACAAGTCGTAGAGGTAGGCACAATACGGTCTTTCGTAGATAAATTAATAATGCTCGAACTTAAGGTATATAGTTAGTAGACTAGACTAAAGAATAAGGCGTATACGGTATACTAGAAGGCAATCCTAGTTCGGGCTGCGGCAATTCTTTTCTCCGTATTAAAAGCTTCTCTCGACCGTAGGTACAAACCCCTCTCCTAAGCTAACTTATCTTTTTTCGAACTTTTACTTCTATTTATACAAATTAACCTTCGATCTCCCGCTAGCGTAGACTTATAAACACCTTATAGCGCTTCTCCTAGTATTACGCTTTAAACTTATCTAAAGAGGTTACTTAGGCGTTCTTAACTATCGTTGCCGCTAAACCTTTACTAGCGCTTAAAAATCGCCTAACGTAGACTCGATACTACTTAATCTACGATAATTAGTCGAGTCGTTCCTACTCTTGTCTCTGCTCCTAGATACTAAATGCTTCTAAACATAAAGTACCGTATAGGTAGGTACTACCTAAAGGTAGCCGAGCGAAGCGAGACCCGAGTAGAAGAACAGTCAAAATTTGTTAGTGCCTGCCTACCGTCCTTCCTGCTTACCGTCCTTCCTGCCCTTAATATCTAAATAGGCATTTAGGCTAATACCTCCTTTTAATTTCTACTAACTAGAGGGGCGGAACAACTTTATAGTAGCGGTTCTTTAGATTAAACCCCCGAGCGAACACTCTATACGTAATTTAAGACTTAAGTGTATAAATTATAACCGTTCTTCTACTTAGCTCGTAAATTTACTTCGCTTCGCTTAGATTAATAGAACGGTAAAGCTCCTAGAGATACGGCGCTCGGACGGTCCTCTATACTTTAAAGGTAGAGCAGTATATAGTACGCTACGAGCGTAGACCGGTCGTAAGCAGTTAGATAGTAAAGTAATAGAGGTAGTCTTAGAATCTAGGGGAGTGCTCTAGGGTTGTATACTAGTAGGAATCTCGTAATCGTCGGTCTAAAGGACATCTTAGAAGCTAGATAGAAGCGAGTAGACCTAGAGTAAGGAGCGATAGATTGCGTAGCTAAGTAGGAGGGCTCTTATAAGCTAAATTGCTCGCTATCTAGGAGTAGTGTCTTCCGAAACGGATGTTATAGCCTATCTATAGTAAATAGCAAACCGAGAGTTATAAATATTTATTAGCGCCTAAGATAGCCTATACGACCTAGTATTATACTAGTAAGTTTAGCGAGGTCGATAGAGCGAACTAAGTCTTAGGCGTCTTTTATTCTAGTTAGCTAAGATCGATTCCGTAGGGACTGTAGTGCTACTAATATAAAAAGGAAAACGAGCCGCCGAGCGGACAAACTCGAATAGTGCACTACTTATCTGCAATTTACGATCTTTCCTCGTACTAACGATGCTACTCTCGCCTATACGACCGTATAGACTCTGCATTCCGGTAACTTTACTAGTCTAGAACAAAATTTGTTGTACGGTTGTTAATAGACATTTATTATAGGTTAGTTAGTAAACACGCGCGAGTTAGAGCTAATAGGGTCGAGTTAGATTTCAACCGCCGACTAAGTACTACCCTATTTAGGTAGCGACAGCGAGGTAGCTAGGCCGAAGAATGATTTGTTTAGATCGCTATCTTACTTATAGATTCTCTTAAAATAAATGTAGGGGGAGCAGTACCTTACTATGTCCTATAACCGATACCTTACTATCGATACTCCTTCTTTATCCCTTTAGCCCCTATCCTACTTACGACTGTTCTATTAGTAAAGGACTCTATGCTTTTTAGTATAGTATAGTATACTTTAGAGATTACTCGTAAGCTAACTAACGACTCTATTACTGCGTTCCTAAACCGTCCTCTCTCTCTCTCTCTCTCTACTAATATCCGCTCTTACCTAGATCTCGCGCTTCGACGCCTCTAGTAACTAATCTTCCTCTTCGCGGTATACCTCTACCGTAGACTCGCCTACCGCCTCGTACTCCTCTCCTACCGATATTCGGCGCCTCTTTCGAGATAGGCTAGCTTAGATATCCTTTAGAGGGACGAATCGCTTTAAACCGCTAGCTAAGGCCTTAAAGACGCCCTTACTACGATTTAGGCGAGTTAAGATCCTCTCGTCCGTAAAGCTAAGTCTATAAAGTGCGAGCTAGATATTGTTACGGCTCTAGTCGTAGCCGCCGAGGTAAATGCCCTTTATTTATACTCGTAGTCGAGGCTTAATCTAGCGTAGCTATACGATAATATAACCGAAGCGGTCGTTAACGTACTTAGTTAGGCCGGTCGTACTACGTATAACGAAAGTATTCTACGAGAAGAAGATATCTACGCTAAGTCCTACGGTATATACTAGCGGTAGCTTAAGGGTACCGTCCTACGAGATAATAAGCTCCTAAGGCTTAATAACTGCTTATCGAATAACTGCGTTTCGATCTTACTCGGATAGCTTAAAGAGACGGAGATGTTCCTTACTAGGAGAGTATTACGATATAACACTATTGCATATACGATAGCAGGTAGCGGTTACTATCGACCGCTACGGTCGCTATTACTACTAATAGTAGGACTATTATATAGATAGCTTGCCTCGCGGTACCTTAGAGAATGTATTAACTTTTGCACTATATAACCGTTACGATACCTTCGTACTATAACCGTATACCTAGCAACTTAGTAGCTTCGCTTAATACTTAGTTAGCTTCTATACTAACTACTAGTCCTCTACCCGAATCGACCCCGGTCGTTATAGCTACGACGAGAATCGACGCGATTAGCTACGGGTCCTACCGATCTTCCGCCGATTACTACGATTTAACTCCTACCCGTTACGACGGTACCTATTCGATTTACTACCCTTCCGCACTATGCACTACCGACGCGCGAGCGCCTTATCGGCGATCCTATTAGTACCCCGAGGAGATAGTAGTAGTAGTTTCTACCTTTAGTAGCAATTGCCTACTATACCTAGGTCTAGGGGTAGCCGCTTTCCCTAGGAGAACCTGCCCGATAAGCTACGCTCCTCCGCCTTTAGTTGGTTCTCCGTTATTGTCCTCCGTTTAGAGACTATCTCGCCTCTACCCTTTTACTAATAGTTTACCCGCTTGCCGTAGCTCCTTCGGACTCGCTTCTAACTCCGGTAGAAGCCTCGAAATTAGCTAAGCTAGCGGTTTAACCGCTGCCCTAGTACTACAATCTCGGATTGCTAGATATAGAGCCCTATATCCTACGTATCTGTTCCTATATTTAGAACTACGTCGATTATAGCGAGAACTTCGCGACCTAGCTTAGGGCAAAGTACGGCCGAATCGACTTGCTTGCCTTATACGTTCTATATTATTACCCGCTCGTAGGAAATCCGCCGCCTCTATAGGCTAAAATCGAGGAACTCTACCTAGACGCCCTTAACGGTTATAACTTCCTAGGATAGTAGGCAGTAGATAAAGGAATTCTAACTAAATCGGTTAAGGAGCTTAAAGCCGCGCTCCTAACGGTGCGCGATTTACGCTATTACCGTTAATTCTACCCGGAGATCTGTCTACTACCTATAGTAGAGTAGCGCCTACTAGCCCGACCGCCTTAAGTTCTACCGCGGCCTACGGTTTCGCCTATTACTACGGTAGAAACAACCGTGCCGCCGGAATAGCGTCCTAGTTCGCCTAATAGCTCGCTTAAATCGGTTTTCTTACGGAGGCTACTTAAGCTACGATACCCGGCGGACGAGAATCCTTAGAAGCTAAGGGGGCCTCTACCTAAGACTTCCCCTAAGGAACCGTTAACCGGGCCTTCCGATCTGTCGACGTCGCTATTCTAGGATATCGGTCGCGGCTAATTGCCTCTAATAAACGACGGCCTCGCCGACCCGTAGGCTAACGAGCCGCGTAGTCGTTTCTAATATCGTATCCTAGTAGATACCTTAGAGACAACTAAGGAGATCGATAGGGCGAATATCGCTATATAATAAAACTATTAGCGTCGTAATTATCTTCGCGAATTAGCTAGACGGAGAGGAGTCTATCTTAACGAAGTCGTATTAGACTTTCTAATAGAACAGGCGATTTCACCGCTATCGGTTACGCGTAAGCTAAGTCCGCCCTAGCCGAATCTAGGTTAATACGATTACTAGTAGAGGGCAGACGTATATATAAATGCCCGTAAGCATAGCCGCTTACGTTAGGGCGGGTTTGCGCTAGGCGATCCGCCTAGCAATCCGCCTAGTAATCCTCCTAGTAATCTATCCGGAAATCCTCCTAACGATCCTCTACTACCGCTACCTAGTAACTTCGATCCGGGTAATTCCTCTCGTAAGCCGACGTAGGGTTAGCCTTTGCCCTTTCCGCTATTAGACTTATAGGGTCTACTACGGGAAGGTAAGAAGCAACGCCGGAAACACCGTCGGTATAGGGATAATCCGAGTAAGGATAGATCTTTATCTAATAGTAAGGATTCGGACGACTCCGATTAATCCTCGTCGGATAACGATAGCTCCTTAGATACTAGTTATTATAGATACGCCCGCCGTCGCAGATACTATTAGTATTATCGGGACTACGTCGCGGAAGCGCTAGTTTCTAAAGCGAGTTATATCTAGGGGTACTACGCCCGCCCCTAGCGGCTACGGTTCGATCTAGCGTATCTTAGGTTCTTCGATTCTCTACTTAGCGTTACGGATTACGGCGAGGGAGACTACGCCTTAGTCGGGAACAAGATAATATACCGTTCGGTATATGCTTTTATCGAAGCGGCTAAGGATTATACTTATATCGTAGGGCGAGAGACGGTTCGTCTTAACCTCTCCCTTTGCTTTCGAGGGGTAGCGCTTAGTTAGTATTATAGTTACCTTTCTAGCCGCAACCGAGTAAAGCTCTACGGCGGATACGGTCTAAAGCGCTAGGAACGTTGTCTTAGCAAGAAATAGAAGGTCCCTCTAATAAAGGCGATAGATCTCCTCGATAAGTAACGCTACGACCGGTAGGATATCGCTTTAGGGCGTTTAGTAACGGACTTTATTATTAAGACGGTACGACTCGCTAAGGATACCGGCGTACGGAAATCGAACTAGCTCTTAGAAGCTTACCGTCGAATAGACCCGCGCCTCTAATTAAATATAGACGAGCTAAATCGTCGTATAAAGGTCGATAAGTAGGTTACGTACTACGAGAAGTAGGTATTAATCTAGGAGTATATACTTTCGTCCTCGTCTAATCGTCGCTAAGACGCTACGACTAGGAACAATAGCCGCGTTAGTAAGGCTACCTAGTAGAACCGATACGAAGGGAACGCCTCTTATACTCTAGCGAGCTTCGCTCTAGTAAGAGCATCCCCTAACTACTAGAACCGCGATATCGACCGACCGAACCTACTACGCCTTACTAACGCCTATTAGCAGAATCGCCTGCCTAACGCCTCTTAGTAGAATCGCCTGCCGCCGGTAGGAAATAGTAAAAGACCGTCGAAGGGTAGTAGCTCTACCTTCCTTCCGAAAGACCTAAAGCGAGTCGATTCGCGCCTATTTAATCGATAGGATAGAAAGCGTAACGATCGAGCTCGTAAGTAGGCTAACTTTGCCGATAATAGTAAGAAAGCAGGCGATACTATAAATAATACTAACTAAGCCGACGACGGCTATCGGGAGGATAGTTAGGAGGATAATAGAAGAACCGACGCAGATAATTATAGCTATTTTAGTAACGCCGGAGAAGACGCCGACTACTTTACCGACCTATACGACTCCGATCCGGGCTTAGGAGCTTACTTTGCGGGCGTAGGCGACCGCTCGCTATTAGCGTTAAACTCGGTACTATAGGCTAAAGCGTCCCTACTAGCGGCGATCTAACTATTTGCCTCTACGAAGTACGCTTACAAGGTCTATAGGCGGCGATTTAAGTTAGGCAACCTTCTATACTAGTATGTTTATAAGGAGTACATAGGGGCGACGACGCCTTCTACTATTATCGAACGCGTATCGGCAAACCCGGAAGTAATTTAGTCGAAGGCGCCTCCGTTAGCTTAGCAAGGTTACGTATTCCGGAATTAGTAATATATAACTTTCCCTCTTCAGTTGTTACTATCCGGTATATCTATATAGGTCTGCCTAGATACCGGCTATACGCTTACTATTACGGAAAAAGACTTCGTTTTAAGCTATTGCCCGGACGTAGAGGTACGTAAGCTACGCGAACCGATCGAAATCGGCGGTATTACCGGCGCGCATCGCTCCGGGAAATACGTCGTATTAGATATATTTGTCCTAGTAGCGAAGACGGACAGTATAGTCTCCCTAGTACAAATAACTCGTAAGGTTTACCTAGTTCCTAAACTAAAGGCAAAAATCCTAGTTAGTATAGATACGATTACTCTAGAGGGAATAAAGATCGATGTTCCCGTATAGACGGTTACCGTAGCTAGTTAGGACAACGCCCGCTTTAAAGTAGCTATTAAGCGCAAGAAAGGGAAGTCGGTTTAGCGCCTTATAAGGCTAGCGAAGGACGTAACATTAGCGCCGCGTACGGTCGCCCTCGTGCTAGTTAAGTATAGCGGTAACCTCCCTAAGGGCCGGGATTTTATTCTTAACGCCGGTTTCTTAGTCTAGCTAACTAGTAATATATAGGGATTGTCGTTACAAGCTCCGCTGTTAGTAACGGCGTATAATTAGGTCGTAGACGCTAATTTTTCTTATATATACATTCGTAACGATACGACGACTCTAGTAACGATTCGAGCTAGATAGCTGCTCGGTTCGTTAAGTAATAGGACTATTGCTAGGGCCTACTATATCGACGTAGCCGACTACGGACTAGCAGGATTGAGTCCTAACGCTTTTACGGCTACGCGGGATATGCTAAATGCATAGCGGGAATACTAGTACGCGTTAGGCGTAACGATCTACGGTAACGATAACTAGGTAGACTAAATCGCTATAGCGGTCGAGCGGTACCTGGAGCTTTTTATAGATCGCTAAACGGTAGTCGATATTCCCGAGTACGATTACATACCTATCCTAACTGTACTAAATTACCTAGATCTGTTGCCGCCCCCCTATATAATTAACCTAGGCAAGAGGGATCGTAAAGTAGTAAATAAGATATATAACGACCTATACCGCTAGGGGAAGATGCAGTATACAACCGAGCCTACGCCCTTCGGCTTTCTAGTGTTTGTCGTATAGAAGCGCGTTGCTAACGGTAAAGGTAGTATAATTAATAAGCCGCGGGCGGTAGTCGATATACGCGCCTTAAATAAGGTAACGATCCCCGATAGCTACTAGATACCGCTCTAGGCGGATCTCTTTATATAGTTAGTAGGGTGCTAGTATATTAGTACTATAGACTGTCTAACCTTCTTCTACTAATAGGGCGTAAAGCCGGAGGATCGTTACAAATTAACGATTAATACTTATCGTAGCTAGGAATAGTATAAGGTCGCTATTATAGGATATTCGAATAGTATCTAATTCGTATAGCGGAAGCTAGATTAGATCCTTCGCGACTGTCGTAGCTTTGCGCAGGCGTATATCGACGATATCGTAGTGTTTTCGTAGACGTTGCCTAAGTATCTCGATTATCTAGAAGCGGTTTTCTAGAGATTAGACGCCGTAAGGATTAGCATTAGTCCGAAGAAGACTTTCTTAGGCTTCCCCTCTGCGACCCTTTTAGGTTAGCACGTTAGCGGCCTCGGTCTAGCTACGAGTAAGAAGAAAATCGCAGCGATTACCTTACTTTAGTTCCTAGAAAACGTATAGAAGCTAGAGCATTATCTCGGTCTAACTAATTGGTTACGGCAATACATCCTATACTACGCGCAGATAGCGGCGCCTCTATAGGCGGAGAAAACACGCTTATTAAAAGAGGCGCTAGTTACCGGCAATAGTCGTCGCTAGTACGTCGCCGTTACGACGCTAGGTAAGGACGATTAGTACCGCGACGAGCTAGTAAAAGCGTTTCGCTTATTATAATCGATGTTCTACGAGCCCTCCTTCCTATACTATTTCGACCCTAACCGTCGCTTATACGCTAATATAGATTCCTCTAAAGAGTTTGGCTATAGCGTAGTACTCTACTATGTCGATAGGGACCTAGACCCTATTCTGTCTAAGGGAAAGGCGTAGTTGTTTCCTTACTACAAGGTTTAGCCTATTCTATTCTTAAGCCGAGGCCTAACTTAGGCGGAGATACAATATTAGCCGATAGAGCTCGAATACTCGGGAATCGTATAGATAGTAAAGAAGGTAGGCTATTTAATATATACTTTATTAAGGCCGACGACTATCTTTATAGACTACTATACCGCGGTCGGTCTTACTAACTCGGTATCGATAACTACGACTACCGATATAGGCAAGCAGAACCTAAAATTAGTAAGGGCATCGATATTCCTTTCCTAATATCGAGTTAATATAGTTTACCGTCTAGGGCGGATACCTAGTTCTAGACGCCCTTAGTCGACTTCTAAGGGACACAGAGTCGCCTAAGTTAACGCCGGACGAGGAGAACTTAGACCCGCTCTCTTACTATACCGACGTTACGCCCTCTTCAGCCGATCTAGAGGAAGTAGCCTACTTCTATACGATATTAGTAGAGCTAGATCCGGATTTCCGACGTCGGTTAAACCGAGCGTACGATAACGACGAACATTAGTCTAGGGTTTTGCGACTAGTTCGATAAGCGTAGGCGCGGAATGCTTTAGAGCGTCTCTATTTAGAAGGAGCTAATATGCCTTCGGTAACGAAAACGCTAGTTCGGTATAAGGGTAGCAAAAATCCGGACCTATTCGTAGGTAATAAGTTTAATAGTCCGCTAGGTATTCGATTCTTCGAGAGGGACGGCCTCTTATATTTCCGTAACTAATCTTTAGGGCGCGAGCGACTCTATATCCCTTAGGCCTTAATAGGCGAGATCTTCGAGTAGGCTTACGACGACTGTTGCTACTAAGGCTTTTAGCGCGTCTTCGACCGCATTTAAGCTTCCTTCTTTATATATCGACTCGCTCGCTACCTTCGCCTCTATTTAGATTATTGTTACTAGTATCTCCTTTTGCGTACCCTCCGATACGCTCCTTACGGCGAACTTTATCCGATCTAGAATACGGAGGGCCTATACTATACTATAACGATAGATCTCGTAACCGCCTTACCGGTTATAACTAATAGTTTTAATATACTATATACGATTACTTACAAGACGTCTAAGCGGGTAGTAGTCGTCCTAGGTAAAGAGGACTAGAAGGCCTACGACTAAGGCATCGCTCTAATCGATAGGCTTTGCTTAATAGATATAAGTTTGCCGGCAGTGCTTATCGCTAATCGTAATCCTCGCTAGCTAAGCGACTTCTTTAAGGGCGTTTTCTCGCGCCTACGTACGAAGCTAGCTACGTCTACGGCCTACTACCCTTAAACCGATAGTTAATCCGAGCGAACTAACTAAACGGTCGAGACGGCGATTCGTTACTAGTTAGCGGATTATTCTAGCGAGGATTAGACGACGTTTATCCTATAGCTATAGGCTACGCTTAACAACTCCCGCAATGCGACTACCGGTTAGTCGCCGAACGAGGTTGCTACGGGCGTAAGGACGAATCTCGACTCGCTCGATATACTATACGACTATCTATATAATAGGGCGGTAGCGCGTAGCCGTATCTAGAAGGAAGTCTAGGACGCGATTACTTAGGCGAACGTAAAAATAAAAGAACGGTATAATAGTAAGCATAAGCCCCTATTCCTTAAGCTAGGTAACTATATTATACTTCGCCTATACCGTAGTTACGAAGTGCTAGGTTAGTCGTACAAGTTTAGCTACCGTTTTAAAGGGCCTTTTACGGTTCTCGAGAAGGTCGGACGACTAGCCTACTATCTCGAGTTACCGCTATTAATGCGTATCTATCCGGTAATATCGGTTTCGTAGTTAGAAAAAGCTCCTAAAGACCTAGATCCTTTTAAGAGAACTATTAATTACGAGCCCCCGCCTATCGTAGCTAAGGATAGTCTAGGTTCTAGCGACGAGGGCGATTCTTACGAAATCGAGCGCTTTCTTAGGCGACGGACCGTCGTCCGAAGAGGCTAGCCCGTTCTCTAATACCTAGTAAAGTAGAAAGGGTATAGGAGCGCCTATAATATATAGTATAATATCGACGACTTAATAGGCGCGGACGATCTACGCAAAATCTACGATAATATATACCCTCTAAAGGAGGCACCGCTATCCCGTACCCTCCGTAGGGTAGTAAAGCGGACGAGAGCTCGCTAGCCTTTTTTAGAGGTTGCTAGCTCCGCTAATAAAGGCGAGGCCAGGTAATCCCTCGCGGTTCGTCGCAAATCGATATAACTCCGTAGCGCGACTCCTCTTTTAGAGTCGTAATCCGCCTAGGTATACCCTTATATCGTTATTATAACTACGTTACTTAGGCAACCGTTATACGTAGACGCGGGCTATTCCTTATTTAGTATCGATCTTTCCGGTATCCTACGATAAGAGAGCTTTCTATTAATTACCGACGACGAATAGAAACAGACCTTGAGCGCGAGAACCGCGTCCGCCGTAGGGATCGTAAAGTAGTAGCTTTTTAGCAAAAATTTCTATAGTACCGATCGCGATATAAGCGCCTAAACGTTATATTATTCGAGTCGGATTTATAACGCGCGTCTCGCCTATACCGTAAGGCCGATACGTTCGACCTCCTCTAAGGAGCGATAGCTAAGGAATATCGTAGAAGCGAGGATCGAGACCCTTAGGATACCGCAATAGGGAATAGTAAGATTAACGCTCCTCGCGGGGAACCGCTACTATTAGACAGTCTAGGATCGGCCGGATAGTCCTTATTTGTTACCGGCTTAACGCCTACGCCTAAGCTAGAGAGTAAGGTAAGTAATAGGGATATAGTATTAGATACTACGGTCGAGAATTATATAGCCGCGCCTAAGCTAGAGGACCTAACGGACAAGGCGGATATAGTATTAGATACTACGGTCGAGAGTCGTACGGCCGCGCCGGAGCTAGAGAATATAACAGACAAGGAAGATACGGTATTAGACGAAACGATCGAGATTCCTACGATCGCGGCTAGGCCTAAGGATATAACGAGTAGAGAGGAGGCAGCTATAGACCCTTCGATCGAGGTTCCTACGCTCGCGGATAAGCTTAAGAATATAACGAACGGAAAGGATACAGCGCCCGGCGCTACAGTCGAGATACGTACGGCTACGCCTAAGATAGAGAATATAGAGAACTCGATAAAGGATTCGGTAGGCAAAGGAGATACGATAGCGGATTAGATCGGCGAGTATCGTAGAGAGATAGATAACGCCGCGCTCGACCTATAACAACCGCGGCTAGAGGAAAACAGTACTAGCCTAACGCAGAGGCTAGAAGGCTTTATAATTCTCGCTATAGTAGAAGGCAACATCCGATAGATCTTTCGTAGGGCGCTATAGCTTATTTCTACCGACGGTAGCTTAAGTACTAGCAAGGTTTAGACGGTATTAAGCTATGCCGCCGAGGATAGGTATATACGGCCTTTCCTAATATTTACCGAGAACGGATCCGATATAGAGCTATACTACGCATTAACGGACGCCGGCCGACAACTATTATAACGATACGCACCGTTGTTCCTAGGTCGTAGTCGCATTAACGAGACGCTAATAGTAAGCTTAGTACCGTTGCCCCTAGCGGATAAGGTAGACGAGTCCGATTAGGAATCGCTCGATATAATAGCTCGGCCGTAATCGTAAGGAACGCCGGGTAGTAAGTTTAGTATAGCGTAGCGTTAGACTATCGCTAACCTATCGATAGTACTTCCGAATCTAGACTATCCGCTCTCCGATATTAGACGGTTTTTATTTCTAAAATATTACGTACCGGCGGTTATCGCGGCGGTTAATCTAGACTACGTTTTCGATAGGAAGTCGTTTATATAGGCGGTTATAGCGCTTACTACGAAGAAGAAGTAGTTAACGGAATTAGCGAAGGTATTACTAGGCGAGGGCCGATAGATAGGTCGAGCACTCTATAAGGCTATAGCCGACTATTTTATTAATAACAGCGACCCTCCGCCGCACTATTTAGGTAAATAGAAGTTTGTTTAGAAGGGCAAAGCGTTAGAGGTTAGGATTCCGGAGGCCGAGAAGCTATAGGACGCCGTACCTAGCTTCTTTGCCCTCTACTATAACGCCGCGGCCTACGCGTCTAGTAGCCCGGTTAACGGTATAGAAAGCGGCCCGACTAATCCCGTTAGCGCGTAGCCTCTTTACACGCCTTCGGCTTTAGAATCGGCACTACCCTTAATAATATCCGCAAACCGACTAACTTCGCTAAAATTACTATCTTTACTAGCGTATATCCTTCCTAATTTACCGCTATTATAGGTACTAGCCTCCCTAACGTAGGCGCCGAGTAACGGCTCGCTATAAGCGCCTATACTAGCTCCCCCTAAGCTACTTACTACTCCGATCGAGTCGGTATGCGAAGAATACCTAGACCCTTCCTCTAAAGAACTTGAGTTCGAGCGACGGCGGCTCCGAGGGTAGCGCGCGCGACAGACTTTGATTAACAAGCGTCTTCTTCGTACTAACGAGATACCCGAACAAGCGGCAATCCGGTAGTACGTAGAATACAAGGGCTGTAATAAGAAAGTCGATATACTAATCGCCGCTAATCCTATAGGGCGTAATAAGGCTAAAGATATACGCTTTATCTAGGCCGCGAAACTCGTATATAACGTATACGCCGAGGACGTAGACGGTCGACTACCTAACCTCTTTCGCCTACGCCTACGTAAGCGACTCGTCGAACACTATCTAGTAAGGCTTTAGTATTACCTATACTATCTATACCTTACCGCGGGCGATCGGCGCTTCTAGATTCTACGCGAATTGTATTAGTATATAGGCAAGCTAGTTACTAATTTTAAAAACCTACTCTTTACGTAACTGTACTTCTTCCGAATCCTAAACGACGATTACGCCTATAAATACTCTATCTTTAGAACCGACCTCTACTCGGACGGCTACGATACGTAGTAGGAGATTTACGCGATACGCTTTAGCGAGTACGTAGCGCTTATAACTGCGGGCGAATTAAAGGAGCTTCCTAACCTAGCTAACCTCGATACGAATTTTCTACTAACTATTACTTTCTACTACGCGAAGTTATAGTACCGACTCCTAGCAAACATTACCCGCTTACGCGAGAACTTCCTTAGCTTAAGTACCTATACCGGCGACCTACGATTCTAGCTAGTACCGTCTCTAATCTGCAATAGAGCCGTCGGTCTTATAGTACGCGCTATCTTACACTTCCTATAGACAGTCGACCTCGTATAAGAGTAGTTCTACCGCTTCGTCTCGAAAGAATATCGGGATAGTATTATAGTAGGCGGTTACCTAGTCCTATATAAGCGTAGCGAGAACGGTAAGGATATATCCTACCGCGACTACGGTAAGGAATACTAGAAGACAGGCAAGCGACCTATTAGCGAATATGTCGGAGCGACGAAGTATTATAAGATCGACCTAACTACCTACGGCGAAGTCCAATTCTTATAGATAGTAGCTACTAGACGACTCTCGATAGTGCGCCTACCTCTACTAGACTCCTAGCTTAAGGACTATACTGTTTAGCTACTACTAATCGGTATAGAGCTTAGTACCTAGTCGGCTATATAGCTCTATAAGTAGTACGAGTCCTCCCTTAACTCTAGTAGCCTACCCTACCTATACCGTCGTAACCTAGGTCGCCTAGCTATTACCTAGGACGTCGTCGCTTATACCTAGCGGTATATTACAGTCCGTAACGCCTATATCCTTCGCGGCGAGGGCTATACATCCGCCCTCTATACTAATAAGGCGCTTGCGGACACGAAGGCTACTAATGCGTCGCGTACGGAATAGTACGCTTAGCTTATAGGTAGCGGTCGCTACTAGAACAGTACCTATGCCGCTAATAAGGGTAAAGGTATGCCTCTACTGCTCCTTAACTATTAATGCCCGGTAGACTTTAGCCTAGTCTACTAGCTAACTTAGATCGATCCGGTATACGCCTTATCTACCTTTATCGCCTATATCTAGACGCTTAAGGACGGCGCTATCCCTAATAGATTAGAGCCCGCGCTAACGCTATAGTTCTACGATTTGCCGAAGAAGGCCTCTACTAATCCGGTCTTCGATCCTTTAGGCGTCTAGGAGCGTATTATATAGGGTAATACTATTTTTAAGTACGATAAGATAGTAACGAATAAGAATTACTAGTAGTACAATATCGACTATACGTAGGATCCTATAGGTGCATTCCTAGTGCCGTTAGCCGACTACTCGCTAGACGAGACCGACCTTACTAACGCGTACCTTTTCGGTAAAATTATCCCTCCGGAGCTCGCGACTCGGGCTAAGCCGCAACCTTAGGCCGTTACCCCGCTAACTAAGGCGATCTAGCTAAATTCCTCGCGCGTATTACTATCGACTAAGTTAAACACTCGCTAGAAGCTAACCGCTAGCCCGTTCTTAGCGCCTCGCCTACCGTCGAAGATGCCGCTACCGTCTAACCTATTCTCTACGCCTACGAAGGCTCTAGCTACGGCTTAGCTACTACCGCCTAATAATACGGTTACGTAGCTGTAGTACAAGCTTCTATCGCTTCCGATACGCTTGCTACCTCTGCCCGCCCTATAGGAAAACACTATAGGCGCGTACGGATAGTACTAATATAATACGACGGCAATTAGTATATATACGCTTAACTTATAAGCGCTCTACTATATGCGCTAGTCCGAGTTAGCAGCAACCGAGGTGCACTAGCTTTAGTAGATGCTAGCTAAGGCACAGATCCGCGAAGTAACTAAGCGCTAGATAGCCTAGTAGTATCGTCTTTCCGCTACGGTCTTAAAGGAGTCCCTTACGCTATCGCTAACCTATCTCTACTACGATTTCTTACGCGTCGCGCCGCAATAGGCAATCCCTATACTATACCTAATTAACGAGGACGCTTTTAAGCTGCTCGGCGGCGTATAAGGCAATACTACTAAAGATAAGATCGCGAAGCTTAATACATAGATAGCCGACTACTTTAAGCTATACGGTGCTATACGCGATGCCGATACGCTACTATTACTAGGTACCGACTTCCCTAACATCCCTATTAATTAGTTAGACCGCGCTGCTACTATAGCGGACGCAGTTAATACCTCGCTATCCGATAATAAGACTATAAAGACCGTCGCGCCTTAGCCGCAGCTAAAGGCGGTTTAGACTATACCGACTAGCTTACGCGACGCACTTCGTAACCGTCGCAATAAGCAAGTATAAAACCGACGCAGTTATTACTAGAGATATACGATTCTGCACCTAGTATTACTATTCTAGTATACTGTTTAGGCTTAGCCTTTATGCGACGCTATTACGCTCTTTTGCCTTAAACCTTCCTACGGTGCGGCCTGCTAAGGACCTTTGTTTTAGGACACTATAGATAGTGCCGACCCTTTTTGTAGAGGGGGAGGCTATTACGATATAACACTATTGTATATACGATAGTAGGCAGCGGTTACTATCGACCGCTACGGTCGCTATTGCTACTAATAGTAGGACTATTATATAGATAGCTTACCTCGCGGCACCTTAGAGAATGCATTAACTTTTGCACCGTATAACCGTTACGATACCTTCGTACTATAACCGTATGCCTAGTAGAGAGAGCGGCATATCGGGTTGCGTCGTATTAAGGACTAAAAGCATAAGATAACGGAACAAATAAACGCGCTCGAAACCGGCATTTTCGATTAGGCGGCGTACTGCTATAACTACTAGCACGTTAAGGCCTTTAGAAGGGTTAGTAGCGACTCCGGAGTCCTTTTAGGAAGCGTTAGTATCTATAGCTTCTAGAGACGAAGATTTCGATTTCCTAGCCCCTACTATAAGGGTTCGATTTTGTAATAGTAGTAGGCTAATGTCCTACGGAGCCTAGATGTCCGTCTATAATAGAGCGGCGTCCCTAGCCTAAGGCTTATCTTCTACGGAGTCGACGACTATGCCTATTCCGTCTCTATACGAAGGCGACATAATCTTTACCGCGACCTAGACTACGGTTAGCTAGACTGATTAAGCGCTATAACCCTAAGAGTCCGTACCTAATATAGGCGAGGGTAGATGTTCTTAGAGTAGAGATATTAGCTGCGATATAGTCGGTAAGTAGGGAAACAAAATAAGCAAATAAATTAAGAGGGAGTAAGGTAGGAGTAGCCTTATAAGAGGATTAGCTAGCCCGATAGAATAGTTCGTAACGTCTGCGACAGCGCGAGTACCGTTTGTAGAGACGGTTACTAAAGCGTAGCGCCGGGAACTATCCCTGCCTCCGTTATCCTTTTTCGATTAGTTATATAGCCTATTCGAATAGTATCGAGAGTAGATAAGTACGAGGAAGGTCGAGATAATAAAACATTGTAACTCGTAGATTCTATAAGGTACCGTATAGGTAGGTACTGCTCTAAGGGTAGCCGAGCGAAGCGAGATCTAAGTAGAAGAACCGTTAGGATTGCGGGCCCGCCTACTGTTCTAGGCTAATACTTGTTTTTCATTTCTTCTAATTAGATGCCTTTCTTAGTTAGTAGTAGCTGTCCTTAGACTAAATTACGGGCACGGCTATACAACTGCGACTTCCAACTTCTAACTAATCCCCTACTTAGCTCGTAAATAGACAATTCGCTCGGATAATTGCAATAAGTTTAATAAGATAGAAAGTAACTATAGTAGCGTAGGACGCTTGCGACGAAAGCTATACGAAAGCTATATAAAACACTTCTAATAGCTTCTACTATCTCTACTTATACCTCTAGCGGAAGGCACGAGAGCTAGCTTACTAGCTGCCTCCGTAGTTAATATAGGTAAAGTAGAAGTACTCTAAAAGAACTAAGTAGTATTTAATAAGATTAAGAACTTAGATATATATAGATCTAGGTAAAAAATATTATTACTCTATATTAGAATACTCGAGAATATACGAGGCTAGTTAGATTTATAAGTAAGAGAAGGAAAAGGAAGCTAGAAGATTATTTACTTACGGCTTAGTAATAGCTTATAATTCTTAGCGCTAGTGTATATAAGTAGCTAGTAAGTCCTTTATTTAAATAGTGAGTAATCCTATAGGTTTACCGCTTATCTATAATAGTTATAAGCCCGGAACGCAAGTAAAGAAACGAGAAAGTTCGAGGAATTACCCGATTAGGCAGTCCGCTTACGTAAGCTTAAACCTTATCCGACGTTACTCTATAAATCGAAAAAAGCGACTAACTTCGAACGATAATAAGATAACTATTATTGCTCTACTATAGACGCCCTTCTATAAGTAAGAAGAACCGATTAATACAAATTAAATAATCTAAGAATATTAACGATACGACTAGTATAAGTCGAGAAATCTAACGATAAAGATGTCTACTACCGAAGCGACTATCGGTACGGTAAAGGGAATTCCGTAGCTTACTACCGGGAACTATACTATCTAGATCGATCTAATTTAAGATTATTTATCTAGATAAGGCCTACAGAAGTATAGGAACGGTATACCGGAATCTATAGGCTAAGGTCCGGCTAAGGTAAGAGAGACTAAAGAAGAAAACGCAAAAGCGGTTACGTTTATTAAGTCTACGGCCGGGGATTAGCGTATATACCTCCTAGGACTACGTACAACTAAGGAGGTAATCGATAAGATAAAGGAAGTTAGCGAGGTATCGATAAAGGAATAGATTTCGACGCTACTCTCCCGTTTCTATTCCTTTTAAAGTTAAAGCTTTTAAGGATATCGATACTACGGCTTTAGCTCTTACGCAAATCTAATCCGAGATTAAGGTCGCGGACGAAGACGAAGCTCCTTTAGAGGCCTCTAAGAAGGTAGTCCTTATATCGTCTTTAGGAAAAGAGTATTCGTCTACTATATTCGCCTTAAAGGCGGCCGGTTTATCTACTCTTTCCTACAAGGAACTAGTTTAACGACTACGGGACGTTAAATATACTATTACTAATTCTAAAAGCGATAAAGGAGTAGCTCGATATACTAAGGAAGCGGCGAAAGATAAGGCCGGTAACGGAAAGAAGGGCAATACGTATAATACGCCTAATAAAGCTTAAGAAAAGACGTATTACTATTGCTAAAAGGTCGGGTACTTTGAACGGGACTATAGGAAGTATAAAAAGGACTAAAAGAACGGAAAAATCTAAGAAAATAAGGAGAAGGAATCTAAGATCGCGGCTTAGATAGCTATCGTTTCTACGACTCGACTATCTAATAAAGAGGATTAGATCCTAGACTCCGGATATACTAGACACATATCTAATAATAAGAACTATTTTACGGACTATAAGGAAATAACCGGAAAAGTTACTCTAGCGAACGGTAAAATAATAAAGAGATAATTTAGCAGTTAGTAAAGAGATAGAGGGTAGTAGCTAGAGCCCTATAGTAGACGCTTAGGTACTATAGAAGTATAATATAGACAGTATATTATATAAGGTTAATAATTACTTTTCTATACTAGGAGAGGCTATTTATATAGTAGAAGTAGCCCTATAAAGGCAACTACTAGTAGGAAACTACTAAAAGGTATAAGCTAATAACATAGAACCGGTAGTACTAGTAGCAATTAGGTATATTTTAATCTATTTAAAGTATTGTATATATTAAAGCTATAATAATTATATAGCAAGAACTACAAAAACCGCGAGACTATAATACAAAGCTAGTAGTACCACTAATTAAGACCTACTTATAGTATTAGAGATCTTAGACTATTCCAGCTTAAATAAGAACATTTTTTATACTTTTTAACAAAATTTCTTCAGACTTTTATCTATTTACTATTTATTAGTATTAATTCTACTATAGGCTTACTCCAAGTCTTACAAAATTACTCTAAGCATCTAACACAAACTATATATCTTACTAAAGTCTACAATATAATAAATCTGTAATTTTGTTTAATTTATACTAACTAAACCTACTATTTTAACTTAAGAAAGATTCTCTATAATATAATATAAATATATAGAATTTAGAAATAGTACGATTAATGCGGTATTTAGAAAGCTGAAAGATATAAACTTTCTAGGCTTTCTAAGGATATAGACTTAGAGTCTTAAAGACTTGTTTAAAGAAATACTTAGTTATAAAGGCGATGCTTTATATACTTGTTCGGTAGTGTAAGAATTGTTAGTAGCGCTGCTTGAATTACAGTATTACTTAAATAGGCTTAGCGATCTCTGTCCGTATTCTATATCTATCCTACCTCGTACTTAGCTATCCTAGGCCGAAGAATGTCTAGATTATACACTTGTAGCATTTCAAATATGTATACGTCTCCCTAAAAGGCTATATAGGTAGTATCTCGGATTTAGAGTACAAATTCCGTCGTCCTTTTCCTTCTCGATATAGAAGGCGCTATAGCTTTAAGATAGACTTTATTTATCTGCCCTCCTAGCTCTTAGCTAGCTGCTCTTAACGCCCTTGCTCGACGCCGAGCTAGAAATGCATCTCGAAAGCCTTTGCCGTAGTTAAGTACCTGCCTACATATCTATACTTGCTCCGGATCTAATAATACGTATATAATCTAACGAATTCTAGTACCGGAGGTTCCTACGAGCAGGTCTTCTAGTCTGCTTATAATCTGTACTTATTAGCTAGAGCTTAGTTATATCGGTTACAAGTTCTTATAGGAGTACGATTCGTCCCGTATAGAAAACTATTGCCCTAAGATAAGTTCTATATAGCTATAACGAGGTCGGTTAAGTCGCTATTAATACTAATGCCTTGTCGCTATACTTCGCCGCTCGTTTGTGCTTACTTTAATCTTCTCTATATTAGTACAAGTCTACTATCGATAGGGGTAGGACTATAGACCTCTCGGCACTACCTAGGTCGCAAAGAACTAAGGCACTATATCTAGGCGTACCGTAAGGGCTAGATCGTTTATATACCGAGATAGTTGCAAAACAGTAACTTCGACTGCTATTCTTATTACAAGCGGTCCTTATAGTAGTTCGACGTTGTAGAATCTCGTATAAAGAAGCTAAGCTATTATTCTTACTATACGGCTAGAGTAGCTTAGTCTCTAGGCTAGCCGGGTAGACGTTGTTATTCGTTACGAAGGTTTGTTAGGGAACTTCCTACTTGTTACCTTATACGAGGTCGTAGACCTTTCCTATATAGACCTAAGATCGTAAGTACTAGCGAGATTCGTAAAAGTTTCCTTGTCTAACCTCTACTATCGAGACCGTAATCTAATAGTCGCTATTGCCCTTAATCGAATAGATTATATAGGTAGCACCTTTTATAATTCTGTCGTATATTAATATAAAGACTAGTTTTGAACTCTATAGGACGATACTAACAAGGCTTCGATCGTGTCCGACTTTCCGGTACCTAATAGTCTAATTGCAATAACGCTAGACTATATAAGATTGTTAGCAAAAGCTTCCTAACGGAACTCGCTACGTACTTTGCTAAATAATAGAACATGCTCGATTAAATCGATGTTAGCTTCGAATATAGCTTCCTACCTAGTATCGCGTACTTCTATAGGTACTATAATTTTATCGTAGAACTAGATCGCCCGTTAGCTAAGTCGAATTTCCTACTCTATACTTAAACTGACCTAACGTCTAGGTCCGCGTCTATAGTCTAGCTTTATAAAATAGTCTTCCGTCTAACCTCCGTCGTACTAATATAGCTTGCCTCTACCCTTCGGCTTAGTAATGTCGTCCGTAGCCCTAGATCGTAGCTTAATGTATAGCTCTACCTAACCGTATACCGTCTATAATTGCCTTTTATATATAATCAGGCTTCGATTAGTATACTAGAGCTGCTCTTATAGACGCCTAGTAGTGCTATTTATAGATACTCTTTTAATTTCGAGGGACTAAGTTATTTCGGAGAGCTCTACAAATATAGCCCGGAGGCGGTAGAGCTCGGCTAATACGTCGTCTCTCTCTTTAATAATAAGCAAATATCTAGTACTATCCTTAGAGAATGCTTCTAACGGTAACGAAGAGTCTTTCTCGCTCGGCCCTCCTAGGCGCAAAAGGACGAGCGGAGTAGGATAGAGGTAGCTATATAGTATTTCTAGCGGCGTCTACGCCGATGCTACTCGCGCTAGACTACTCGGATTGCTATTACTAGTCGCAACGGGTGCCGAACGTAATAATAGGAGCTAACTCTGCCTAACGGCAGCTATAGGTAGATACTACGGACTAGAAAAGGAGACTAAGCTAAGCGTCGCGGTCCGGCTCTATATAGTAATAAGATATAGCAGAATAAGCATCGCTGTCCCGACGATGCTTAGGTATAGCCTATATAATACAAATAAAGCCTTAAGACCGATACTTATACTATCTAGTATTATAATAGAGGCAATTATAGAGTCGAATAGTAGTATAAGTATTGTTCCTATAAATATCGGAAGGACGATCTAGCCGGCGAAATAATTCTAGTATACGAGGTGCTATAAGCTTCGACTCTCCGAGTAGCGCTCGATTGCGCTCGATCGTCGAGAGTAGGAGCCGCTATAGCCTTTAAGAGGTCGGTGCTATACTGTTAATCCGACGCCTAAAGATTGTACTATAGAGAGAGGTTTAAATACGTAGGAGAGCAATAGTATATATAGATCAACGAGGGCGATAGCAAGGTATAAAATGCTATAGGGCGTACGGTCTATCTTATCCTAGGTAAAACAAATTACTAGAGGCGGTCTATTTAGTCTCTATCGTAGTAACCCTCGTTTTTATACGCGAATCGAGACTAGCTACGACTAGTATACTACGAACAGCATCGCGCTGTTACAAATTTGTGTCTAGCTTATATACAGACAATCTGTAGCTACTACCGTATACGAGCAAGATATTCGAAGTCCTCTATATAGGTAATTTGCCTTTAACTCGCAATTTCTAATACGCTCTTACTAGCCTTGCCTATAGTAACCTCTACTCGCGCCTTCTTCTTATTAGATATTGTCTCTATATCTTTACGTTTGCGCTTCGGCCTAAAGACTATATTCGGCGCTTACTAGCCCTCCTCGCGCCTATAATATAATAGATCGCTAACGGTTAAGCGGTAGTCCTTATAGTAGGCGCACTATTGCCGTATCGTAGAGAAGAAGTTTCGAGGGCTATCTACGACCGTAAGTAGCCCGTAATTACCGATACCGAGCCGTTAGCCTCTATAGACTTAGTCTAGATCTTAACAAAAATCATATACTAGTGCGTCTTTTAGCTATACCTCTCGCTCCTTTATGCCCTGCTCCCTAAAATACTCGATCTAGGACTTAGCTAGTCTCCCGTAGTCCTTAAGATCGCGTATATCTAGCTCTAAACTATGCTAACCTTTACCTAACCTTCTCCGCCCCTTAAGTCGAATAAGTATTATAATATTAATATAGAAGTATACGAAGCTTTATAGTACGACTAATGCTATTATTAACAAGGTACGGATATACTCCTCGCTACGTTGCTAGATCTAGGCGGAGGCTGCTATATCTTCCTATTCCTTTAGAAGGCCTAACCTCTAGATAAGATCGGTCTTGCTTCCTTAGCCGATATAAGACCGAAGGGCGGCATCGATAGGTATATATAGAGGTAACTTAGACGTTAAAATCCTATACTTGCGCTATATCGATAGTAGAATAATTTGCGCAAGGCCTAGAGGGGACTACGAGCGGCGCTATACGACTAAAACGTTTATAGCAAGTCTCGGTAGCGATAGGCAATCGTAGCTTTACACGTATTGAAATGCGATCCGATTCTATACGTTAGAACTCTCGATAGGGCTAATACCTTTATCGTAGAGCTACTAGAGAAGTAGTAAGTAGAGGGACTCCTAGGTAACATTAAACGGTAGCGACATAGGTATAAACAAGCCGCGCGAGCCTATACGGCGAGGCTAATAGCTAATAGAAAGTTAGAACGATATAGTATACTATCTTTGTAGAGAGCCGGCTTATAATAAGTCTCTAGAGGGCTTTTTTGCTACTTAGCTACTTAGTCGAGCTAGAATATAGGTCGGAAATAGTATACGTAAAGGTCCCGAGGTGTATCTCTTAAAGAGTTAAGCGTTCCGCTCTATATAAAGCGTAGATATAATATAAATACTAATCGCACGTAGCGGAATAGCAGGTAACGGTAGTTTCGGGGACCTGCATCTACCCCTATTAAAGCAATACCGCCCTAGGCTTATACGTTGCTAAAGGTACAAGCCGATATAAGATACCGTATCTATACTCGTCCGTACTATAGTTCGGCTAGAACTAGCAACTTTCCTTAAACTTATTAACGCTTATATTAAGATTATCGCTACTACTTATCTATAGAGGCTTGCGAGTATATCGCGATAGCGTAGTACTATCTAGGCTCGCTCGCGCTAGTTAAAGACTCTTAGCCGATAGAGTAGTAAGGCTAATCCTCGGCGTTAGAATAGTCTTTAAGCGTCTCTCCTCTCTCGTTAGCCTACAATTCTATTTCTAGTCCTTTTAGGCAAATAGAGCTAGTAGGCTATATATAAGACGCCGACGTTTAATACCGTATCTCTCGCTTAGATAGGGGGATATATCGCGGCTATTAATAACTTGCATCTTACGTATCTATCTAGAACCCTAAAGTAGCGATATCGAAGCTATCGTTTCTAGCGATACTAGATAATGCTCTTCTGCTAGGCACTAGTACTGTATTCGCGTGCTTGTATCTCGCTATTTCGATAATACTACGCAAAATACGATATCGACTATCGGGTAGCTATTCCTTTAGGGGACTGCGGTTTTAGTAGTATCCTCGCGGGCAGGGTAGTAGTATCGACGACCGAGACAATAAGACTTACGCTTAAATAGGTCTCGGTAATGTCCTAGTTACTAGCGTCGGTTCTAAAGCACTACTACTCGTATACAAAACTCGAATTTAGCTGCATAGCGTAGCCTTAATCTCTCCGCCTTATATAGCCTATACTTAGTAGAGAGACCGAGCCGCTTCATTCGTCGACCCTACTAGACCTCCGAGCTAATATATCTAACGTAACCTTCCCGGGATAGCTACTATCTTATTATCTTATCGAGTCTAGTATAAGGGAGTATAGACTAATAGGCAAGCGGATTTGCTATACTACGGGCATATATAAAGCGTACCGTAGTTACGTTAAAGCGGTAATAGGAAGCGGTCTCTTGCTAGTAGAGTTAGACACAGTATTATATCGTACTTTTACATTTAGTAAATACGTATTAAAGGAAGTTAGCCTAAGCGTAGCGGGAAGATCTAAGACTCGAAACCGCAGTAGTAAAGCAGAGTAAGCTAACTAGTCTCCGCTATATAGGCTATAGCTATACTAGATCTAATGCGCTAACTATTTAGCTAGAGATGCTATAAGGGATAGCAGGATTCGACGCGACGGTATACTACCGACCTAACGGCTCGACGGAGAAAATGTATAGAAGCAAGTTATCTTAGTGCCCGCGGTTACACTTACTAACGTAGTAAGAAGCTCTAATACTTGAAAGGACAGTCGTAAAGTAGAGTAAGCTAACCGCTTTCCGTTATATAGGTAGATATAATCTAATGCGCTAACAATTTTGCTAGGGATCTCGTAAATCGCTTGCGCAATACTATCGACTTAGGCGCTTTAGTACTCTACTATAAGAGCTCTACGCGGAACTATATGCTAGTTAGTGCCGTACGGGTCTCCTAGAAAATGCTAAGGCGCCGTATGTCTGCGAATAGTACGCGTAGTGCGTAGTTGCGCGCCTATAGGTAGATACTATAGCGGAAGCAATAGAATTGTATAAGAGGACCTATATAGGGCGAGTATAATATCCTAGTGCCGGCGATGCTTAACTAGAGACATATCTATATAGCATATGCAGTTACGTTAACGAGCGTTAATTATAGGTGCCTTTCTTCGCGGTTAGGGTTGCTACTAATGTTTTGTACGTACATTCTACAAGATTCGGATAATGCATAGATCCTAGTATTTATAGAATCCGTAACTAGTAGCAGAGATCTTCTATATTACTAATAAAGTTTGCTCGGGATCTCGCACCTTAGAGCAGATTTAGGCGGAGAAGTAGCTACTTTAACTACTCTTATTAGAATACTCGACTCGGAGAATATACAAGTCTAGTTAGATTTATAAGTAAGAGAAGAAGAAGGAAGTTAAAAGATTATTTACTTACGGCTTAGTAATAGCTTGTGATTCTTAGCGCTAGGGTATATAAGTAGTTAGTAAGTCCTTTATTCGAATAGTAAGCAATTCTATCGGTTTACCGCTTATCTATAATAGTTTAAGTTATAAGCCCGGAACGTAAGTAAAGAAACAAGAAAGTTTAGGAAATTACCGGATTAGGCAACCTGCTTGCGCAAGGTTAAACCTTATCCGACGTTACTCCGCAAATCGAAAAAAGCGACCAACTTCGAATAATAATAAGATAACGGTTATTACTCCGCTATAGACGCCGGTCTATAGGCAAAAATAACCGACTAATACAAACTAAAAGATCTAAAAATATCAACGATATAACTAGTACGAGTCGAGAAATCTAACGACAAATATATCTACTACCGAAACGACTATCGGCGTAGTAAAGGGAATTCCGTAACTTACTACCGAGAACTATACTATCTAGATTGATCTAATTTAAGATTATTTATCCGGACAAGGCCTTTAGAAGTATAGGAACGGTATACCGGAATCTATAACCTAAGATTCGGCTAAAGTAAGAGAAGCTAAAGAAGAAGACGTAAATACGGTTACGTTTATTAAGTCTACGGCCGGGATAAGCGTATACACCTCCTAGGACTACGTACTTTTCGGCCTATAGTAACGAAATTTCGCCGTAGGGAATTTCCGAGAACTTCGCGAAAACTTTACGAAAATCGCGACGAATAGTAATAGCTATAAATATAGCAAATACGTAATATATACTTAATATAAATTACTAATATATATATTACTAAAGTCCTTAGACTCTATACGATATTTATTATATTCTAATATATATCCTATCCGAGATTACTAAGTATATCGGGCGGAAAGAGGGCTATTTCTATAGAAATCGCAAAATTCGAGAGGGCGCGCGGCGAGGCCTCGAAAAGCCTAGGGGTTTTAAAAATAAGAATACTATAGAACCCTTCTAACTTGTTAGTCTATAAATTCCGCTACTCTCTCGAAAGCTATTCTCGATAGGCGTAACTCGATTCCTAGTAATATCTACTAAGCTATATAAGTAAAAATATCGATAACACTAGATAATAGCGTATCTAATAGTAGACACTAAAGTCCTAAGTATATACCTCTAGTATTCGTTACGCTAAAGTATTACGATAGATTCTATATCGTCGCGGACTCTTAGGCGTAATCTTTAGTCCTCGACGCCTACTCTCTATAAATATCGTCTACTATTATACCTACGAGACTACGAGCGATATAGATAAAATTAGTATTAGAAGAATCGCGAGATTAAGGCGAGTATTTATATATATATTATATTATAATTTAGAGGGAGTTCTAGTATATAGGACTAAGATACGCTTCTCGAAAGGCAGAGTATCGGAAGTCGTTAACTAACACGTTAGAAGGTTTCTATAGTAAGGTTTCAAGCCGAACTAGTAAAGGGAAGCACCCTAGAAATCGGAATTTAATAGGTTATCCACTCTGCAAATTCGTGTCTATGTTACCTAATTAGCCTCTACACTCTTACCCTCTACTTTACTCTTATATTAAGCACTATAATATATATTAGTCTCGTCGATCTAGAGACCCTAGACCCTCCTATAGCGCCGCGTGCATCCTTTAGCCCGCTTGTCGCTGCCCGATATTAGATTAATTAGTCGTTTGGATTTAACTCTACCTCTACGGCTTCGTCGTAACTCGACCGTCCCTTCTTCCGCTAATCTACCTCTTATATACGTCGAGCCTTATCGGATACTCGAAAAGGATTTATTAGTAGGTTATAGGCGTGCTTTACGACTTCCGACTAGAATTCCTGCTCCGAGTCTATTCGATCTATATTTATAGCTAGAGATACGAGAGCCCGCTCTCTAGAAGCGGTAGAGTCGTAGAAGTAATCGCAAATGCTATAGCAATTGTTAGCACTAGGAACCGTTAATATAAGTGTAATACCTATAAGCTTTCTAATAATGCTTCGTATAAGAATAGTAGGCAGCCGTACCCGAGTCTTTAGTAGAACGTTTAGATATAGTCGCCCTAGACACTTATTTTAGCTAAAGTTTCTAGTACGGTAGATCTCTAACGGACTAGTATTTAGGCTATAACCTCGTTAGTTAGATATGCTCGTAGTCGCTCTTAAACCTTAGTTCCTATACGCGAGGACTTACTAGGATTGATAAGCGCTACTATGCCTCGAATAACGAGTAACGTTAGCATCTAGCGAACGTAGTCTAGCCCTTTTCGGTCTTAAATATTAGCGCCGTAGTTAACAATTTGTATAAAAGCAGTAGCCTCTTGCTCGGGGTCGCCTTTACCGTCCTTATAGAGTGTAAGATCTATAGGCCCCTTGTACTTACTACGTAATAGGTCCCTAGCTACTTCGGCAACGTATATAGAGCGTAAAATCTCGGATCCTAGTAGAAGCTATAGCACCTTTTAGCCGAAGAAGCGCGTATAGACTGCGTATAGTCCCTTTTTACCGCTTATATTAACCCGCCGACGCTTCGAGCTACCGGTAGAAGACGTAGCCTACGCTTTCCGCTTACATATCGACCTTACCGAGTTAATAATCGTTATAAGCCCGTCCTAGACCTCCTGCTACTCTTCCGTTAGGGACTGCTAGAAAGTCTCGAGGAGCTATAAGTAGTAAGTATAAAGTCCTGCCCGCAAAGTAGAAGATACTTACCTTATCGCTCTTAGCTACCGCTATAAGCGCTTCTCGAAGTAGATCGTCCTTACTTATCCTCTCGATAGTAGCTTTTAAGAGTTCTAGATGTCGGCTCGTATTAGCCGCGCCTATATCGTCGTCTATACCCGGGGCGATCGGAGTAGCTATACTATATACTTTACTCTAATAGTAATATTAACACGTAACGAGAAAGCTAAAAGAAGCGTCGATACTACTAATATACGCCTGCTATCGTAGAGTAAGACCGCCGTTTACAGCCTGTTTGTCTATAATTATCGACCTTATTAAGGATTAGTCCGACTATCGTCTCTAGGACAAATTTACGGTACTCGATCGTCGATTACTATATTAATATTGCAGTTGCAATTATTATAAGTTTTTAGAGCTAAGATTTAGGACTTACCTATATATACTCTAGAGCTACGGAACTATATTTAATACTAGCGAGTACTTACCTATTAAAGACCTACCGTACCCGCGACTAAAGTAGTTAATTACTACGCGGATATGCCTATATTTAGTAGATAAGCCTATTGTATCCGGGGGACTTAACTATAACGGATATATATAATAGTATTTCGATTAGACGAGATTTAACGGTTAAGCTTAAAGACAATCTATTTAAGTCTTCTATAGCTCCTCCGACTAGGTAAATACAGGTAGGTAGTCTGTAATGCATTAGGCTAAGCTATATCTATGTTCCTTACGAGAATTCTTAAAGCTAGTAAGAATGTATCTAGGTCGGGTTTATATCCGATAGAAGGTAGTGTTTTATCTTATCTTATAGCGCTAGGTAAAAAAGGCTGCGCTAGATGCTAGCCGCTATATAAGACAAGGTATTCGCTCGATGTTTATATTATCTAGTATCTCTACTACTAATCCTTCGTACGTCTCTTGCTACTAATATTACTGTTCTCGGTAGTCCTCTTTTTACCTTACGATATAGTAGCGTATTTCTCTACCTCGCGGGCGGCGACTAGTAACTATTTCTCCCTATTTCTCGAGGAGCGTCGCGGTTCCGTCGGCTCTCCGGCGATCTCGGTCTCTCCGCTCTACTTAGACTCCTTAGAGATAGGTTTCTTCGTCGATTGACTCTAGTACGTCTTCTTTGCGCCGCTTCGCGATTCTATACTCGTATTGTCCCGGTTATAGAGCCTCCTAGATCGCCGTAGCTAGTCGATCGGCTCCTCCGATCGATTCTAAAAATCTCGAGCGTCGGTATTAGTAGTAGTACTACGGAGCTCCTAACTACTAAGAGCATCGATACCGGTCCCTTTTATCTCTTTATTAGACAACTTAGGCTTAGAATCTAGTTCGGCAGCGTCGCTAATATCGATCGAATCTATACGTAGCGTAGTAGTCTAAGTATAGTTAACTCTACCTATTCTAGTTGTATCTTACTCGTATTCTAGGAACGCCTCCCTTATCTCGCCCTTAATAGCTTTAGAAATAGTCGGAGACCTAGGCGGTAGAATAGTAGCAGCGTTAACGCTAGCTATTCGTTTATTAGCCGATATTAATTTAGTACGTCGCGTATTAGGCTACGTAGGGTTAACTACGTCCGATGTTTCTATATCTTGCGAGTACTTTATCGATATACTACTAATCTCGGCATTAATCGTTTCGGAATTATTCGCTACTCTTATAACGATAGTAGTTACGCTAGTCTGTATCTCTACGTCGGTACTATTCTTAGCCCGGGTAGTATACTAAGGAATTTCGTCCTCTATAGCTATAGACCTAAGTTCGGTGCCCTATATCTCTCTAGTCGAAGGAATTTCGTAATCTTAGATACTATTTAAATCGCCGACTTAGTTATCGCTAGCTATAAGTGCCGGCGTAGTATTATTAGAGTCTAGCGACGCTTCTAGCGAGTCTTATACTTCGGTATCCTTTTAACGTATCTCTTCTTAAGTAGCAATAGTATCGGGCTCGATACCTTGCGTATCTTCGCTTAAGTTGCGATTAAGCTCCTCTACTAGAGCTATACGACTTTAATCGGCGATTATAACCGAGCTAGAGGCCTTTTCGTTCGGGGCGGCGACTAGCGGAGCTTCGTTCTCTTCTAGTATTTACAATAGTTCCGAGTTAGACGAATGCTCTTCGCTACCGTCGCCCTACGCTATACTTACTCGGAGGAAGGAGTAGGCGATACGCGAAGGAAGTATATTTCGGACTACGTTGCTATTATACTTCTCTATTAGAGCTAGGTAGCTTCGATCGGCGGTTACGATAGAGCCGGAGGCCTACTCGTTCGGTATAGCAACTAGTAGGGCTTCGTTCTCTTCTAGCAATTGCGATAGTTCCGAATCGAATAAACGCTCTTCGCTACTACTACCTTCCGGTATAATGCTTTAGAGGAACGATTATACGAGATTTAAAGGCAGTAGGCTAGGATTAAGTATAGTATCGGTCGCTCTAACCGAGGCAGTTAGCTTATTAGTATCTAGCTAGTCTATACTAGTAGTAACTTACGCAAATCCCGGCTAGCTAACGTCCTTCGTAGAACTCCGCGCCTAAATGCTCCCTCCGGCGTTCGCGTTATAAATAGCCGCTTTACTACTCGCTTGATATTTGTTAAAGGCTATACCGGCGCCGAGAGTCTCTAGCGTTTTAGTCTCCTCCTACGCTTCTTCGGTCGTATCGACCGATAAGCCTCTATTGCCTCTTTTCGCTTTAGTAGAATGTCCCGCATTATTTAGAACGCCCTCGAATAGAGGGTCCTTACTATCCGAGATGCCCTAAGAGAGGGAATTGTCGTTATTAGTAATAACCTCGTTATTTAGAGAGCCCTAGACAGAGGGCTCCTTATTATCCGAGGTATACTAAGATAGAGGATTGTCGTTATTAGTAACAACCTCGTTATTTAGAGAGCCGTAGACTAAGGGCTCCTTATTATCCGAGATACCCTAAGGAAGAGAATTATTATTATTAGTAACAACCTCGTTATCTACGACAACCTTATCGTCTATAAAAACCTCGTCGCCTATAGTATCCTTATTATCTAGATCCTCTAGGCTATTAGCGCTATTACTTACGGGGCTACCGTTCTCGACCTCGAATTCTAGGCACCTCTAGAAGAAATATTAGAGCCTACAGCTCTAGACTTTGCTTGTATTCCTAAATTCGTCTTCGCTAAATACCCTTAACGTATTAAAGGTAATAGGGTTAGGTAACTACGGCACTCTTACGGTAGACGGTATAGTACCGCTTACGGCCTTAATCTCTAGTAGCTTATCGGTAGGCACGACGATTCTATACGGAATAATAGAGACCTAGTTTAAAAGGATCTAATCCGTAGACGATGTTTCGAAGGCGTCGTCTACCTTTCGGTCTATATTCTCTCTTATCGGCTGCCCGTAGATCGCGAGAAAGTAGACTTAGCCGTTACTATTACGGCGAATAGATATAATATACACCGCCTCCCGTATTATTGTTTGCTCCTAGTTCTTAGTAGTAACCTAATACTAGGAGTTTATAGAGATACGATACTTTCTCGCTAGAATACGATAGTTAGAACGTAAATCTCTATATAGACGGATAGCGCCTTACGTTATACGTATGTCTCGAGCTTCTATATCTTTTGCTAGTCGGATTTCTTCTATAGCGTATATTGCAGTATAAGACCGAACCTATCGGAAGTGTATCGGAGGTATACGCTAGCGTAGGAGCTCAATTTCAAGCTATATAGATAGATAGTGCTATCCTCGTAAGTAGCGTACGATATATTTACTACGATAAAGATCTTACGTAACGAAGTGTAGAATACAGCGCTATCTAAGAGAGGTATAACGGAGGTATAGTAGCGAGAGTAGGAAGAAAAGACGGGAAAGATATATTCCTAAGTTAAGTCCGACGAAATGAAATAGGGCAAGAATTGCTATTAAGTGCTATATAGGGCTTAAATCTAATTGTTTCGTAGAATTAGATTACTTACTCTAGTCGATATCCTAGTTTTAGGTCGCTGCTCGGCTAACTTAACTAATAGTACGGCTTATAACTTACCTCTACTACTAGTGCTAGGAAGCTTCTATAGTAGGCTAAGGTTAGGTAAACTTGAAGTAAGTCGTGCCTTACTATAAAGCTTGAATATAAGTACTTCTAAAATTACTTATATACTTATTTTAATTAATTATTTCTTAATCTATAGGTTTTACCTATAAACATATATATATATATACACGTGTGTAGGTGCGTATAAACGTATATTTCTAGGTTTATATAGTAGGACGTATATATATATACGTCCTACTAGGATAGCTATATACCTACTTTAGTCTACTATTTAAGTACGTATATAGGTCCGTATACCGTATACTTCTACTAGTAGACTACGTATATATAGCAGTATATATGCTTAAATAGCTATAAGTGCCTATAGTATATTCTATTAGGATTTTATTTTTATATTTATAGGTTAGTATAAGTAGTTTACTAAAAGTAAGTTTATATATACTTATATATAGATATAGATATTCTAAGCAGTCTCTTAACTTTTAAAATCTATTTAAACTATTAGTATAATAATATATCTATTAATATAAAGATTTATAGTATCTTATTTAATAATAGTAATAAAATTATAACTTAAGGATAAATTTAAGATTATAGCTATTTATATATTAGTAGGTAAGTATAATATATTTATTTAGATATAGAGAGAGTTATAAACAGGTATATGTATTAATGCGTCTAATATTACGTCCGTGTTCTCGCGTGTATACGTAATCTAAGACGCTGCAGTAGGTGAATCTAGGGGCGTATATATCGATAGGGCACCCTTACCGCTGATTATAAACGACTTTGCGATAGCTCGGATACTATACGGATATTATGCAAAAAGAGATAAAAAGTCTTAGAAATAGAGGCGGTTGCTCGTATACTAATTTCCTATTTGTCTACTTAATATTATATTATAGTTCGCGAATAGTCCTAGACCTAGCCTCTCCGTTAAACAACGCTAGCTGCGAAAACGAGAGGGAGAGCCCCCGACGAATATAGTATACTCGCTACGCAGTATAGGAGCGTATAGTCTACTAAGTACGCGGACGTATACTCTAACCGTAAATGCGCAATTAGATAGCTCGTATATAGCCTAATTGACTCTCTTACGCAGCTATATCAAACAGGTATAGCGGTAGAAATATAGCGGTAACGAAAGCGCTATTTATTTCCTACCTCGCCTCTACGGTCCTAGTAAAAGCAGTATCTGCGCCGAGCTGATTCTACGATGTCGGACGCTATCGTAGATTAGATAATTAGGCTAGCCTCTTAATGTTTTGCGAAAGATTCTTGCACGGTATTCTATACCGAATTTAGGCCGAATAGAGAGTCTGCCGAAGTTGCGAAGAAAGGCGTTACGAAGCGTCTATACTCTTAGATAAGCGAGTCCGGGGATATTATAGTCTATAACTCTAGGAAACGGTCGACTAGCGACCGGGCTCCTCGTCTATAGATTTGCGTCGAGAGTTATCTTATATACTAAGTAGCGGTTAGTCTATCTATATAGTATACAATATATAGTGCTAACGTAGGTAAAGGTCTTCGAGCACGTCCGATTAAATTACCTCGATAACGCTCGTAGCTCCTTAGTTCTAATCTACTCGAGGTATAAAGGAGTAACTTAAAGGCAAATCCGAATACTAGAAAAATGCTATCGAATGTGCTGCTATAGCTCGAATACGCCGTTCTAATAGCAGTCTTTCGATCGCGTATATATAAGATATCTTCTCGCGAGTAATATTATTTCGGACTCTACCCTACGAAAGTTAACGTTCGGCGTAACCGATCTCGTATTATTCGGCAAACAGTAACGTAAGGGAGATCTAATAAAGATGTATATAAAGGTCGGATTCTTTCTATCTAAGTAAGAAGGCTAAGGATGTATTTCTAAACGGGAAGTAAAGTAACTAAAGTTAGTCTAACGGTCGATAGGGAAATAGTACGTAGAGAATTTTCCGGGCAGCTCTTACGTAGAATTGCACTATACCGTCGTTAGGAGTCTTTACCTTACTTACTTAGCAGACCTGCCTATTAAGTTCTTTAAAAGCCCTACGGCATTTATACCCGAAATTGCTTTTACGGCTACGCACCCTAAACGCAAGTTACTTGTAATAGTCTACGATAACGGCAATAATATCGAGACAATCGAGGAGCTTTATAAAGCAGTTAATAGCGCTCCCGCTAGCTAATTCCGATGCTATCCTAGTTCGTAGGAGTAGAATACCTTCTATAAAAAGAATAGAGACATCGAGATTCTAGACTAGATTGCTGCCGAGGAAGGGGAGTATCGGCCTAAAACGTGCTTTAGCCTACGTTGTATTCTGTAGCTAGATCAGCGTTCCGTAATTAAAAGAACATAGAGTGCCTATAGTAGTTACGTCGAGTTAGACCCTACTATAGAGACGAAAGCGCAGAAATTAACGTGTTATAGTGCAAACTTACTACTAGGCCGTAAGCGTTATTTCTATTAAGAGTACGTAGACGCATTAGAAGAACTTAGAGAGCTACGTGTCCTAGTATTAACCGAAGCCGATACTTTTACCCTAAGAGGTCGTCGACCTATAGTCTAAGATATTATTCTAACAAGAAATAAAGAAGGCTTAGACAAGATGTTTGCCTATAAGTTTAAAGACAAGACCTTATCGGGGAATAGTACGCATAGAGCGGGTATAAACCTCTACCGGGTAGGGATTACGCCGGAGCTAGTACGGTAGTACGCTCTTAAGATATATTAGAAGTTACGTAAGCAATCTTGTTAGAAGGAATCCTTCGAGTCTCTAGAGATCGGCGGGCGGCTTAATATCGGTATCGGACCTTTAGAGCGTAGATATCCCCTCTTTGTAAATAAGATTACTCGCGAAATGTACGCCGATTATTTCAATCTTATTAAGGGATACGCGCTATTAGGCGCGGCGTACGAAATAGCTTTAGCGAAGGCCTATAGAGAAGTACTACTCAAGGAGACAGCGAGTAAGTAGACGGCTATTTATATAGGCTTTATACCTATAGGGTTAGCCGTAGTAACGTTGCGTAGTAGTAGCAGTCCTCGCGACGTTAGTAGAAATACCGCTTCTAAAGTAGGCGGATAGCTTACCGCTTGTATAGAAAGGGGAAGTTCGCCGGAGCGTAGGCTATACGTATATAACACCTCGGATTATATACGTTATATAGGACAGCAGTATACGGCTACTTTAGATAAATGTGCCGATATTATCGCCCGTTCGGATTAATCGAAACTCGATCTCTTTAATCAAAAACGCCTTATTCGTCTGCTTTCTTTAATCGCTATAGATTGTTGCCGCCGTATCGTTAGGCTACTACTTTAGTCAGAATAGCAAGTGTTGTAGACTACTATCGCGTATAAAGACTAGCAGCTATGCCTGTTGTAACTACTAATCGTACGGTTTTAGAATTCCGAAATTTTTGATTTCTTAGGGCCTAGATTTGCTAAATCCTACAGATCGAAGTTTAGAAATGTTCTGCTAGCACAGAACAGTACTAACAGAATATTTACTAAGTGTACAAAATACTAGCCCACTACCTATACAAAATATAAATTATTATAAGTTTTAGAATTCAACTATTATTCGGCCTAAAAAATTTCAATCTAAACCTAGCATTTCTAAACTAATAGTATATACTACCGATTTCTAAACTAAGTACTCCCGAATACCTACCTAAATTGGTAGTATAGTAAGTATCTAGCTAAGCTTAGGCTATCTATATAGATAGATAGATATTTCATTTGCCTATTGTAGTGCCTTTCGGCCTATGCAGGTCTGTTTCTATGTATTGTTTTAGGTAGGAAACTAACTTGGTTAGTAAAAACCTCCCTCCTATCCTATTTATAAGTGTTGATCTTCCTCGTTTCCTTGTTTTCCTTCCTCTAGGGTATACTAGTGTTATAGTTGTTACCCTCTAACTACCTTGCCTACTACCCTACCCTTCTTTCCCCCTCTTCTTCCCTCCTTCTTATCTACTCCTTAGTTTCCCTTGCTAGTACGAATTATTGTACAAATCCCTGTTTAATAATCTACTTTACTATCCTCTTTAGGTCTTCTTTACTCTAGATTAGCTTGTCGTATTCCCTTTCTATTGCTTTTAGTCTTTAATCGCTTCTACCTTCTAACTATTAAGGGCAGACTAGCAGTATATACTTAGGGTTCTAAGATTAGTAGCTATATTAGCAAGCTCTACTTTCAATTCCTAGGACGTTTCTTCTAAACAGATAAGATCTGAGTCTAATGTATTCAGATCTAATTTGGATAGCTAGGCTTGCCTCGGCCCTGTTTAGGTCCTTATAGAGCTAGTAGTTGTATTAACTAAATTTGATTAGTGCCTTTGGGGTTCCTAATCTAACTTGTGTTTTGTTCTATTCCTGCTCCTATAGGTATCTAGCAATTGATTCTACTAGGCTTTGTTTCTCTCCCTTTAGCTTGTCTTCCTTCGGCCTTATATTTAGTCCCTAAAGCTCTTTCTCTAGCATTTCTCTTATTAAGACTCTATATTGCTCTAGGTCTTTAACTTTCTAGGGAGTTATTTATAGTCTGTCTCGCCTCCTAGTCCTAATATATTAGGCTTTTATCTTGTCTAGTGCCTTTTAAATAGTCTATTAGGCTAGGTATTCTATTGTCTTTGCTGTATATTAGTGTCTTAGTCCCTTAAAGTATTGTTTAACTAGTAGGATCCCTAATTCCATTTCTACTACCCTTATTAGTATAGTTTTGTATACTCCTAGGATTTTCTTTAGGCTTTAGGTTTAGGACCTGCTAACTAGTTGCTTAATCCTCTTTAGTGTTTTCTCTTAGGCTGTCTATATCTGTACTCTATATAGCATTGCTAGCTTGATAATTGCTTTGTACATAACTTTGGCTTTCTCGAATATAGCCCCCTATATAGAGGCTGTAAGCCTATTAATAGATTGCATATTAGCATCTACCCTCTGCTTTGCCTTCTTTACTTATAGTCCCTAATTCAGTTTTGGATCTAGCTAGATCCCTAGTACCCTAAGCTCTGCTAATAGTTGGGTTTCAAAGCTTTAGATAGTAATTATTGCTTTATATTATAGGTTGATTTAGCCTTGCTAAAGTAGATAAGCTAGTACTTTTCTAAGGCGAATTTTGCTCTATACCTCCCTTACTATTTTTTATACTCTTAGTACTTCTCTTCTAGGATCTTGCAGTTAGTTTCTGTTGTCTTAGACTAGGCTAGGATGTTTATATTATCTACAAACCCTAATGCTAATATATTTTTTAATTCTAGGAGTAGGAGTAGGTCTGCTATAAAGATAAGGAAGAGGATTAGGGAGAGTGTTAATCCTTAGGGGATTCCCTTTTTAGTTAGCATTAGGTCTAATTTGAATTTGCCTAGAATAAGCTATATTGATCTTTCCTATAGGAAGGACTAGATAAATTGGACTATCCAGTTTGGTATAGCTTTCTATTTAAGTATATATAGGAGCCTTTTATAGGAGACATTGTTAAAGGCTCCTAAGATATTAAGGGAGAGGAGGGTTGCTACCTAGTTTTAACTATAGTGCTAGATATGCTTGATCTATTCTATAATTAGTTCTATAGCTGTTAGTGTTAACCTCTTCTTTCTTCCTCCTATCTAGCCTTTAGGAAGGATATTCCTTTCCTTAGTAAAGGTTATTAGCCTTTTAGCGACAATTTTTTCTAGTACCTTACCTATTATGTTAAGTAGGGCTATTAGTCTATAGGCCTTAAGCTGTATATAGTCTTCCTTCTAGGGCTTCCTTAGCACTACTATTAGGGACTTCCTAAATAGTCTTAGGTAGTGTCCTAGTGCTAGGCTTTATAAAAAGATATTAGCTAGTGCTAGGGCTAGCCCCTTCCTATATACTTTTAGGAGTTTGTTATAGATCTTGTCTTCTCCTAGTGCCTTATTGCCTAGAATTTTCTTTAGGATCCTTTTAATAGTTTCGGGTTTAACCTAAGTGTCTCTTAGTATGCCTAGTAGTAGAGTCTCTTATTCTTTCTCCTTTATATCCGATAGGTCTGCTTATACTTCTCTATAGAAGAAGTAGTAGCCTAGGGCTCTTGCTTTCCCTTCTATTATAGTCTATATTTGTCCTTATTAGTCTATAATGTCCGGGAATTGTAGTAGCATATCCTTGTCCTATTTAGGTCTCCTTGCCTATTTAGCTATCCTCTATATCTCCTCTAGTTTCTTTATAATTATTCCTATTATAGATCTCTATTCTTGTATCTTGTCTTTCTTAATCTAGATCTTCTTTTCCTAGCAGGCTTTATTGTAGTTGTCCTATGCTTCCTAGGTATAGGTTTATATCTACTATCTCCTAGCCTTCCTTGCTGCTTTAACCTTCCTTATATACTTACTAGTCTAGTATAGTTGCTAGTATAGTAAATGTTTCTTTGCTAGGGTATGCTTTCTAGCTACCTGTTTTAGGAGTCCTATTAGTTCTTCTACTGTCTTGTTAATGTCCTCTAGCCTTAGTAGGTGCTTTGTTAAGAGTTCCTCTAGTTTTAGGTCCCTTTCTAGTTCCTCCCTAATCCTGCCCTATTAGGCACCTTTCTAGTTAAGCTTCTCCTCTAGTTCCCTTTCCTAATTAGCTTAGACATTTAGCTTAATCTATACCGGGAAGTGGTCTAATAATTCTTCTAGTTCCTAGTTGACCCTGCATCTTATAATCCTATTCCTAATCTAATATAATACAAAGCATAGGTCTAGTGTGCTACTGCTTCCTCTTGCCTCCTAAGTAATTAGTCCCTTTAGGGTAACAATTTCTATTCCTTCCCTCTCTAATATATCAATTAGTCTTCCTACTAGGAAGTAGTAAGCTAGGGTAAAGTCTAAGCCCTAGAGGGGGTAGTAGAGGTTGAAATCCCTAAGTAGGATTTAGTAGGTGTTCCCCTAGATAACTCTAGGTAGTCTTTCTAGGGTTTTTAGTTAGGTACTGCTTCTTAAGTCTAGCAGTAGGTTGTATATATAGTAGACTTAGAGTATACCTTAGGATGTCTCTACTTAAACTAATATTAGGTCCCTATCCTCCTATAGTATAGCCTGCTAGGTTTCTATATCTATCTCCTTACTAATATAGATATATATCCTTAGGGCTCCCTAGTTGTAGATAATTAGGTAGTATCTTGGGTCTTTAACTGTTACTAGTCTCTTTGTATATAGGTTGAGCTAGGGCTCTTAGATTGCAATAATGTAATATTCTTTTAGGTTTAGTGCTTAAAGGAAGCTCCTCTATACCTTGTCTTTGCTCTTATTAATATTGTACTATATAATGTTTAGTAATGTTGCAATGTTTATTAGGTTTTATCTATATCATTTCCCTATAAGTTTTCCTTTAGTCTTCCCTTACTTTAGACTAATATTTGACTAAGCTTTGTCTGCCCTGCTTCCTTTCCTGCAATATTAAGATATCTTAGTCTCCCTAGTTGCTAGTGACTCTCTTATGCTAGTAAGGCCCTAAATATGAACCTATTATCTTACCTAGACCTCTTTTATAGCACTTAGCTAGGTTGCTTCTATACCTAGCTGCCCTAGCTTATTATGTATCTTTTTAGTGTATTGATTCTAGCTTCCTTCGCTTTCCTAGCTGCCTATATTCTTACTAGGCATTCCTTCGCCTAAGAGGGGTGTCTTTTAGTGTAGTATACACATCTTACTTCTCCCTTATATGCTTTACATTCTTTAACCTAGTGCTCCCCTATATAATAGGAGCAGGTATTAGTTGTCTTTATGCATTTAGCTACTAAGTGTCTATAGTGTTGACATTTGAAGCACTGTATTATCCTATAGTTGCTTCTATGTATCTCTGTTTCTAATCTTTTAAAGTCCTAGAACAACCCCTAGTCTAGTACTATATTAGCCTGCTCTATACTCCCTACCTAGATAATTAGGGAAGACTGCTTCTTAGTCTCTTCGATTTTCCTTTTAATCTATACCACTTTTGTAATCTTTAGGCCTAGGCATGTAGCTTAGTTTTGTCTCTATAGGCTCTTAATATCCTATTCTTCCTTAAAGCTTCTTATTATACTATAGGCTATAATTATAAATTGCTGTTAGGAGACCTTTGCTGTTTTCCCTATCTTAGTTGTCTATTCTTTTTATATTTCTAGCTTCTTTTTGTCTTGCTCTTATACTATAAACAGCTTAATTACCCCTTTACCTTCGTTCCTAGCCCTAATTACCTCTTTAACTACAATTCTTTCTACAATCTCTTTCCCTATAAGTCCTTAGATTTCCTTTTGCTCCTATAGGTCCGTAATATAGACTCGAACTACTATCCTCGGGGGTTTTAGCGCCTCCTAACTAGCTACTACTGCCTAGGTGCGGTAGTTTAGGCTTGTCTCCTATTATTTCTTCGTAATCTTTACTACGACTATATCAGCTACCTTTATGATTACGTAGCTTGCCTAGTTATAGATTGCTTTTAGTCCTCTAAGGAGTTCTAAAATCATTATCCTATATGCCCTCTTAGGGGTTCTTCTATTTTCTGCCTTTAGCACCTCCTCTACCCTAGTATATAGTGCTTTCCATTCGTCCTCCCTTCCTTCTTAACTGTCTTCCCTTCGTCTCTGATTGTTCGCTACTATCGCGCCGATTTGCTGTCTCGTTTTAGGCTATCTATATAATAACTAAAGTCTTTAGTTTCTATACTACGAAGGTAGTTTTAAAGTAAGAAATATAGTATAATATAACATTTTAATTAACTTTAATTTAATATTCAACTCGATTAAGACTCTTAGCTAATTAATTCCTAGTTAGTTCTAGCGGAATACCTTAGAAAGGCCTAGCGTAATATATCTAGATTAGTAGCAAGCTACTAACTTATAGTACCTACTTAATTAGATTTTGTTTAAAATTTAATTAAACAAACGTTCTAAACTTTAAGTTTCTTTAAACTTAAAGTTAGTATAGTATTCTAGGATAATACTTAGACTATCCTTAAGAACTAAAACTAATATTTTCCTTTAGGGACTTTATAGAATATAGGATCTGTACTAGAGCTACGCTTAGTTAGCGCTAAATTCTAATATAGGATAGTATAGCCTAAGGCTACCTCCTTAGAATTTAATTAGGTTAGCTCTTCTTAGTAGCTAAATTTGCTCTTCTAGAAGCTTAGTATACTACTTAGTATATATACTATTCTATAGTAACGGCAAATCTATATAGAGATAGTAGTTAGCTTATTTTCTAGCAGAGAGTCTATACTATATACTACTTATATACTAAAGAACGGAAACTAATACTACTACTAGTAGTAGTAATAGTATAGGTTACCGAGGCTAATATAGCCTATAGCAATATAGGCAGCTATATTTAGCAAGATAGGATAACAAACTTATCGCTTAGGCTAGTAACTAGAGCCCTATAATATAGGCACTATAGAAGTGTAATATAAATAGTATACTATACGAGGTTAATAATCTATCTACTCTATAGAAAGAGGCCTCTTTTATAGGCTTAGCGCCTAGCCTATAGGTATAGGGCCGGTTACTAGCTAATAATACCTTCGTAGGGCTTAAGTTCTAGCTACGCTAGGATACTAGTAGGCTCCTAGTATAAGGAGCAATTTAAACTTACTAGTATATTGTCCTATAGGCTACCTAGGCATTTCTCTATAGGGATATATACTAATTTCTTTAAGATAGCTATAGTATTAGTAGATAGCTAGTTAGAAACTATCGAATTTAGACAAGGGTCGTAGATCTAAACTAACTAGAACTTTATTATACTATTTAATAGCACGCGCTATACCCCGGACCTAACTAGAAGTTCTAAACTTCTAGAATTCGCTTCCGTAGGTATATTCTATTATAACTTGCGTATACTCTATCCCGGATCCGTACTAAGAGGGTAGCGAGATATTACTCGATAAGGACCTTCTCTATCGTACTATATATTATCGTTTAGCGACAATAGTAGATACTATTAGAAAGAGTGTCTTATTACGAACGTTCGAATCTAGTCTCTATCCGGTTTGGTTTATTCCGGGACTCGTAGGCGTCTTGTATTTGTCGAGCTATATAGCGCGACTTATTAAATAGCGTAGTATATAAAAGTATAAGGTAGGTATCTAAATTTAAAGGAAGATAACGGCTATATTTAGAGGCTTCCGTAGGCGGCAATATACTTTATAGAGGACAGAGAGGTTTAGAAAGAACGATTACGCTAATATTATATAACTAGTGCTTATATAGCTTAAAGAGCTATACGAGAAGCCTAAGGCGACGAGTAGCAAAATTCTTATCTAGGACGCCTATACTAGGCCTAATCTAAAACGCGCATAATAAGTTATATCTAAAACGCTAATAGCAATATTAACCCGGACCGCGTTATAAGTATTAGAAAGCACTATTTAGAAACGCTTATAGCGAGCACTATTAGAAACGCTTATAGTAAGATAGTCTAAAATATGTCATGGTAGCTACCTAGAAAGCACCGACAAGTCCTACAAGCTAGCCGCTATACTATGAAGTGATGTCGGATTTAAGTTGCCTTAGCAGTAGGGGCCCCTAGCGAAGCAGGTCGCCTAGTCAGCCTAGGTCGCCTAGTACGCCTAGTACGCCTAGTACGCCTAGTACGCCTAGTACGCCCAATACGCCCAGTACGCCTAGTACGCCTAGGTCGCCTACTTAGCCGCATAACGTAACATCTTAGGGACTCCCGCGGAGGCCGCATACAGTAGAACAATACGTTATACATTAATATACGAACGACGGGACTATACCAAACTACGCGCACGCATATACGGACGATAGCAAGCGAGACATATAGAGTCGTAGGACAGATCCGAGTAGTAGGAAGGAACCGGAAAGTAGGGAAGAGCTAGGAGAAACATATTTGCTTAAGAGCGGTTAAACGAGTTCGTATACGCGCGCTGCGCTAGTTAGCTAGGAGATAAAGGCGCTACGAGACAGCGGACAAGCAGGATATACGTACTTGCGCTTACGCGTCGGACGCGCTAGACGGCCGTAGGGCGGAATACTAAGGAAGGGGCTCTCCCTCTAAGGCACCCTTCTTCCTTTCTTCGCAGTTCGTCTTATATAGATAGTAGCTATATTAATTCAGTGCTCCCTTCAGTTCAGTTTAAAGTTTCGTGCACATTCTCACTGCTTAGCTACTAACCCTTACATTACGAACTGCCTCAAAAAACGCCTCTATTAAGATAGATACGCCCGACGAATAGATTCAAAACATAAGATTCGAAATATCTATAGTAAGTAGTTCTTTCCGAGTCGGAACGCTTATAGTAAGTACTACCTATAAGGCGTATAGTAAGTCTAATCTAAAACGCTTATAGTAATTTTAATCTAAAATACTTATAGGAACTCTATCGGCGGTAGTAACAAGGCGCTTATCGAAGACGCGTCGTAGTAGCTTATCGATAGACTATAACTCGACGTCTATCTATCTAGTCTTACTATTATTATTAAATATAATATAAAAGGCCTTACTATACTTTAATTGATAGCCGCGCGCCCTATTATAAGCACCCTTCGCCTTATAGAGTATCTTCTAGTACCTGCTATTAGTTATATCCTTATCTTACTAAGTAAGTTATAAGCGCAATTCGTTTACTCCGATAGTACCTACTCGAATAAGCCGATTAGACTATTCCTTCTACCGCTTCTTTACTCGCTTAATAATGCTTATAGATTAGTATTTACGCTTGTATCTTTTACCCTTATAGATAGCCGCGTTAACTAATATATTATAGGCCTCTTCTACTTGCTTTATAGGTAAAGAGGAAAATAGGTTAAACGATAGCAATATTAGGATCTATACCCTACGGGGCTAGTTTTAGATAAGACTATCGGAAGTCCTTATAAGCTTATATAGCACTACGAGATGCCTTAATCTTACGAGGGCTAGTAGTAGTATCGAGGAGCTATTACGGCAATTCGAAAGACGGCGTTCGCTAAGGTAGTAGAGGTAGTAACGATAGTATACCCTAAGCGATTAAGTTTTCGAGATCCCTAAGGTAGTAGCGACTATTAGCGTACGACTAGCCTTCTAGATCGATAGTAGTAGGCTCCGCGGAACGTCGTTGCTTAACCGATACGATATACTCCTACTAAGCTACCTCCGCTATTACTAGCGATTTATTATACCGGGCTTCTTCCTATACTAATTCGCTCTTAATTGCGTACTATTTCTAATTATAGTTAGTAGCCCTATACTAATCTCGAGTATACTTATAAGGGACCTCCCTATTAACTAGGAATATGCCTATCTTCCGGAATACCGACCTTATATTATATAAAGTAAATGTCTTAGCCCGAATAGCTAAGAGTACCTCGAGAAACTTAGGTATTCCGAATTTACTAATACTACGATATATAGTTGTGTTAGGGCTAAAGAGGCTATACGTAATTAGTATATAACTAGGCTAAGTAAAGCTAGGGTCTTAGTGCCTTAGGTAGGGCTTAGCGCTTAGCGTTAGGCTAACTAGCCTGCCTTCCCCCTTCTCTTCCTAGATCTCTATCGAATACTATACTAATCTACTACTACCCTATCGACCTGCTAATATAACCCTTCTTATATAGTATTCGATCTACCCTTTAAGGGTAGTAGTTGGATAGTCCTTATTTTAAGCTTTTAGCGGTATAGCTACGAAAACTATCGATTTAACTATATTACGCCCGAAGAACGGGACCTATACGTACTATTCTACCTAAAACAACCGTACTAATTATCAATTAAGGCCTTCTATACGGCCTATTACACTAAGTTAATCGTACTAGGCCGATACCTACTAATTCCGCTATATCTGCACTATAAGGGGCTACGATATATTATTAGTGTTACCCCTTATTATAATAGCCGGCTTATTACGAAGTAATAACAACCGCGGCGCCGCTAGTAGCGCTAGCAACGACAACGCTAGTAGCATAGTGCCTACTAAAGTGCCTACCGAAGCGCCTACTAAAGAGCCTACTAGAGGGCCTGCCGAAGAACCTATAGTTCTAGGTAATAATCCAGAATTGCCTGTTAATAACATTCTTAACAACATTGTTAATCGACGATATAGCTAACTAGCCTTTAGGCTTTAGCCCCTAGCTAATAGCGAGACTTTAAGAAGCTACTTAGAATAGGCTTACTACCTTACGTTAAGAACAATAGCTAAAGGATAACCTCCTCGAAATTTACCGCCTATAGGAAGCCCTAGCAACTAATACTAAGCTAATAGTAGGGCCTTCCTTACTATCTATTTTAGTCTAAAAGAAGGATGCTAAACTTAAGGACTATACTATATTTAATAGCTCTAGTCGAAAACAATATAACGACTATATTCGTAACTATAAGCTTAACTAGCGAAACGCACTAAGGGCTCTTCTAGACGACTACTCGTTAGTCGTCTATGCTATACAATACATTAATAGAGACCTAAAGCGCACCTAGGATAACCATTTTAACTCCCTTAATAACTAGGCCGCTATTTAGTAGCAAACCTATAAAACTATTATACTAGACACCCTTAGAAACCCTATACTAAGGCAACAATACGCTTAGGACTAGTACCTTCGGGCTAAACAAAAGACTAATCAATCGGCTCGCTTATTTAAGGCCTATTTAAAGACTCTCGAAGACGACCTTCCGGCTAAGACTAATTCTATATAGATCTCCGAGATACGCCTAAAACTTAGGTAGGAGCTTATCCTCGAATTAGACCGCCGCCGTATATTCGAACAGGCTAATCTAATACGCATTCAATTTATAGTCGAAGTAGAAATAGCTAAACGAGCTATTTAGCTCTAATAACGACTAGAATCGAGGATCCGACTAACTAGTACTAACCGTAGCAACCGTAGTAGCCGCGGAGGAAACTAAGGTTCCTACTAGAATAACAATACTAATAATAGGAATAGTAACAACGACCGTAGAAGAGGCCGTAGCCGGCGGCTATATAGAGGAGGCTATAATAGGAGCCGTAGAAGGGGCTCGTATCCCTATAGTACTAACCGTACTACTAACAATAATAGCTATAGCAGTCTCCTAACCGGATTGAAATGCTTTAACTATAATAGTACTAGCTATCTACTAGGCTAATACGACAAACCTAAGGATTAGGCCCGAATCGACTATACTACCGCTAAGTACCGAAAGCACCTCTTAGTAGCTAACGCTACCCCTATAGGCTAACCTTCGAAAAAAGAATAAGCGCCGCACTAACTATTAGCCTCGTACGGCGTAAGACTATCGATATTGTACTAGCTATTATACGCTCCTATCTCGTATAGGACACCTATAGCACTACTTATAAAACTAAGGTTACGCTAGATCTAGGAAATTCAGTTAGTGCCCTTATTAACTATCGCCTAGCTAAAGCATTAGACCTTCGATAACTAAATAGGGGCTACCTACTAACCCTTGCTTAGTTTGATAACGCTCGGCACTTAACCTATAGAGCCTACTATATTCCTATAGTTCTAAAAGACGACCTCGGCAATAAGCGTTTTATTAGACTTTACGGCCTATATAGTAGATATAGATAGCCTTCTATCCGATATTATTATTAGTAACCCTATCCTTAAGCACTACGCTATAGCTATAGACTTAGGCCTCTAATAGTAGCGATTTAGAATCGCTAGGAAGGAGGACATTAAGCATATCGACGTTAGCGAGTGCCCTAACGATATTAGGGTCCTATTTATCGGCAACCTAACACCTGCCGTAGCTAACCTAATAGTCGACCTATTAGGTAATAACGATAAGCTTATACCCCCTAATAGTATAGACCCTAATTAGCTTGCTCGTATACTATAGCCTATTCGAGAGACCTATATTAATATGTTTAAACACTACCTAGCCTCGATATTGCCTATATTTAAAGAGACGGACTACAAGATCGATATTATATAGGGCAAGGAGGTTCCTTTTAGGCCCCTCTATAACCTTAGTAAACGAGAGCTTACTATATTGCGTAAGTACCTAGATAAGAACCTAGCTAATAGTCGAATTTAGTATAGCAATAGCCCTACTAGTATACTAATCCTATTTGTTCTAAAGAAGGATAGTAGCCTATACCTATATATCGATTATCGTAGGCTTTATACTATTACTATTAAGGACCGCTATCTACTTCCGCTTATTAATAAGACCCTCGATCGCCTTTCTAGGGCCTACTTCTATACTATATTAGACATTAAGGACGCCTATTACCGCATTTGTATTCGTAAGGGCGATAAATGGAAGACGGCCTTCTATACTCGCTATAGCTATTTCGAGTATTTAGTTATACTATTTAGGCTAGCTAATGCCCCTGCTATATTCTAGTCCTATATTAATTAGGCCCTATTAGGCCTATTAGACTACCTCTATATAGTTTACCTAGACGACATCCTAGTTTATATATACTTACCTAATATTACGAAGTACTAGGCTATAGTCCGTAAGGTACTCGATTGCCTAAGAACCTATAGCTTGTATTACAAGCCTTCTAAATGTACCTTTGCTACTAAAGAAGTGCCCTTCCTTAGCTTCCTCGTATCGACTAATAGTATAAAGGCTAACCCTAAGCGGATTAAGACTATTACTAAATAGCTAATACCTACTAGTATTAAGGAGCTATAGTCGTTCCTTAGCTTCGCTAACTTCTATCGCCGCTTTATTAAAGGCTATTTACGGCATATAATGCCGCTAACTAAGCTTACTAAAACTAAGGCTAATCTAACTAGAGAGTTTAAATAGACTAATAAAGTATAAGCCGCTTTTAACGATTTAAAGCAACGCTTTACTAAAGTCCCCTTGTTATACTATTTCGCACTAAATAAGCAGATTCGTATTAAGACTAACGCTTCGCAGTTCGCTATATCGGCTATAATGTCCTAGCAGTTAGATAAGGACTACTATTAGTACCTAATTGCCTTCTTTTCGCGGAAGATAATCGATATAGAGCGTCGGTACGAGACCTACGAGTAAGAGCTCTTAGCAATCGTAGAAGCCTTTAAGCACTAGCGCTACTATCTCGATAGTGCTTAGTATACTATTTAGGTCTATATAGACTATAACAACCTCTGTAGAATTACGAAGGTTACTAGGGTTATAGGTCGATAGGCTAGATAGGCTATCTATCTCGCCGGGTTCGATTTTAATATATTATATCGGCTAGGCGTAAGTAACCCTGCTAATAGCCTATCGAGGCGACCTAATTATAATAGCGAGACTTAGTATATCAATTTATTATTCCTAACCCTATAGTATAAGATTGCTATAGCCCGTATTGTTAATAAGCAAGCGTAGGATAAGCGGCTTACCGGACTCCGCGACGGCTTAAAGCATATTAATACTCTTGCTATATTAATAGTACGTATTAAAGCAAGGGCTAATAACACTAATAGGAAGAGCTATAATAACTCCCTAGTCGATATCGCTATATATAGTAATAGCGATTAGAGTACTAATATAGTTAATCCGGCTGCTAGTACTACTAGATATATATAGTGCGTACTACGTAAGACAGCGAGGGTACTATTAAGCGAACTTGCGGACGGAGATAGCTAAGCCTTTATAAACGAGCTATTACGCGCTTAGCAAAGGGACGCTTTTGCTACGGCCTATATAGATTAGCTTGCTAATAGTCGCAAAACTAGATCTAGTAAGAATTAGTCGATTAATGCTAATAGCTATTTACGCTATAAGGGTAGATTATATGTCCCTACCGAGTATTCGATCCGATAAGAGCTTCTTAAGCGACACTATAATAGTAAGCTTGCCGGTTACTATAGTATAGAGAGGTCGCACGAGCTACTATCGCGTATATACTACTAGCTAAATAGTAAGCGGGATATAAAGGACTACGTAAACACGTATACCGTATATTAACGAGTTAAAGCACTAAGGCACTTGCTATTCGGCGAGTTGTCTTTGCTTCCTATTCTAAAGAAGCTATTCGTAGAGCTTATAATAGATTTTATTATAGGCCTTCCTCCTACTAAGCGTAGGGGCAGTAAGGATATATATAATACTATCCTTGTTATAGTAGATCGATTTACTAAAGGCGCTTAATATATCCCGGCGCGGAAGGATTAGACTACTATTAATATAGCAGAAGCGCTATAGAACAATATCTTCTATACCTATTAGGGAACCCCTAAGGGGATAGTATCTAATCGTAGATCGACACTAACATCGCATTATTAGAGCGAAATATACCTACAACTAAGACTAAAGCATCGGCTATTAATAGCCTTCTATCTATAGACTAACGGTCAAATAGAGAGGCAGAATACTACCCTATAGTAGTACCTACGTAGCTATATTAATAAGAACCCCGAGGATTAGGTTAACCTCCTTTAACCTATAGAATTCGTATATAACAACAGTGTACACTTATTAATAAAGGTCTTACTATATATAGCTATAATAGGCTAAAACGCTGCCTTACTATAAGATCTATTTACCTCGCTCGAGGCCGAGCGTAAAAAAAGGGCAGCGCGTTAAGTACTAGAGACACTAGCGGCAATAGAACGTATCTAGAAGATGCGGGAAATCTATATTAAGATAGCTAAGAAACTAACAAAGGCTTAAGAGTACTAAAAGACCTACTACGATAAGCGCTATATACTAATAGCCTTTAAGCAAGGCGATATAGTTATGCTTAGTACGAAGAACCTCCGCATCCGCAAACACCTATTACCTAATAGCAAAACAAGGCCTAAGCTCGCACCGAGGTATATTAGCCTATTCCGCATTCGAGAAGTTAAGGGCTCCCCTATATAGGCCTATTAGTTATAGCTTCTACCCTATTATACTATCTATAACACCTTCTATATATCCCTCCTTAAACTATACTATTAGCGCGAAGGCGATAAAGCGCCTACTAAGTCGGAAGAAGTCTTAGCCGATAGTAAAGAGCTATAGTCTATAGAGCGTATACTAAAGCACTAGACTAGGAAGGGCAAGAAGGAGTACCTATTAAGATAGCAAGGCTACTTACCTAAATAGGACTCGTAGGAAGCTAAAGACTTATTTAAGGATATAACTAAGTTGCTAGATAAGTATTAGACTAGTATAAAGAACAAGAAGAAGGCTAAGGCCCTATAATGTCGCTAGAGAGGCCTAAGATTAATACTATCCCCGGGATACTATTAGCTAACTAATTAGAAGCCGGCAAACTAGGACAATAAGACTATACTACTATAGTAGACGCGCACCGAGCATTAACAAACGCGCTATAGCGCGTTAACTAATCGCCTACTCTTTTAAGGATTTTACCTCTTCGCTAACGCAATAAGGCCCTTCTCTTAGTATTTAGGTCCCTCTCTTATTCCTTTATTCTATCGAGGCCTCGAGGCCTAGGCGATCGGCGAGGGCGGCGCGCGTACGCGTAAATAGTAAAAATAATAATAACGACGGCGTCGCGCTTATACTAAAGGACAGCGCGGCCGGCGAGGCTGTATTAGTAACGGTATTGCTAAGTGTATTGCTAGTCGAAGAAGGAAATTAGAAGCAAGGTAAAGTTAGCGCTAAGACGGCTAGCGCCGCTATTATTAACATTACCTACTACTATCGCTATACCTATAAGAACAACCTTACTTATACTATAGCCTAAGGCTAAGACGCTAGGTTAAAAAGGGTTAAGCCGTTCGAAGGACTTAGAGACTAAAAAGGCTAAGCGATTAATAAACTAACTAAGGGCAAAAATATAGAGCTAAGCTAGCTAGGGTCGATCTTGCGGACAATAGGTTACTTCTCGATCTTTCCGACCCTTTAAGTAAAGCGAACCTCAACTATTACACTTATAATAGCCTTTACTTATAGAAACTAGACGAACTGCGTTTTTAAAAAGATAAGATTAATTAATAATTAAAGGCTACTAAACCTAACTAATTAGGGTTAGTAAAACTACGATAGTAAATAATAGTCCTCGTAATAATAAGAACAATCCCTCGGAAACGGACAAACCCTCGGAAGCGGACATTTCTAGGTCTTTTAGAGTAGACGCAAAGAACTCGAAACGATATTACTTAGAACAGAGGCAGTGCTGCAATATCTCGTACGTCTACCTATTATAGTAGGGAAGACGCGCCTATATTATAATTAGTCGATAGTCCTTAATTCTTATAGATATATATTACTTTATTATATATAAGGATAGCGCAGTTAGAGTTAGACATTGTATTAGAAGGTAAGGTTTAATATAGTTATATAATTAGGTAGTTAAGTATTCAATTTAGCGCGGGCTAAGTAGCTTATTAGACTTGCTAAGTTAGTAGCAATAGAGGTCGAGATTAGAATATAGATAGGCTACGAGGGCGCGGCCTTTAGAAGGGAAGCGTATATTAGGGCTAAAGAGGCTATACGTAATTAGTATGTAACTAGGCTAAGTAAAGCTAGGGTCTTAGTGCCTTAGGCAGGGCTTAGCGCTTAGCGTTAGGCTAACTAGCCTACCTTCCCCCTTCTTCTCCTAGATATCTATCGAATACTATACTAACCTACTACTACCCTATCTACCTACTAATATAACCCTTCTTATAAGTAGCCTCTAATACCGCTTGCCTATACCTTAGCTTATATATCTAAAATAGGACTATATCTAAAGGCTATATAAAGTATAAAGTATATATTTATAGGCCCTATAACTAAACCCTATATCGCTTTATAAAGGCTACAAACTCCGAGTCCTTAAAGTAGTAGGAGCCGTAATTATCGTATAATAATACCCTCTACTCGTTTAGATCTTTAGGCTACGTTTTCCGCTTAAACTAGCGAATATAATATATTATAGTATCGTCGTTTATATATCTAGACTCGTTAATAGTTATTAGGAAGTTGTCCTTGCCTAAGAACGAGAGCGTAGTTAGTAGGTATCGTTGCCTTAGAAGCGGACTTAGACTCGGAAGTAGTAATAGTAGTAGTACTTACCTTCCTTCGGCATCTATCGTTCTTAGACTATTATACCTTTAATAATGAACTAATAACCTACTATCTTGCTAAACGCGTTTAGGGTCTCGGCGATAGTTATATACGTACGGTTACTACTATATTCGGTCTAGGCGCGCCGCTTCGTATCTATTATAACGATATACTCGTTACTACTAATTAATCCGAAAGCTAGTTTTATCGAAATTCTATACGTTCCGCGGCTTTATACTTAGTCCCTCTATTATAGCCTTAAAGCGGTTAAACTAGCTCCTTATCGTAGAAGGGTTATAGGCTTTCTTCCGCTATGCCTTAATTAGTTTAGACTTAACCTTGCTAAGTCTATAGCGCTTTAGAAAGCGGTCCGCCTAATCTATACTAAATAGCAGTATTATATCCTTCGATATACCTTCTAGTAGTAGGATTACTAGTATATCTATCGCTATAATAGTAATTAGCGGTACTAGTAAGAATATACCTATTTCGTCCCTCTCCTAATAATAATCCGCTAGCGCTATCTCTTAAGACTTATCTAATTTAGTATTAGTTAATAGACGACTAAACAGCGATATACAGCCTCTTAGCCGCTAGTATATACGAGAATATAGGCGAGTTACCTTCTTACTCGTATAGAGCGCTCGAATACTAACCTTCTTATTATCCGAGCTAGATTTAGCTACTAATTCGTAGTACCCTAAAGCAACGCGGTCTGCTACCGTCTCTGCCCTCTCTATATCGGTTAACCGCTTAGCCTATATCCTCTTTACCTTTTTATCCTTTTTACGCCCTATATCGATTTTTATATACGATCTATATAGTAGAATATAAGAAATAGGAGGAGTACGAGGAAAATACGCTTTAAAATAAGATAGACGCGACTACTAAGGATTATATAAGAAATAGCGATAGTAAGGTTCTATAGCTACTATATACTTAGATAAACTAGCTAATATAGTATTTACACTCGCGGTTTATTACTATATATACCTAGATATCTATATAGGACTAGAACCTACCGCTATATCGAGTTTTACGTATAGCCTACTAGGAAAAAGCGATTTTACGTATAGCCGGAACCCCCGCGAACAGCGGGGAGGAGTGTCTAACGGAACCCTAGATAGAGAATAGAGATAGATAGATAGAATAGAGAGAAGGACTAGCCCTAAATCCTCTAATAAACACTATAGTCCTCCTAGTATTACTGTCTCCGATCTCTACTCTTCGCTATATCTCCGCCGCTCTCCTACTATATACTATACAATAAAGCCCTCGCATTCCGCCTCTTCTATACGCTAGCGAGATACTAGATAACTATTCCGCCGCTTCTGCTTATAGCTATTATTATAAAGCTACGGACTAGTGTTGACTTTACTAGGCGTTATTAACTCGTTACCGCTAAGTAAAACAGCGTTATAGAAGGCTCTATAGCGGTAGTAGAAGAAGACGTAGCAGTAGAAGACGACGGCTAAGAAGTTATTAGCACCTTACTAGCTCTCGGTGTCGTATTATTACCGCTTAGCTCTAGCTCTATAGAGTATAAGCGTTGCGACTTAGTTATTAACATCCCTACTACTAAATATAAAAATCTGCTAGTAATATATCTATTTTTCCTACGCCTCTAGAGTTCATTATTCCTTAATGTATAGTTATATCTTAGTCGCGCTAGGCTATATATATCTTCCGTCGCGCTTCTTAGACCGGCTACGAGCGACGAGAATTTTAAGTAGGTCTATCTTTAAACTACTCTCTAGCTACTCGAAAAAGTAGTCTAGCCGCTCGCTATCGTAATCCTTTAATATAATACTTACGGTATCGAGTAGCAGAATCCGAAGTTTCGTATTAGGGAGAAGGCGAGTTAAAGCAAAGTTAACGCAGTCCGTATATAGCGGAAGCTATATGCTATATTTAGCTACCGATCGGACGACTCTATTACGCAGATTCTTGTCCTAAAAGTATTCCGCTATCGTATAGAGAACGAGGAGCCCTCGTAACCGTAGATAGCCGTAAGTCGGTATCGGACTAAACTTTTAGAAGCAGTGCTTAAGGTCGTGCCGAAGCATCTACTAATAATATACTCTAAATGCTCTAGGATCTATATTAACGCAGTTAAACTCTTTCTCGCGCACATCGATAGCTTGCCCCTATATAGGTAAGAAAGCCTTCTAAAAGTAGCTAGAATGTTCGAGGGCGATCGACTTAATAATAGTAAAGGCGACGGGTAGAGCTCCGGCGTTAACGACGAATGTCGTATATAGGTCGGCGTTACTACTACTACTCCTAGTTAGCGTTACAAGACTAGTAAGAAGCGGCAGGAATCTTACGAATAGTCATCTCCTACTACCGTAAAGGACTAATTATTAGACTAAGATATATAGCTCTAGTATAATACTTATACGTTCGAAGCGGCGAAGAACCGACTAACTATACGAGTAAGTGCGGGTAAGTGTTAGCTAGTCGTATAAAATAAGAAGACAATTAAACGGCGGAAAGAGCAGTTTAAGTAATACCCGGGCATATAGCCCCCCTAGTTATACCGTGTTTTAGCGCGCGAACGATTCGAGATACAATTATACGCTTATATCGGGGCGTAGAGGTAATATTACGGTAGAGGGATATAGAGTAGATTGCGTAGCGCAGTTAAGGTAAAATCGTTAGAACGCGGTGCTAAACGCGGCAAAAAAACATATAGCAATATCTATCGCGAATATGCCTTTAAGGGTTGCTAAGATACGGCAGTTACTTATTTGCTGCTACGAGCGTAGGGTCTATTCTGATGTATGCTTTCGACTATTCTCCGATTAGATTCGGCTATCCTCGCAATCTTAATGTCCTCTCGTAGTAGCCCTACTGCAAAAATAGCCCTTTATAACTCTATAGCGGTTGAAAATTACGTCTAGGAGGCTTCGGGTGCCCTAGTATTAAGGCCGCCTAAGCTTTGCGTACGTCCTCGAAATAGGCGGTAATCTACCTATCTAGTAACCGGGTCGCGTCCCCGAACCTAACCGTTATTACTAGCACTCTTTCGTAACTTATAGCTAGAGGGCTTATCGACGTAAGCGCGCGGAGAGCAACCCTCGTTCGTAATTTGTAATATATGCTAAACTAGCTACAGGCTCGAAGGTCGTTTACGCTTAACGCCTCTAATAGATATAGACTCGATACTATCTCGATAGCGTATATCGGCCTTCTTGCGAAGGTTATAAGGAGAGTAGAAAGTAATACCTCTAATCAATTCTACGTAAGGGTAGTCCGGATACTAGGTTACCTAATATACGAAAAGGCTAACGAGAGCCTTCTTAACGATTAGGCGCGCCGAAGGCGACTAAGCATCTAGGAGATTAGTATACTTTCGACGAAGATATTCGCTTATACTTTAGAAGATATATACCGCGTACGTTAAGTTAGTACTATAGAGCGGGTCTTAGTAGAAGACGGTGCGCATTACCTCCGTCGCTACGAGTAGATTACCTTCCTTATTATCGGAAGGAGGAACGGTTAGAGTTAGGTTCGCCTTATAGTCTAGAAAGTAATCCTTACGATACTAGTTCTAAGCTATAACGCTTTCGGCGGCAACGTAAGTAGGCTCGATCGGGTTCCGCTAGCTAATCTAGACAATATATACGAGGTAAGAGTCGTCCTCTAACTAGAAAAAGTCGACAATCTTATATTCGTATTCGGTATTCTCCTCGTATACTAATAATAGCGCTTCGGGAATAGAGTTGTCCTGTTTACGTAAGAGGAGTACCTAGCTATAGATATCGTAGAAGAGGTAGGGCGAGGGTAGTAATCTCTTTAGCGCCTATAGTACTAAGTCGGTAATCTGTTCTTGCTCTATAATATCCTAGAGGAGCCGAATATAGCGGATCTGCAAAGTATCGTTCGATAAAGTAATAGCATTCTAGTACTGCTATATACGGGTATAAATATACTATCGACGAAGACGCGGTAGTAATTCCTACTCCTACGCGGCTACTACTAGACCGTAGAGACGCAATAACTTATCCTTAGTAGTAAGTAAGGGATCGATCTTAAATAGCGTTTACATTAAGAGGAACTGTAATTTAGCGAGCTTAAGGTCTAGCCGCTCGTATAGCTCCGCCCGTAGTAGGTCCTTTAGGTAGGCCTTACTTCGGACGTTGCGGTAGTCTATTTGCGCTAGTAATCGAGCGATAAAGGGATAGCGATTAGGTATTCCGATAGTAGTAGCTATACGTAAGAGAATATGTCCCTTATTATAATAAGCTAGGGTCTCCTATAGTAGCGGCGAGGCAACGATGCGGTAAATGTCCTTCGCTAGATCGTATATAATATCGATAGAGCATTCTTTCTCGGGAGATGCGAACTAGCGGGTTACGACTCGATCGAAAGCAGTACTATTAAGGCCTACGAAGGCCTCGAAGACGCGAATAAGCGATATTTCCTACTCGGGCTTCTTAGTCGCGCGGTTCGTTATTAGAAGAGAAAGGAAATCGTATCGTAGGCGGAGATTCTAGCCGCTAAGACTAGCGGAGCAAACGCTGTAAAGTAGGTCTTAATAGAGTACGGGCAGCGGTAACTAAGACTAGGCCTAATTAAGAGAACGAGTCTTACTTCGGTAGCGATTAGAGCGCTATCGGGCGGGGCGACGTACGCTAGTCTTATAATAAGACCGCTATATCTAAGCGTAAGAGCCGAGCCGTAATAGTAGACGTAATTTGCTATTAATTGTAAAACATATTATACCTAAAAGAGCATATTAGCAAAGAGCGTACTAGTTGAGCTTTATCGTAGTAAGCTATTCCAAGTTATCGTTATAAACAAAGGTACGACTATTATCGCCCTCTGCGACTTTAGTACTACTATCGAGACTACGACTTAAACGCGATTAGCGGTTACACTAAGGATAATATTGTTAGGGTAAGAATCGAGGGGAGAGAACGCTATAAACACTTCGAATCTGCGACTGTAGAGCAGCCGAGAAATCGGTAGCAGCGGAGGTAATATAGTCTTTTATCGTATAGTCGACGTAGGTATAAGTACGATAGACAATGCGTATATACTCGATTTAATAATAAGCGATATTAGGCGATAGTAGTAAGCTAAAACTAGAAGTGAAGTCGAAGTTAGCGCTAAGTCGGAGTCGGATAATCTCTACTTTCCGCTACTAGGGGGTAGGGGGGGCTATCTCTATAATATTAATAAGGCACTACCGGACTTACTACGTTTAGAGTCTCGTATACCGACACTAGCTAGGACTCTAGGTAGTATATAACGGATGTATTCTCCCGAACGCGTTTACTCTACTAGACGCCCTTCTATTATACTTTCGCTCTAAGACCTTAATTATACGACAAGTAAAGCCGACGATAGTAGTACTAGGAGATATAGCTTATAGGAGGAATATAGGAGGCGAAGAAGAGGAGGACTAGAAGGAGAGAGTATCGTAAGATAACGGGATAGCTGTAGATAGGACTGTAATGCTATAGAAGAAGTTGCCGATAGATGTGTATACGCTATTTCTAAAACTTAGACAAGGCGGGGCGACTTTTAACGACCTTATATAGCTCTTCGAGACTTATAACAGCTCAGTCGCACTCCCTACGTCGAAAGGAAGAGAGTAGCTTTCGCTATACGCTTATTAGCCTAGTTATATCCGTTGTTAGATCGAAATTAGGTATAGGTAATGTATCGCGTACTATTCGCTAGGCCTAGGCTAACCGAGCGAAAGGCAGTATAAAGCACTCTTAGCCCCTTTAGGCCCTATTATCGAAAACGTTCGGTCCTAGTAGAACCGACGCGAAGCTTAACTTGCCGTTATAGTTCGCGGCTACGATTTAGACGGACATTCAAAAAAGGGACTATAATTATTATATACCTTTATAGAAGCTTTAAGTCGGTACACTAACGAGCACGTAGCATTAGAACGAGTACGAATTAGACACCGATAAGTAGGATTTATATAGCTACTAATAACATAATAGGCTAACAACTAAAGTGTTACGTATTCGCGCTCTTACTACTACTACTCGAGAGAACGGCAAAGTCCTTAGCATCTAGTTCTCCCTATTAGGTCGTAGCAGAGCCGACGTATAGGAGCTTTAGAAAGGCACAATCTTCCTACTCCGCCTTAATAAGATCCTATATTATATTACCGGCGAACAGCTTTTGTCTTGTGCCTACCGACCGCCTCCTACGGGTGCTTATAATGCTGTTAGTAAGTATATTAAGTTATTTGCGAGCTAGACTCGCGGTCCGGTATTAGTAAAGCACGAGTATAAGCAAGATATAAATCTTCTTCGATTACATTAGCTCTTTATACCTCGATTAAGAGAGTGCTAGGCATAGGCTACTAACAAAGTTATAATAGCTAGCGGTAGAATCTCTCTTACCCGCGTACTATAGCATAGGCTTATAGATAATATTCGTCTACTAGGAGGTCCTAGGAAGGACTAGGTTACCTGTTTCGATAGTATGCTTACGGGTATATAGAAATAGCCTCTCTACTTAAGCTATATATAATCTATTAGGTACGTGCTCGACCTCTCTAAACTAATATTGCTAAGTAGTACAACGGGCCTCTTTTAGGCTTACCGCTTACGGCTAGTTGCAGAAGCGTGCTTTATATTTCCGATCTCTACCTATAGAGTAGTAACTAGAGGTATATTCTTACCTCTATATCTCGCTCCTAGCGTTAACTACTTCTAATACTTAACCTTTTCTACACTTTTCCTCTCTGCTATAGCACCTAGGAATCGTCGACTAAAAGATACGATCTAACGCTAGCTCCGGGAAGGTGTAAAGACAGCGTTAGAGCTAGTTAGCTCTAGATTCCTTACGGAAGAAGGAACCTTCGACGAGATAGAGTACGCTAGTGTTCCTTATATCCGAGGTATATACTTCCTTAAGAGGTCTTTACTACTAACATTTTTTTAGCCCTAGAAGCTAGGAACGTTAATAGCGTTTTTGTTAAAGGACGCCTAGTTGTACCGATCCCTTTATTATATAGAGACCCGCTTCGAGCCTAGTAGTAGGCGGAAGAGTATACGGATGTCCTAGATATTAAGTACTTACCTTTCGACGTTAAATACTACTCCTTAATACTAGGTAGTCTTAAGGAAATAGATTACGCGTACATCAATCCTTCTAAGCATAGGCGGACTAAAAATGCTAGCATATACGTCCTAGTCTTCGAGTCTATTCTAGATTACATTGCTTTAGTTCTAAAAGGGTTATAGGAATTTAGTACCGACTTTACTTCTAGAATATAACCGTTGCTTAACCGGTGTCCTGCTTAGTGCTACCCCTTTATAGTTTATCTTAATTATCTTACGGAGGCAGTGTAGCGGCTCCTATAAGCCTAAGAGGGAGCATAGTATATCAATCTAACGACTAGAGTACAACTTACTAGGTTCCTACTAAAACTAACGTCTAAGCCTCCGATCTAGCTAATAGAGCATCGAATAAAGAGCTCTTTAAAGCATATACGTAAGACCTGGTTAGCGCTCGTCTACTACGGCTGCAAGGTATTTATAAACACTTTGTAGCTATTATAGTATAACTTCCTTCTTACTAAACCCTCTTATTAGTAGGCTCTGCGTATCGAGTTCAAACTAACTAATTATCTCGAGAAGGACAAACGCTCGCTATTTGCTATAGGTAGGTAGTAGTATATCCTTATTATAAAGCTACGAAAGAACAAAGGATATTATTGCTTCTTAAGGTACGAGGTTAATAAGGTTTGCTTTTCTATATTAGCGAGTTGAGATTATAGCTAAATTATTATAGCGCTAGGCCGAGCACGATCGAGTCGACAAGGATATCCTAAAGAGATACTAGTTCTCGGCAGACGAAGCTAGCGTAGTAGATATAGTAAAGAACATTTTTAACGATACTACGTTTACTAGGGCTATAATAGCAGTAGACGACATCGTTAAAACCCCGCTATTAGAGGACTCTTTCGAAGTTATAGTAAGCTCTAGCTCCGATCGGATTAAAGACCTCCGAGCATTATCTAGTAGTAAAGAGCTTAGGGCGGAAGCACGTCGAGTGCATTATATTAAGACCTTGCCCTAGCTATATTATATAATTAATCGCATCTTTTGCGACCGCAGCTATTACTTAGTCTTCCTGCCTCTCGATATCGGTTATCCTCTGCCGAACTATATAGCCGTATCTTACGTCTAGACAGCGGAGGACGTTAAGCTTTTTAAGGAGTAGGGTATTCTGCTAATAGTAGCTTACGGTATTAGCCTACACGACCGCTAGGTATTAGTTTTCGATCTAATAGACATATCCGTTAGAGCTAAAGGAGCAAATATATATCCGTTATACGTTAGGCAAGCGTACTAGCTATATCCGGCGACGCTATAGAAGTTCCTCTACCTAGGAAGTTAATTTAAGTCAAGCCTAATCGAGCGCTTAACACTCTTATACTCGTATCTGTTTCTGCTATCCGAGGCGACTAGAATCTATAAGTTTAGTAGCAAACCTACTTGTATAGCTACGCCGGCGGATTAGGGTAAACGATACTAGATTAAGGACACTATATAATATAAGAACGCGCTTCCGGAACCAAAATTTGTAAAGAACGTAACGTAGGTCTTCCTACTAAAGTAAGGCTCTAGCTTTATATACGATAATCGCATTAATCCTCTCCGCTATATTTTCCCTCTAGAGAAAATTTGCGAGCTTATTAATAAGTTAATAATAGGCGGTAACTAAGAGAGCCTAAATGCGTAGAATCCTTAGAGTAATATACCTAGCTTATCTATTGTTAAGGGGGATTATCGTACTACGATAACGAATATTTACTAAGCTGCCTAGGACTATACTCGTAAGTATTAGACATTAAATTAAAGAGGCGTAGCTTATATTTAGTATAGTAGTTCGTAGGCCTATAAAGAAAGGTAGGAACGCGCGAGACAGCGACGTCGACGATAATAATAACGATAATAACTATAGCGATAGAGGCGATATTTAAGATGTTTATAGAAACGCACCTAAGTGCTCCCTTAATATCCGCGCGCTCTAGCCTGTCTTCGCTATTAAAAAGAGCAAGAATACTATAAGTGTAACTACTAATACGACGTCTAGAGATATAGGCGCTACTATCGAGGACTGCTACTATGTCTTATATGCCTACGTAAAACTAGAACATTGCGCTAGGTAAGACAACCTTATATAAGAAGCATTAAGATTCAAAATATAGCTCTAGGAATGCTTCCTTCATTTCTATACTACTCTTATAGCCTCCTTAGACTTAGTAGCGCCTTCGAATGAAGGTACTAAAGCCTAAATGCCTCTACGTTAAGATTACCTCCTTCCTAGCTACTTCGTTTCTACTTAGGATCGGAAACTTCGCTAGCTAACCGATAATATATAACCGGAAGCCTAACAAGTAGCAGATCGTATAGCCGAGCTATAGGCAAACGTTAATCGTAAGTACGAGACTTACTAGCCTAGTCCTAACTCTACTAAATCCTCGAGACAACTTCGATCGCAGAATAGGCTTAAACCCTAAATTTATAAGCAAGAAAATGCTCGAGCGTAGTAAGCCCTAGGGCGATAGTAGTTATATGTTTAAGACGGTACGAAGTAGCCTACTAAAGTCTATAGCTTTATTATTTATTTAAAAAGACATTAAGACTCTCGAGAAGATAGATCTAACCTCCGTACCTATTCTAAAAGATAATATTGTCGACGTATTAAGTAAGTATTCCCTTACAATCTCGAAGGAATTAGATTAACCTTAATTAGGTTCATTTAGATCGATTATGACTAATGCATATACTAATGCTAATTCACCGCTACTAGCTATAGAGCACTTAGACCGTATAGAAGGAATTTAGTCATCGCCGAAACTAATATTAACGCTAAATACGCTAATAACTATATCTACCGCGCCGTAGCTTTAAATAGGAGATAAGAGAAAGCGAGACATGTCTACTAGATCTAACTAAGGTCCCGAGAAGACTTTAAAGAAATATTTCGTAATTACTAAGGTAGATCGTTAAGAATAAGGCAGATAGCAACTTCCTATATATAATAATAAGTGCCTCCGCCTTTATACGGCTACCCGTTATTAAGCCTACTTCCGCGTTTGTATTATACTAAATCGTTCTATAACGATACCTCCCTTCTTAACTATTATTAACTAATAGTATAAAATGTTAGAACTATTAAAGCCTATCGAACGAATCATTTTTAGCGGGAAGGGGCCTTTGTTCGAAGGCGATCTTGCTTCGGTATCGAAATATAGTCCTTTCTTTATTCGCGCCTTTAAGTTCGGCCTCGCTAATGCGGGAATAGACTATACGTTAGCCTACCCGACTTCCGATAGCCTCGCAGGCCGGTTTTAGAATATTAAATATAGATAATACGATAGTATAGCGAGCGAAATACTCTTAGTAGACTTTAAAGGTACCGTTAACGCAGATTAGCCGCTCTTAACCTGCGTGTCTTAAAGACGTCGTATTACCGTATATATTACAGTCTATACTAGGAACACTTAGATAGTCGACGTTATACCGAACTACCTCTAGGATCCGTACGCCTTTTATAAAGATAGCTATATCGATAAGAGCGATTATAGACCTGTCTTATTCGCCTTTATAGGCACTTCTCGACTGCTAGTAGTAGTGTATAGTATATTGAGCTCGTCTAGCACACTATATAGGATGCCGATTAGGCTTCTACCTAAAGCTATTAATCGCCTTCGAGCATACGTACGAGGCGAGCGCATCTATTAGAACCTATTTACCCTCGTAGAATTCCCGGATTAGCATCCTATAAAGGCCTAAAATACTAAGTACCTTAAACCTTTAGAGCTAGGACATCGCTCGTTATTTAAGGCGATAATAGCTATCTATTAGGCTATAACGCTTTCTAGGCTATTATATTACGACTTCGTAGGCCTTTAGCCTCGACTCGCCGATTTTAAGCTAATTAATGCTCGAGATCGGTAATAGCTAATCTAGTACAAACTTAAGGCACAGCTTTAGGCTCTACTTCGGATATGTCGCTTAAGAACGTAAAAATCGCGCGATTATATAGACCTAGATAGCGCTATTATTTTTCTATATATAAGAGGTAGGTAACGCTATACTTTTAGGCTTGCCGGATACTAACTAGGCTCCTAGATTTAACTTCTTCTAGTATTAGATAGAGTTCTCGCAGTTTCCGAACCTATACCCTCGAGTCGAGTTTTTCTTTCTACTAGAAAGAATTATACCTAATTAGTTTTATAAGTCGGATGCGAAAGAGGCGGACTTCGACCTTATAGTATTCCTTAAAGCTAAGAGTAAGAATACTAATAAGGAAGGAAGGCAAGGTTACAAAGTTTATATAGATAAAGACGGTAAGTAGGTCGACTACGTAGTCGATATTATTTCCGAGAACCTACAGCCTCGGAAGGCAGGAGGAAGACCTATACGCATTTCTAAGGACGAGGCTTCTATAGACGATAAACTTAAGAACTAGCCGGCGATAGCATCTTCCGCGGCTATTAATAGCGGCATTAGTTACTACCGCTAGATAATAGACTATAAATACAGACAAGCCTTTAAGGAGTTAATAACTTGCTATGCACTAAGGTAAATGCTATAGAACACCGACTTATTATTACAACTAATCGTAATTAGGCGGTATAGTCTACTCGTTACGTTAGTACGAAACTATCCCTTCGGAGATTTTAGCTACTACTAGTATCGATAGATAGCTATAGAGTAGGAAGCATTCCTTAAATACGGCATCCCTCCTCTAGTACTCTACGATCTTCTACCTTAATTAAGGCTATAGTATATATACTTCTATACCCGTAACGTAGAATGCTTATACGCTAGTCTAATGCTTTCGTATCCCGAATACCGGCGACTAGACTCTACTAACGAGTGCCGCTTAGTAGCCTAGGACCTTAGTAGTGCTAATGCTATTTAAAGGCCTCTACCTCTAGCTTTAATACCTTCCGAGGATATTAAGCCTACGTAGGATTAGCGCTCTTCCTTTAAGGTAAATAAGGATCGTAAAGCAGAGTAGTAGGTACTGCTAACCCTAACGCTTAGTGTATTGCTTAATAGTCGACTAAGCGCTAGTAAATATACTATCGGTAGATTAAGTAGCGGAGCTCTCGTATATACTAAAGATACTTAGATCCTCCTACTTAGTTTTCTCGATCGCTTCGTAGGTCTTAAGAGTGTCGAATATCCTACTAACTCTAGCATATTTCGATTACCTTCTTCCTATCGTTATACTATTTATAGCATTAACTAACGCCTCGTAGATAAGTATACTAGAAAGGGCTTTCTAGAGAACTATAATAGTAGTAATAACTAAGGTAGCTAGCTAAGAAGTACTTAAAAACTTAATATAGGGCAAAACAATGTTTCTAAAAAATGCTCTAAAATAACTATATAAATTAATGTTTTAGATATCTTAGAATACATACCCTACGCTAGGTCTTATAGTTTCCTTCTCTTATAACTAGTAGTTTTAGTGCTTGTTTAAAGATTAGCAGAGGATATACTAGACGGAGATAGCCTCTTCTTACCCTAACCCAGAGTAACTCCGGAGTGACCATAACGGGAATACCCGAGCGAAATTACGCTCATATATAAACCTTGGCCAAGAGGACAAGCTCCGGATGCCTCGGCTTTGGTCTGGAGTTTCTTGATCATCGTTGGCATGGTCGGGCTTAGAAAAGGCTGACGTGTCTCAGCAAGCTACTATATGACTCAGCACACATCGAGAAGCACGCCAAAGCTCTTGGGACACGAAGAAATGCAAAATAATCGATCAGCTCAATTCATTTTAGAGTTGTGTGGCCCTGCCTGCTCGATACGGGGCTTGAAGCGAGGTCTTGGCGGCGGCGGTTGACAGCATGTCTTCCTACTGTCTCGAACAACTTCTCAGAAAATTATGTTGAGGAGCATTGAATCAGGAGTAACTCAAGGGCAAGCTTCTTGATCAGCACTTAATGACAGCTTTACAGTCCTGTCCGATAGGGCATGGTGTTCGCCTTCAAGTTGCTGCTGGACACTACTCAGAATCGATTTGTCTATACACATACTCATACTGACTACAGCCGAGATTCTCATTACAATCACAAGGCAATCGATCGAGATCATCATTCTCTCAAGTCATCGGAGGCGACTTCATACAGCGAATCAAATGCTAGTCTCCAGTCAGACCCTCCGCGTAGGCAGCTTGCTGGCGCCTCCGCAGAGCTCGCTCTTCCTACTGTATACTATACCACATTGAGAAGACCCGAGATCGGAAACGTGGCTAATCAGATGAAGGAAGTCACTACACATACACGAGCTTCAAGCGATGCAGCCTGAGAAGGAGGCAGACAAATGCCAAATTTGCAAGTGGACTACATCAAAAGCATTCAGGGAAGATGAGACCTGAGCAAGGACCCTAAGAAAGCCTCTGAACCAAAACCATACATTCATTCGGTTCTTCAAGCTGCCTTTCAGAGACCTAGCGAATTATTTTCGAATCCAAGCATCTTCGCCTTGTGGTATCGCCAACGCAGCTTGGTGATGCTCTTCAGTCGTGAAAGACAATGCCCTTGTCATCCTTTGACAAGACTTGGGCTTGGGTAAGGGCGAATGCAATGCAATGGTTTTCGAGAGAACCATCATTGTGAGCTCGATGTCCTTTGTCCCCGAGACAAAGATTTGAATCGATGAGGATGCAGCGTGAGAATATTAAAACCTCAGGATGTGATCGTCTCTTGCTTCCTGAGATTCACTACCTTAACGCAGTAGTACACCGCTTTCTCTGGCAGAAAGCTCCCACTACCAATACCAGTTTTCAGAACTCGCGACGCTACCGAAACACTCTCAGTAGCATCCCATCGACCATCACAACACCAGTTACCATGAACGCCCTTTCTGATCTCCTCGGATCCATGGGCATGTCCGGACAGCAAAGTCAGTCCAACAGCCAGCAAGATGGCCCTCAGTCACAGCCATCTGACGGCATCATGACCTATCCGCGTCGTCTACCGCACCACGAACTGTGGTTCAAATGCCCTGACCTTGACCTCCTACCAAACAGCGATTTTTTCGAGGACGTCTGGCTCCCAGACCCAGAAAACATCGACCACAGACCGACACCAGATCTCCAAGACTTTCAAATGTACGAGTTTGACACCGACTGCTTCCACATCATGCAGCCTGATCTTCCGAACGTCGACCTAAGCCATTGCCATCACCCAGAGGCAATCGAGCTTTTCAACCACATCGATTCTCTCGCCAGCAACGTTGGCAAGACCAACATCTCCGCCATTCGCCATGTCTTAGATCTGGAATTCAAGTATCGAATCAGACTCGAGACGCACAGCGATGGCGAAACCATGACCAGACAGACTGACATTAGTCTCGCGGCGATGAAAGAACTGCTGTCGATCAATCGACCTTGGGTACAGCTATTCGGCGACTCTCTCTACCGTAAGTCTGCACACTCTTACCTCGCCGGGGCAACCAACCTCCTCGGAGGAGACATTGTGCTCGCCGGCCAAGACGAAGAATACTGCGCAGAGCGTTGGGCAACCAGAGAGCCACGAACCGCCAGCAAGCTTGTCAAACGCCTTCTCGTTGCAAGCGACAGCGACATCGCTCGCCTGGACAACTTTGCCAACGGCAACTGCCAAGTCAAACTGCCGTGCGATCATGTCGTCGACATGACACGCGAAGAGTACCTCCACACGGATGAAAATGCCTGGCTCAACATGGCCTGCAACTCTTGCGGTAAGCGCGTCCTCGAAGCTGACGACATTGCAGAGCATGCCATGATCGAGAAGCTAGCCCAGTACGAAGATCTGATCGACGGTCAAGCCGACTGGGAAGACCTAGACTACCCAGTCCGAGAAGCACCACCTCAGCGCTTTTACAGCGAGGTCATCTCAGCCGGTCTCTTCACAGCTGGACGAAGCTTCGAAGCACCAGAGATCGTTGTCCCCAAGCTTCTGCAGCCCGTCAACTTCGAAGAGACATCGACTGCAATCAGCGCTCTTCAAGCATGGCTCTCGCAGCAAGAGAAGGTCATCTTTACAACGCCGCAAGAGCTTCGACAAGCAATGGCAGTCATTGTCAAAGGTGCCTTGCGAAGCACTTGTGTTCCTCCGGACGTGCCATTCGTGCCAACACCGCCGGGCTGGTCTCGCTTCTTGGACATGTGGCTCGATCGAACGGTCAACTTCCTTGTCGATCGTCGCTGTACCGTAGGCTACGAAGAACACCAGGGCGTTCACTTTCACGGCCAGAGCATTTGCTGGGGCGATCCTGCGGCAGAGTCTATTCAGCGCAACAAGATGATCGATGATCTTGCCAATATGACTTTTTAATGCTGGTAGCAGATGACCTGGTAGTCGATCTTGCGGGCATGATGTTCAAAATTGTTGATCTGGTCAGGGTCTGATATCGCGATACAAGGTGAGTCTGTTTCGATACATTAGCGCATAGTGAAACTCCTTCTTTTAACCTCATGCATTTCAACCTTTCAATTCTCTCTCTATACGTTTCCAAACGCTAATCTCAACAAGAGAAATCTTATACAAAGTTTGCGCACTCTCCTTGAAGTCTGACTACTGAATATTAGCAACACAGCAGGCTGGAACTCAGTACATCCGCCTTTCGTATAATAATCGATCCTACCATTGCCAGCCAGGCTGGAAGAACATCATCCATGCCGAACAATAGACGAACCCACGAATAGCTTTCGCGTACGGAAGCGAGTGTGAGTGAGTCAACTTACTGATAAGCCCGGCACTAAGACCTATCAGAAGCGAAAGAAACATTCATAGAACGACGAATTACCACGGGCAACCAGGGACGGGAGATTCTCATGTCTTCATGGTGACCAGGCGTCCTATATGGACGGGAACCGCACCGCGCTGTTTTGATGCTTGTTATAGAGCCAGGATCAATGGAATTCATGTCAGGTGGCTGGACTGGATATGCGCCTGTCGAGCTCATAGTGAGGCCGTTGTTACTTGATTGAGAATCTGGCCACTCAGAATGGCTCTGAACCATTTTCGATTTTTGTGAGGCTCTCAGGTGAAAGGTGCGCAGCGTAGCGTTGACGGAGAAGTTTCTGTTGTCCTTGTGTACTATGCGTGCGAGGCTGTCAGTTCCTCCTCATTGGACGTCCATGAGGTCTCCTTGCTTCGGGTCGCCTGGAACAGCGCCTAGAAAATTTACAGTCATGCATTGTCGAGGTCTCGCGATTATTCTGTTGATCGGCCTGGTATCTTCATGCATCGTCGATATTGCTGCAACGTCATTGAGCATTTTTTTGGCATCAATTACAGCTTATTAGGAAATAGCGGTGCCTTCCTGCCACCTCTGAACAGGTCAAGCATCTCTTTGCCCATCCATTGCTGCCGACTCTTGGCTATGCCGCCTTCCAATTCCTGCATCCTGTTTGCTTGTATCAGGACGCCAGAACCGTTAGCTTTCATCCCTTGGCCCATAAGATTTGCGACTGTTAGCCCAATGGTCTCTGCAGTGTTGATCGGAACACCTCTCCCAGACATGTCTTTGGCCCAATCCTCCAGACTCTGACCTTCCCGGCGTCCGAGAATGATCGGGGTGAGAGTAATGCCAGGGGCGATGACAGAGATGGCAATACCGTTCTTTGCACAATCGCCTTTCAGCGCACGGAGATAGCCAACGACGCCATGTTTGGCAGCGGAGTAGAGTGGCGCGCCGGCAGAGGCAAGGTAGCCTGCTAGTGAAGCAGTCATGACAATGCTGCCACCTTTGCCTTTCTTCGAACCCTTGCCATCGTTTCGTAAATGGTACATGGCAAGCTTGAGACTATCTCCAACCGCGCGAATGTCCACGTCTATTGTAGCTCGAACAGGTTCCTGAAGCTGGCCATTCTTGTCGTAGACATCCGTCCAGATCTGTTCGCCGACTTCTGCAAGCCCTGCGTTCACAAAGACGTGATCGATGCCGCCAAACTTTGATGCCGCAGCGGCGAAAGCAGCTCGTTGTGATGCCCAGGACAGCACATCACATTGCACGTAGAGAAATCTTGGCGAGTTTGCAAGCTCACGGGCGTCAGGCGGATTGGGGTTTATGTCTACAGCCACGACATTGTTATTATATTCCGGCTTGTGCAGATAAAGACCAGTCGCCAGACCAATGCCACTGGATATATTGTCAGCTTCGGGATCGACATGGATTCCAGCCATATACCTGCCTTCGCCCGCCGGTGATCAATATCGTGCTATTCCTGGGTGGGTTCGCGGTCGCTTCGGACAAAGTGTAAACTGGAGATGCCATTCTATTCTGGAGGATCAATCAGCCTTCGCAAAAGTATGTTCAAAGCCACATTGTCGCTCCAGCAGCCGTAGTATTCTAATGCTGAGAGGGCTGGTTCGAGGGGTGGCGGGCAGTGACCTCGGCTTCGTTTCTGCCAAGTTGGCAAGGCTCTCAGAAACTACTCGCAATTATCTTGTCAGCTTTGGACGTAATTAATGCAACGAGACGCTTCATCCTTCTGCCATCCTTTCGTGGACGGGAATTTACGCATAGAAACAAGATGAGATGGAAAATGCTTGCCAGCCAGGCAGAATTTGCCCAATCCACGACACACGCGACGCCTCGACCTTCCTACACGCCTACGAGAACAAATGGCACAGACATGGTGGCACATATAATGCATGTGCAAACGCACCGTGGTACACGGCAGTCAAGGATCATTGTGCGAAAGAGTGTAGTCCCGACTTCTGTCTACTTGACTTTTCATTCCATCTTTCAATCAAAGTCGAAGCCGAAGAGGTGTAAAGAGCAGCCAGCATGGTGGAAGCCAGGGAGCCAAGGAGCCAAGTATGGGTAGATGAGGACAAGAGATCTGGAACGAGTTTCCATGCTCAGTCATGATTGTCTTTGCAAGATAGGCCATACAGATATTAATGAGGCGCGTGGTCATGTAGGTTCCCAGCCGAAGAGATGTTGCTCAGACTAGACCAAGGCTTGCTTCCGGGAAGGAAATACTGTAAGAGCATGCGTGATGACAACGAGGACGGAGACATGGCCACTGCATGGCAGGGCAGTTCTTTCTGAAGCGCATGTATATTGCTTCCACGTAGCCCGCTGTAGACGAGCAGATATTGCATGAAGGCCTTTGGCCGCAAGCCCGCAGATTGTCGCACAGCGAATATTCTATGGCAAAATGTTGACAAAAGCCAGGAGGGTATTCTACGAAAGCTCGGCGACGCCCGCTGCAGGCACCAACGCGCGATGAGCGGCTGCTGAAGCTGTAGGGCGTCAAACAACTCACATATATAAACATAGACTTCATGACTTCTCCCGGCTGACAAGACTTGCAAGTCACAGTACCGACAAAGAGACTCTCATCGTCGACATGGCAGAGTCAACCACGCCCGGCGTCTACATGAGGCCAAGCGGCAAGAAGACATTCGTGCCACTCGAGAACAACCCAGAAGTCTTCAACGACCTCATCAAACGCCTAGGAGTGTCGCCAGAAGTCGGCTTCTACGATGTCTACAGCATTGACGAGCCCGTGCTGCTCAGCATGATTCCTCGACCAGTGCACGCTCTGATCTTCATCGCTCCTGCACCAGTGGTATCGGCAGTACGAGAGAGGTACGATGGTCCAAAAAATATCAACTACAACGGCTCCGGTCCCGACGAGCCCGTGATGTGGTTCCGACAGACCATCGGACATGCTTGCGGCCTGTACTCGCTCATTCATGCGGTGGGCAATGGCACCACGACGCAATTTGTCCTTAAAGACTCATTGATTGACAAGCTCTTGAAGGAAGCCGAGCCGCTGGAGCGTGTTCCACGCGCTGATGTGCTCTACAACTCCAAGGAGCTTGAGGAAGCGCACATGTCTGTTGCAGTCAAGGGTGATTCGATCGCCCCAAGCGCCGAAGAGCCAGTCGGCTACCATTTCATTACTTTCACCAAAGGCAAGGACGGTCATCTGTGGGAGCTCGAAGGCTCGTGGAACCCGCTTGATCGTGGTCCGTTGGACGAGGCGGAGGACATGTTGAGCGAAAAGGCGTTGGGGCTAGGAGTTGGTCGCTTCGTCAAACTGGCAGAGGGGAATCTCGAGTTCTCGATCGTCGCATTGGCTACCACACCAAAAGATGAGTGATATCGAAAAGTCGTGCAAAGCTGCTCGAATGCGATGCAAGATCGCTCGCGCACAAGCAAGCGAGTTCTTTTGAAAGAGGCGCGGCTAAATTTAGTTGGCTTCCAATCAAATCTCCGAGAAAGCCATCATCCTCTTGGCAGGCTCTTGGACTTCAGCTGACCTCTTCGACCTTTTTTCCTCAGTCTCTGGCTATCACATGTTAGCTGCGACATGGCCTCCATTTTCTGATTTCCTTCATTTGAGCAGACGCGGAGTCATCAGTGTGCATCTCGCACCATGTTCAACTCCACCGCCCATCATCCCCATCATCAGTCTGGCCGAGCCCTCTTTGAATCGCATTCGTCCCGCACCGTTGAGCACTCCTATCTGCTTCAAGCCACATCCACCAAAACATTCAAGCGCCATCGTGCTCCTGCCAAAGTAGGCAGAGAAGGATTCTCAGATCTCCTGAGCTAGACACCGGTGAATGATTAATGGGCTTCGCTTGCATAGACCTTCCCTGTTTCTTCTTCGACAACGCCATATGCCCTATACCACGGCGCTACTCACGTGGAGTGCGCTTGGAAATGCATCGGCTCCGTGGTATGTGGAAATGAATCGACTGCGACTCATCAGCATGGCGCGCATGAGGAGGTGTGATGTCGTGGGTCCACTCTCTGGCCGTCTTGTTCTGGATATCAACTAGAGGTGCGTTGTCGCAAAGAACTTGTTGCTACCTTTTCTGCCATTCCTTCGCGTTCTTCTTTGACCATCGTGTCGTTACGCTCGTTACTGCTGCAAGCCTGAGAGCTTGTCGCGTCCATTCGTTGCTAAAATGCCCTTTCCCACTGCCTCTGCCATTTTTGCGGCTTCCCTTATTGCTTCTGCTTCTGCTGTTCTCAATCCTTCCGCAAAGACGAATGTGGTCACCTATTGGGGTCAGGGACCGAATCAGAAAAGGCTCGTGGAGACCTGCAAGAACGAGGCGATTGATGTGGTCATCATTGGATTTGTGAACCAGTTTCCAGACAACACTGGCAACGACTATCCCGGGACGAATTTCGGAAATGCATGCTACGGAGACGTATATACCCTACCAAACGGCCAAAATAGCAGCCTGCTCAAGACTTGCCCCAACATCGGTCCAGACGTGATTACGTGCCAGCAGACATATGGCAAGAAAATCTTTCTCTCCATTGGTGGAGGATATCCTACCAATTACTACCTCAAGAATGATACGACCGCGCGCACTTTCGCGGATTTTCTCTGGAAGGCATGGGGTTCTGTACAAAGCGGATACACCGGACCACGTCCGTGGGGCAATGCTTCAGTCGACGGCTTCGACTTTGATATTGAGAGCTCTATCAGCCCTGCGCCAGCCGGTAATACCAACTACCAGACCAGCGGTTATGCGGCCGCAATCAACCATCTCCACAACGATCTCTACCCGACCGACACCGCGAAAAGCTATTACATCTCTGGTGCGCCTCAATGCGTTCTGCCAGACTCGCATCTGTCAAGCGTTCTGAGCTCCGCATGGTTCGACTTCATGTTCATCCAATTCTACAACACTCCTCAATGCAGTGCCCGAGCTGGAATCCAATACACCAAGGGCAAGAGCACAAACGATATCACCTTCCACAATTGGGCACTGTCGAAGTCACTGAACCCGAATGTCAGGTACTACATTGGCTTGCCAGCCGACAAGGGAGCTGCGAGCGATGCCAGTTTCTACCTTACACCGGATGAGGCCCAGCAGACGGTGAATCGATTCTACGCGAATGAAAGCCTGTTTGGTGGCATCATGACTTGGGAGGCTACATACTCACAGAATAACGTCATCTGTCGCAAGGAGTACAGCACTTGGATGAAGGATATACTTTTAGGTGCGGCCTCGGGCCATCCTCTCAACACCAGCACCACTGCATGTGATGGCTCGCCTCCTTTGACAGAGTCACCAGATGGCTCTTGTGGAGGAACTACTGGGTACACTTGCTCTCCAGGCAACTGCTGCTCCAAGTATGGCTATTGTGGATCGACCTCTGATTACTGTTCTGCTGGCTGCGATCCTACTGCGGGGATTTGCTGGGCAACCACTTCTTCAAGCACGAGCACCACAAAAGCTTCCACGACTTCGACCACATCAAAGGTCACAACAACTTCCAAGCCTACGACCACGAGCACCACGCTCAAAACAACGACGTCTTCCAAGCCAACGACAACATCAAAGGTGACATCAACGGCGAAAAACACGACCACATCTAAAGCTACGGTAAAAGCGGCTCTCGTTCAAGCGACAACCACGTCAAAAAAGACATCCACGACCACGAAGAAGCCCACATCGACGACCAAGAAGCCCACGACCACGAAGAAGTCTACCACGAGCACAAAAAGAGTCACCACGACCATTAGAGTACGGCGATAGTAGCATAAATTAGCAGGCAGGTTATGCTACATCATATTTTCTCATTCAACAACACGGAATAATTCTCCCGCGGAAATCTCAACTCGCAGTATGTCGAACTCCGTGGTAATGTTCCCTCCAGTCGCGCGCCATCTCCTGTGGAAGGTAAGGAAAGCACGAACTCAGCCCAAATTCACACCAGAGACATATCACAAGGCTTGATTTCTTACGAGCGCTGACCTCCAACATGCTCTGAGTGCAAGGTAAGATTTCATCTGTCCACGCGACTTCGCATATTATCTCCAAAACAAGCGTCACCCCAGCCTTCGCTGGCTATGATTATTGCTACACAAGAGTCTCAGAACGAAGAAACAACGAAACTACCTCACGTGTCATCCTTGCGCCAGCCAGCATCATCCAGCGCCGGCGACTGCTCCAGAAAGCGCGGCGCCGCAAAGAGATGCAGATCAAACCTCAAGAGCGCTGCTAGCTACTCCAGCATGAGCGAGAGAGCACGCGTAAACCCCACGAGGTGAGAGCAAAGTACATCCGTGTCATGAGCACTTATTCAATTTTTCAGTTTTCTATATCAACGCTTCTAGTGCCGGGTCAGAAGTCGTTGGCGACAAAATGTCAGTCGCAAATCCGAAAAAGAAAAAAAAAATTGCCAAATCATACTCTAGCTTTGCTTTGCATCCCAAACACGCCATGCTCAAACGCAGTGTCGAGTCGTGAGGTTTCAATATCGTTCCAAGCAAGAACATGCCTTGCGCCAAGAGCCTGTCACATGCTCGTTGGCGCCACGTCTGAAAAACGGCAGTCGTCAGTCCAACCCACCCAACAACACGAAACGCAGCGCAAACCTACCTTCCTAACCCTCCATCCTAACTCATCGTCAATCTCCTCTTCTTCTCAGAACGCCTCGGCTTCCTCTCCTTCCGTCCCTCCTTAAACCAAGCCTCAGCAGCCTCGACCTCGCGCTGCTTCTTCGCACGCTCCCTCTCATCTCTCTCCCTCTTCGCTCGCCTCTCAGCTTCCTCCTCACACTTATCGCAAGGATTGCCGGTCCGGACGTAGTAGTTCGTGTGGACGGAGCAGAATTGATGGTGATCGCCATGTGGAGCGTTGATGGGATGGTCTTGTGTGGAACACCAGCAGTGGTGGTTTTCCCAGATGTAGGGCATTGTCGAGGAGGACGGTAGCTGGGAATGAGATGGGTGAGTTAGTGACTAGGAGTGCGAGTCTTGGGAAGTGGTTTTGTAGGAGGGGGAGGGTCGAGGGACTGGTTTGAAGCAAGATTGAGGTGCAGTGCTTAGCCGCACGGACTTGGAGCCAGTTTCATTCACTCACTGCCTTGGGATCTCACGCCACGTTCTCAAGGCTCATTCTTGGACTCGAGAACTCCAACCTTGGGTTTCCTGGTCTTTGGCTTCTTGCGAGCCTTGCTAGTATCCTTGAACCAAGCGTCCAAATCTTCCTGGGCCTTCTTCTCGGCCGCAGCCTCGCGCTGCTTTCTCTCTTCAGCGGCCTCGCACGGCATGCACGATATACCCTTCTTGTAGAAGAAGCCGACGTGGACTGGGCAGAACTCATGATGTTCGCTATGAGGGGCAGCGTGGGTGTAGTTGCGAGTGCTGCACCAGCAGTGGTGGATATCTGACTCGCCTATCCAAGGCATGATGGCTGGAAACGAAATATTAGTGCTTACCTCTGAGATTGAAGTAAAGTGGATAAATGGTTGAGAACGTATTGGTTGTGTTTGGACTCGAGTGCTGTGTAGGTTAGGAGCCTTCGTGTGCTAGGTTCGCAAGGTGGCAAAGGAGAGAATGAGGGGGATGAAGAGAAGGTCTTAAGAAGATCGTTGAAACGCTACTACAGAAAGTGAACAGATTCTGGTAAGGAGATGTCATTCACTTAACCTGTTGACGGCATATGAAGGCCCAAAAGTGTAAATTACGGTACCGATCGGGCGATCTCTATTCAACATGGTTGAATAAGGCTGTAACACAACAGAAGGAAACCAATATTCACTAGAGTGCAATGGCAAACGTGAACGCGGTCGCATGTGAATGGTCCGTGCGGCTTCCTCGTACAAAACCCTAATGTTCCCTCATCATCATCTCACTAACTTTGCCGACCAATCTCGTTGTTTTGACAGTTTGCTACGACTTTGCTATCATATCTATGCATTTCCAGAATTTACAGTAAATCAGGTATCAGTAGGAGGATGGGGATGAAGAGGAAGAGGATGAAGAGGATGAAGATCGAGAGTAATAGTGCTGCTTGGAAGCTGCTGACGGAAGATCGTTTCTTGACGATGGTAGCTTATAATCGCTCATACATAGTGTAGAGGATGTTCCAAAGGTCAAAAAATGGCCATGCGTGAGTCTGAAGGGGGGATCGAGGAGATGGTGGTGGCCGCTTTCGAACAGATCGCGCCACTGTTTGCTTGATGGGCCTCTCGATAGGAATCAAGTGTCTCGGCGTGTTCGCGATCGATCTGAACTTATATTGGACTAATTATAGAGAGAGATTTGCCGCTTCGTTCGAGATGTGTGATGTTCAACGTCGAGGCAAGCAGCCAGGTTAGAAGTGCCTGTCTCGCCACAGCGTTGGTCGAAAAAATCAGTCTCACATCTACGCAAAGAAAGTTGCACTCACACCGCGCATCAACATGACACTCAATTCAATGACTTGCTAAAGCGCTAAAGTACCATATGAACAATGCGCTGTCCAAACGAATTCCCATAGACTTCCCCCACTACTCATTCTGCTTTGCCGAACGTATGGTTTCATCCTCCCATTCGACTTCCTCTTCTTCTTCTCCTCCTCCGCATTGGGTATCGACTGATTGATTCATTCCATTCTCTTCACCGCAAAAGATCACAAAAAAAGAAAAGTGCCTGAAGCCTAAACCATTACGCATTACCGAACGCCAATGCCGAATGCTGCAATGAATGCATATCAACCTCCCTTGCGTGTACGCTGTGCATTGCAAAATCCGCCCGAATCAAGCATTACTCTGCAGAGAGAGAGACCGGACGGACAAAGGTATAATTCGAAGTAAGATGTGAGTAATTGGACCAGATCGTATCTCGCGCGCATGTCTGTACATCTTTACAGAAGGTCTGAAGCCCTGTATTGTCGGAGGGCATCTGCGGAGAGAAAGGAAGTAGCAACGCTCATTGTATACTGCGTGCCATGTACACTTATGCATCGTGCGTCCGCAGCACTTGCTTTTTCGACGCCTGTGGAATGCATTTCGTGATTCATCGTGCTTATCTCGTTTGTTTGCTCGCTCGCTCGCTTAAATGTCATCAAGCATGCCGTGGTTGAAGTCGGCATCGGCGCTGGTGGCGCTTGTAGGTTCCATTCCGCTCATTCTGTCGCCAGCACGGTTGCTAAACGTTCTGGACAGCCGGTTGCTATCGTCGCCCATGTTGACATCACGATCACCCATGTACTGCTCGAGGGTGCTCTCGTCCACAAAGGTGAAGCCCTTGAACTGGTTCTGCATGGTTGGACTGAGAGGTGTGCTGTCTGTGTTGATGCCGCTGGCCAGTGCCGCGGCTCTGGCGTTGAGCGAGTTCTGGTCGCCGGCAGTCAGAGCATTAGTGAACTCAGGATCGAAATTGCTGGTGTCGAGCTCGCTCTTCAATTTCGGCTTGAATGGTGGCGCAACCAGCTTCTTGCTGAGAGCGTTCCAGTCCACGTCGCTGAAGAAGGGATGCGCCATCAGCTCCTCGGCATCGCCCCTAGCACCGAGTCGATGGGCAGGATTGCGATTGAGCAGTCCCTTCACAAAGCTGCGACCCTCTGCAGAAAGTGCGTCTCTCGGGAAGCGCACCTTCCCAAATGCAATGTTCTTATACATTTGTTGCGTGTCCTCGGCGTAGAAGGGCGACCAGCCGCAACACATCTCGAAGACCAAGACGCCAAGAGACCAGAAATCCACCATCTTGGTATACCCTTGCTCGTCAAGAAGTACCTCCGGAGCCAAGTACTCGGTAGTGCCGCAGAATGTATTGGTGGTATCGTTCTTGGCAAGATTGGCTTTTGACAGTCCAAAGTCACAAAGTGCAATGTGCCCATTCGCATCGAGCAAGATGTTCTCCGGTTTCAAGTCGCGGTACACGATATCGTGCTGGTGCAAGTGTCGCAGAGCAAGGATAAGTTCGGCGATGTAGAACTTGGCGCGCTCCTCCACAAAACGGCCTTCTTTTTGCAGGTGCCAGAAAAGCTCGCCTCCAGACATGTAATCGGTGACCAGGTACAAGTCGGCCGCGGTCTGGAAGGAGAACTTCAGACCCACGATGAATGGCGATTCCGTAGTCGCGGTTCGCACGAGGATATTCCGCTCGCCAATCGTGTGCTGAATCTCCTTCTTTTGCACGATAACCTTCTTCGACAAGACCTTCATGGCATATATACGCTTCGTGTCTCGCTTGCGAACCTGGAACACCTGCCCGAAAGTGCCCTTGCCAACGAGCTTGAGGATCTCAAAGTCATCTGGGCCGAATGTTTTCTTGCCTGCCGCGTGGAAAGCAATTGTCAGATGGATGTCTCCTGTGACCGTCTCATTGATCCCTTCTCTTGGTTGCAGCTTGTACCAGTCTTCATGCTGATGCTCGTAATCGTCGAGATTCAGAGGCAGTCGTACATGTCCGATGAACTGCTCATTGTTTGCTCGGTCATACACCGAGACATCCACCTCGTTGGTGTCGCCGACCACGTCAAACACGGCCTTGTGACGCCACACAGGATCCGTCGTCTCATGCTGCTTGTTGTGCGAGCCTCTTCGCAGATCAGCGATGTTCGTCTGGCTCGTCTGTCGACTTCGCAAGCCTGGGATGGCCATCGGTGCACCTTGGCCACTTCCCATACGCTTCATAGCGACGCCCTTTGCGAGGTTCTCCTCCGGGTCCTTTTGATCATCCACAGCCATCTCATCTTCCTTCGGACCAGCTGAGATATCCTCGTTTAGCTGAAAGATGCACACGACGTACGGATCAGTTGCTGGTCGCAGTCCTCTCGCCTCTTCGACCACAATCTCCAATTGCCCCTTGAGCTGCCCGATTGTAGCGCCATGCGAATTGTTGGAGCTCGATCGACTCGTCTTTATTGGTGCGACGCTCGGCGCTTCATCGTCTCTTCTGCTTACGTGCGAGAGGGAACGAGGTGTCTGAGGAGGAGTATTCTGAGGGTCAGTCTGCGTCAGCGCCTGATTTTCCTTTTCTACGCCTTGCTTCGGACTTTGAGGAGATGGAGGACGCGCAACAGAAGGACTCCCAGGAGCAGTGTGTGAAGTAGATGAGGGATTGGAGATGTGAGCAGCCGCGGCGGACTTGGTCACAATGCTAGTGAGCGCAGTGGACAGCGTATTCCGGCGTAGCGAAGACGGCACGTTCGAGAGGCTCTGCTGTCGCTGCGCCCAAGAGCGCTTGCGAGTCGGTGGAGCTTCAGGAAGTATGCCGTTGATGCTCGCCTCGACGTCTGCCATGTGCAGGAAAGATGAGGAATTGGAGAGAGGAGGCGTAGGGTAGGAGGACTGCGTCTGGAGGTCCGGGTGCTTCTTCTCGTGTGGGAGCAGTGGCGGCGAGTCGATAAGTGAACTCAGGCCAATCCGTGGCGAACTGGGCGCGGTCGGTGGCTGAGCCTGCAGAGGACCACCTGCGAGCGCTTGCTCCAGGGCGGCCACTGCGACGCTGTGCTCTTGCTGCTGCTGCGCCGGCGCCGTCTTCTCGTCCGGAGTCTGCTCTTTCTCGTCCATCGAGGAGGCAGGTGCGGGGGTTTCTGCAGTGCTTTTGCCCTTCAAAAAGGAGTCACGAACCTGAGCGAAGTAGCTGTGAAGCGCCGGCAGTCGCTTGTCCTGGTGCGCATCTGGGCGTGGTGTCGCGGTGCCGTTTGGCGGCGTCGAGGCGCCCGAGCCGATCCCATCGTGGTGGCTATCGTCTTCGTGCGCCATCTTGCTGTATGGCGAGACTCAGTCAGCAATCTCGTGGTGAGTCACGCTGTGGCATGTGCATTTGTAGAATCGGTGCAAAAAGAGCGGAGATCGACATGTATTGCTCAAGGAAGATTGTAGAGTGCAGGTGCCGGTGCAATGTATCGAAGTCTACTTCAGTAGTTTGGTGTTGAAAATATAATGGCGACGCGGTGCCGAGGATACCCCTCCCTCCGTTGCGCAAAATGCAAAATCGTTGGCTCGGAATAGCCGACCCACAGGTGCTCAACTGCGCAGTGAGGACTGGATTTTCGCTGGACGCTCGGGAGGTGAGGCAAATTTGTGGCTTTTTGTCGCAGTGTGGTGATTTGCATTGTCCAGGACCAGCTTCCAGAACGATCAGCAGAACCAGCGCGGCGCGGCGCGGCAGGCGTCGGTCGTGGCGGTGCACGTGTGTCGAAGGCGAATAAATAATGTCCTCAGGCGCCCAAGTGCAGATTACACACGCCAAGGGATTCATTCGATGACGACAAGCGCAGTGCAGGTAAGAAAGAAGTGAAGGGGAGGAGATTAGGGGACCGACTTACCCATGTTGGTGCATGAGACTCTGCCGCAGCAAGTCTGCCGCGGTGTGCGACTGGCCGGCGAATGCGTCGTGCGAGGTGGCCATGCTGGCGCGAGTGATGGCCGCGCGCAGGCCGAGCAGCGAGGATGGGGCGAATAGCTGGGGCGATTGAGATGGTTTGGTGGGGCTGCGAGGAGGAACGGCGGCGACGGTCGATATGGTGGGCACCGCGCTGGAGCTCTTCGTCGACAGGTGGCCGGGGCGACGGTGAAGCGGACGAGGGCGGCGAGAGGTCGAGGAATCTCTCGACTCCCCTTCGCCTTTGTAAGAGCGCGAGCGCGGACGCTCACGGTCCGCTGGTCTTACCTCCTCCACAGCGTAGCTTTGACGTCGGCTGGGAGGCAGCTTCACATGCAGAAGCGTCGCCAGCCGGTAGTACGGTACTTGTTCGGGCGTCCTAAGTTCGTGAATGACGACGGTGGAGCGATTGGCTGACCAGGTGCTGCTGTCGTCGGCGTATCTCTGCCCGCGCGGTCGTCGTCGTCCGGCCGATGAAAATGGCAAAATGCGTGCAAGTGATGGGGGATGTGGGCTGGCGAGAGAGAAAGTCGGTGGTGGATGTCAGTGGCAGGACCAGAGGAGTGCGTCACCGAGATCGTCGACCAGATCGCTAGAAGTCGGAGGCGAAGAAAGAGTCAAAAGGCCAGACTGGGCTGCCTCACCGGCGAAGCGCTTCGATGCACCAGCCACGTGCGAGAGCCACTGGGAACGTTGCGGGCGGGCAGGAAGCTTTTGAGTTGATCGGACTGTTCCCGCTTGAACTTCCGAAGTAGTGAAGCAGAGTCGTGGGTGCAGCGGTATATATTCTAGCAGAGCAGATCGATGCCGCCTTGCTTCCAGATGTGAAGACACAATGGAGAGCGTGCGTCGTTCTCATCAACGTCGTAGAGCCAATGCCAATGCCACACTGCCAGCGTCGCATGAGTAAAGTGTCTCAACAAGCAAGGAACTTGAAGAGCCAAAATACCTACCTCATCGAGATAGCCGGCCGATAGGCTGGGTTGTTTGACCGCAATTCCGGGTTTGACACAATCTATCGGCGCCCGCCTGCAGACGCCCTTCTCAACCGGCTCTCTGCAGCAGCATGTGATGAGGGCAAAGTGCAAAGAAGCGCCGACACGCGCAGCACAAGCACCTTTGTATTCACTAAATTGCCTGGCGCTCAGCTGTCAAGGAGACGTGCGTTGCACACAATCTTGACCGGTTGAGCACGATCAGAAAGAAGGGACAAAGAAGGCGTTTTGGGGTCGCACAGATCTGCACTGGCATTTCCCGATGTTTGGGACACGTGAATTGGGCCAGACACCAGAGGTGAGGCTGGGTCAGAGTTCTAGCATATGACCGGTGGATACACATGGTATGATGGACATGTGAAGGCAGGAGCCACGGTTCTGCGCATCTTGCACCTGACATGCTCCCTTGTTGCACGAGGATAACGTGAGTCGAATAGAACACCTGGGCACCAACGCTGATCAGCAATGTCATGTCATCAGCAGGTCTCGACTGTGACAGTACCCGTCCAGCCCAATCCTCCCCACAGCCTCTCTCATATTCTACCCATGCCCAGCTACACCGACAACGACTCAGCCTCGAGGAGTCCGCTTCAGCCGTCAGATCTTGACGCCTGCAGCTCTCCGGTGGCACAGACAGGGTGGTCTATCGCCTATCGGACGCCGGCATGCAGCTCATTCCAGGAGTCCTCGAATAGCAATTGCCACACTTCCAATACCCCGGATCTCAGGTCGCAGTGTGCGACAAACAAAGGCTCACGCGAATGCACCAGAAGACGTCTAGAACAAGCAGCTTCCCGGAGATGAACCAGACCTGTGGCGACAAAGGGATGTGCCAGCCTCCACCTTCTCGTGCTGTTGCCGCTGTGACACTGTCGGCCTTTTTCAACATTCAACGAAATTCTCGGACTAATCATGCTATACTGAGAGGTAAGCAAACTCATCTCCCAGGAGTCGCAATGGACTTGATCCACTTCAGAGTATATACTTTCAAATAAAAGCAAGATCCAACCATCTATCCACAAGACCTCCATCCCCCAATTCAGAGCTTGGCGCTACCACTCTTAATCTTCATCTTCGCCCGCCCATTGCTCAAGCAAACCTTCCCCGTCTGCTTCACCTTAACCGTAAACCTAACATCCTCCCACCCCTCCCCATCCCTGGTCCCCATCCTCCACGCCTCCGTCAAAAGCACATCCCCCGGCTTAACCGGCGACGCAAACCTCGCCGCATACTCCTTAATACTCCCGGGATCACCCCCACCAAGCAACTTAACCAACGCATGCGCCGTGGAATTCCAAGAAAACAATCCATGAATAATCACCCCACCAAACCCCATAGCCTTCCCAGGCTTGGGATCGATATGCAAAGGGTTATAATCCCCATTGAGTCGGTATAGGATCGCAGTCTCCTCATTCGTAGCAAATTCATTCACCACATCCGGAGCTTTGCCCTGAGGTGGAGGAAACGTCTCAGTTTTCGGCCCTTTGGGACCTCCCCAACCCCCCTGCCCGATAAAGAACGCACTCCCGATAATCGTCGTATACACCTCCCCGCTCTCCTGATCCACAATATCAACCTGCGTCTCCAACACCGTCCCGGGTTTCCCTTTATCATAAACGCCCACAACTTTATTCCTAGCCTCGAATTTCCTTCCTTCAGAAGAGGTTGGGAGTTGTTTATGGAAAATTATCTTCCGTTCCCCATCGAGGACGCGTTTGGAGTCGAGGGCAGGGACGCCGGGGATTTGCGGGCGAGAGGAGTGTTGGGCTGCGTAGAAGTCGATGACTTCTTGGGTTGTGTGTTTGAAGGGGAGGATGATGGGGTAGGTGGGGAAGACGGAGAAGTTGGGGTGGAGTTCGTAGAGGTAGTGGAGTTCGTCGGAGGTTGCGCCGATGCTGGCGGCGAAGAGAAGGACGTCGCCTGGGGGAGGAAGGTTAGTTGGAGGGAAGGAGAGAGAGATGGGAGTTTTGAGGACTACTTACGCTTTAGCCAGGAGACTTCGACTGGGGCGCTTTCATGGCCCGCTCCTGCTCCTTTTTCTGACATGGTGGGTTTGTGTGTGTGGAACTGAGGTGAATGTCGTCTTTGGGGCTTACGCTGAAGGAATGTGAGACTACAGAAGCTCTTGGGAGTTTTGAAGTGGTGCAATGAGTGAACCTCGGCTTGACGGCTTCATTCGGCACTACGCGGCATAGTTCTATGACAAGGGCATACTGAGTCCTGACGCTACAATATCAGACCACTATACCATTGGACATTTTGTTGATCGGACAACAGCAAGACATTATTCGAGGCCGCTTGATGTTTACATATATTGCAGTTGCCAGGAACGACTCCCTCCGCACCAAGCAAGCGCAAAGTATGCATACCTAGGTATTCGTTCATTTCCATCGTTCAATCGTTCCTTCATCATTGGGCGTCAGGCGCGAGCACCACATCTTCGATTTGCTCGAAACGAAACCACCATGTCCATACATCGTTCGCAGCTTCCTGCGGCTACCAGAGCTCAATTTCATGGAGAACATGTCGAGAGGTAACCTCGAAGCTCGACTCCGCAGCAACCAAGTTCGTGAAAAGCATAACCTCGTAGCAGTCCAGTCCCTCGAGCCGGCCTCGCTCGTGTCGCAGTGGATGGCAGAGCTTACCGGCGCGGCGGCCTGGCTGGAGAGCATAACAGGCCTAGCTCACGGCGACATTCGTCCATCCAATCTGCTTCTCGATGCCTGCGATCACCTGAAAACTTGCCGACTTCGATTGCGCAGCGAATATTGACCAACAAGAGCTAGAAGCGGGTATACCGGAGTGTAAGGCTCCGAGGCTAGTAAGGAAAGGGGCATATTAGGAAGAGTTAGGACTACGAACAGAACAATTCGCTATTAGTAGTATCTACTACTATATAACGCGTAGGTATAAGCTATATAAGGATATCTATCTATCTAGCCTAGAGATAGTCGATCTACTACGGCGTAAAGTCTTTCTACTTATAACCTCGACCGATTCTAAGAATACTATAATTTAGAAATATTAGTACGGAGAATACCCTTCGCTCTAACTACTAGCTACCTAAGTTAATAATATAGAAGAATATACAAGTAATAGTTCTATAGAGAAGCTAAGATAGGAATGTCTTTAGTAGTGTGAGAATTAGAAAGCCCTAGTTAAACCTTATATTACTCGTAGCTACCTTCCGACGAGGAAGATAGCTCGTAACTATAATAAGATAATAGGGCTTTATTATAACTTCCTCTAGTATATATAGTAAACCTAACCTCTTAAAATACTAAGCTAACTATATTAAGCGCTAATTAGGTCGCTTAGCTATATCCCCGAAAGTAGGGAGTACTAAGTACCTATCTATATAGTAAATAGTATACTAAGTATAGATAGGTAGCTATACGGATTCTCGAGAAAATATAGAATATACTTAATAGACGATAAGGAGTAGACCGTAGGTATACGGACTAGCGTATAACGTCGCTTAAAGAACAGCCTAGCTCTAGAATAGATACCTTAGGCTATTCCCCTAGATACCTAAAAAATAGTCTATAGCAGCTCCTTAAGTATACTATAGTAAACACGTAAGTCTATAAGTTTAATTAGGTTTATAGCTCTCCGATAGTAGACATCGCCAGTCCTATTGTTACCGTAGAAAATATCAGACGACTAAAAAAAACAATAAGAACACCTTGTCGAACGAGCAACAAGGAAAATTTCCGAGGCCGCTAAGTTGAAGTCCATATATGTCCAGACATATATGAAAGGGAAGGAATGAACTATCCTTCGCAGCACTCTGCAAGCGCAACGTCCACGTATCCAATTCGTTGATTTCTGGTCCAGAATTTCCATCCGTATCGTTTTCCCTTCGTAATCTGCATTACCTTGTTGTCCTTCTTCGAACGCCCAACTCCAACAATAGCACAAAACAATCACCACCCACCCACCCCATGCAATGCAATGCAATGCAATCATATCCAACGCTTCAAATTTTCCGCCTTTTCCCACCGCGTCCCAAAAACGCCATGACTATGCATTCATTCATTCATTCATTCATTCATTCATTCATTCATTCATTCCAACTCAAGCGAATTACCTCGATTCCTGGTCTCCTTTTTGCGTACTGCTACTACTCGCCCCCCTCGCGTGCAGATTGTAGCTCGATGAGATCTTCATCCTTCTTCGAGACATCAAGCGTAGTACCCAAATCTCTGACTTCCTTACTGAGCTGCTTACTCCACAGCGCCACGTATTTGCCCTTCTTTCTAAACAATTCATCATGACTACCTCTCTCCACAATCTGTCCGTCATTGATGACCAAGATCAGGTCAGCGTGCTGGATAGTAGAAAGTCGATGGGCGACAATAAACGTCGTGCGATCGGCCGTGAGTCGCTTGAAAGCTTCTTGGATCAGAGCTTCGGTTTCGGCGTCGATTTGCGAGGTGGCTTCGTCGAGGAGCACGATCTTGGGTCTTCGGAGGATGGCGCGAGCGATGGCGACGCGTTGTAACTCGCCTCCGGAGAGCTTGACGCCTCGTTCACCCACCGTGGCTTTGTAGCCATCCGGGAAAGTCATGATTTTGTCGTGGATTGCAGCAGCTCTGCACGCATCATGGACTTCCTGATCAGTTGCATCGAGGCGGGCGTATCGAATGTTTTCCATGATGGACACGTTGAACAGGGACGGATCTTGAGGCACCATGCCGAAGGAATCGCGCATGCTGTCCAGCGTCACTTCTCGGATGTCCTGTCCATCTATCCGAATGGCACCCTCCGCGACGTCGTAGTAACGGTAGAGCAGCTTCAAAATAGTGGACTTGCCACCCCCAGTCTCTCCAACGAGCGCTACCGTCTGGCCTGGCTTGACTCTGAAGTTGACATCCTTGAGTGTGGCTCTCCGCGGATCGTAGCTGAAGTTGACGTGATCGAAGACGACTTCGCCTTGCGAGATCTTGATGTCTTTGGCGTTTGGCGAGTTGGTGACGGTTGCTTTCGTGGTCAAAAGCTGGAGGAGACGCTCGGAGTCAATGAGCATTTGCGAAACCCTGCGGACCGAATATGACACATTCGCAAGTGGATATTCGATCGACCTCCAATAGGTGACCAGAGTGACAAAGCTACCGACAGGCGCACGACCTTGTGCAACTCGAGTCGCGGCCAGCATGACTGCAGTAAGGCGACCGACAAGCATGATGAATGACTGTGCAGCAGCTCCCAGGTGATAAGCCAGGTAGTACTTCCATTCGGCGAGGTTGAAGCTATCGACCGTGTTGACGTAGCGCTGTGTCTCGTACTGTCGTCGGTTGAAGTGCGAAACGGTGCTCCAGTTGACAATGGCCTCAGTCTGCACTTTCGACTCATTCCGCCACGCCGCGTTAAAGTTGCGGCGGTGCCTCATGCTCCATGCTGTGACTTTAGTGCCGATCCAGACATATGCGATTCCGACTCCAATCAGGATGATTGCCATGTAGACATCGAACAGGAAAGATACGTAGACGAATGCTACGATCAAGTCGAAGAACATGGGCGCCACTTCGAAGAGGAAGAAGTCCACCAGATTCTGCAATGTAGTTCCCTGGTCGACAGCTCGAATCAGCTCGCCACAGTCCTTCTCATTGTGAAAGTCCATGGAAAGTCCCATGATGTGGCTGAATGCCGTAGTCGAGATCTTCTTGTAGCCGTATTGTTCGATTGGAATTTGAGCCAACTGCTTGATCAATGGCAGACAAGCTGGGGAGTCCAGCGAAGCATAGAGCACCCACAGACCGATGGCTTTCCAAGGCGCTTGCCCAGTCATTCCAGTTTGCGAAAGCTCGGTCACGATGATACCCAACTGACGAGGAACCAAGATGTTCAGCGCACGCTCGGCGAGGATGATGACCGCGATGACCGCGAAGCAGGCTTGCACAAGACGATCTTTCCAGGGAAGCAGCATGGGCAGGAAAATTTGGAACTCCTTGATGTAGCCAAGCCAGCTACCGGATTCTTCGAGACGCTTTTGCTGCTGTTTCTTGAGCTCCTTGTCACGTTCTGGCTCCTCGCTGTCAGAATCGATATCGACATCATCGTCATCGTGCTTGACCGTATCCGAGTCGCCCGCATCAGTATTCGAAGCGCTTCCAGATGCTCCATTGCACAGGACGCTGTCTCTTGGCGAGGGAGAAGTGCTTCCTGGTTTTGGCTTTTTCCCGTTCGCGCTCCCGTTTGCGCTTCCATGTACGCCGGCGCGGAGTAGAGCCTCGCTCTCAGCGTCCAACTTCACACTCTTGGGGCGGTCATGGAGAGCAAGTGCGCTGATTGTCAAGAACACAGCCACCAGCAGCGCTGTACGCGCCACGCAGAGCGCCACGCGAGCGCTGGAGTAGTCGTTTTCGGGCGAAGCAGAAATGGAATGGGGAAGATGTGATGTGATGTGGAGTGTAAAGAGCGGAATGTCGAAGGCAAGTGCGAGCAGCCAAGCTCCCAGATATGGATGCCATAGCGGCTTTTTGTTTTCGAGGAGGCCGAGGAGGAGAGAGGCGTGCACGGCGAACAGCAAGATAAGATAGACGATGTAGTCTTGTGAAGCGTACCAGGCAGGTTGCTGCAGGGATTGTACGATGGCCAAAAGGGCTTCAGCTGCCGCAGTCACGGTCACTGCAGCTTGCAAGGCGATGGCGGCATGTCTGCGAGATCTGGAGCCGGCATGCGCCGACGGATGCTGCAAGAGGCAGCCAGCGGTGGTCTTGGCGGCGACGAAATATGTTCCAGTCACAATGGGAGCAATGTAGTGCAAGGCTGCGATTGCGATTGCGATGGCGCTGGCCGGTGCGCCGCCTGTCGTGGCCATGGTGGCGTTCGGCAGGTTCGGCAGGTTCGGAGTCGGTGCGGTCGAAAAGGGAGTCCTCAGTCGTTAAACGTTTTGCCTTGCTGCCGTCAGAATGGAAAGGCCGCCGCTAGCCGTGATGCCGGAGCGAGTCGACGGTGGAGGAGTTCCGCTGGCCTCCAGCAGACGATGTGTGCGTGCGTGCGTGCGTGCGAATGGGCGGCAGCCTGACTCATGCGTGCGTGCGGTGCGTAGCAAACACTCGAGTCGAGCTCGCTCCGAGGGTCTATCTATGGTCGATGCCATCGCATCCCAGAGCGCGTCGGAAGCTCTCACCGACGCTCGGTCGGTCAATCAACGTGGCATCGCCGTCTTCCACCCGTCTCGTGGCACGGAGCAAGGAGGGGGACAATCATGGTGCGTAGCGCAAGTGCTCCTATGCATTTCACGGGACACTCTCCTCCTCGCCACGCCCACGCCCACGCGAAGCGAAGCGGTGAACCGCCATCCCTTGTCGCCTGCGGGCGTGAGAGGCCGCCAAGACAGTGGCTGGGGATTACTAACGTCTATAATATAACAACTCTATAATATAACAACTCAACAAAAAATGGGGGCCCTTTAGGCTTAGTGCGGCTCAAAACGACCGAAAAGCCGACTCTAATTAGTCGGCGGCGAGGAACTTTAAAATTTCTCGATTCTCGCGTAGTCCGGAGGGCGTAGGAGTCGTAGAATCGACTATAACGCTCCGGCGCCGCGATAGTAGTGTTTCCGAGGCCGTCTCCGTCGTTTACGCCTAATCCGGCGGCGTTTTTTACTCGAGGCGGTATCGTTCGCGCCTAATCCGGCGGTATTTACTTAGAGCGGTAGGCTCGAAAGGCTTATCCTACGCGTTCCGGATAGTACTACTCGCTATAGGCGTTTTATAGGGTACTTATAGTAGGCGTTAGATAAGGTACTCGCTATAAATAGTTCGAATCCTATTTAACTATAGGCGTTTTAGATAGTATTTACTATAAGCGTTTCGGATAGTACTACTCGCTATAGCTATCTTAGATAGTTACCGCTATAAGCGTTTCGAATATTACTACTCGCTATAAGCGTTTTTAGTAGTATTTACTATAAGCGTTTCGGATTAGACTTGCTATAAGTATTCTAAATAGGACTTACTATAGGTATTTTAGATAGTCCTACTTGCTATAAGCGTTCCTAATAGTACTTGCTATTTGCGTTCCGGATAGACTTCCTCTACGCGTTCCGGATAAGACTTAGTATAAGCGTTTCGGATTAGAATTGCTATATAGTGCGTTCTAAATAAAACTTAGTATAGGCGTTATAGACAGTAGTACTAACTATTAGCGCTCCGGATTAGAGTTATTAGACTTACTATACGCGTTCTAAATAGTACTTAGTATTATAAGCGTTCTGAATTAGACCTATTATAGGCGTTATAGATAATAGTTAGCTTATCCTACGCGTTCCGGATAGTACTACTCGCTATAGATATTCTATAGAGTACTCGCTATAGGCGTTATATAGGGTACTCGCTATAGATAGTTCGAATACTATTTAACTATAGGCGTTTTAGATAGTATTTGCTATAAGCGTTCCGGATAGTACTACTCGCTATAGGCCTTCCGGATAGTGCTTAGTACAAGTATTTAGTTTCGGATTAGACTTAGTCTTACTTTATACATTCCGGATAAGACTTTCTATAAGCGTTTCGGATTAGACTTGCGTATAGTATACGCCTTCCGGTTTATATCGGACTAACTATACTAAGCGTTTAAAATAAGGCTTGTCCTACGCGTTCCGGACAGTACTGCTTGCTATAGGTATTCTATAGAGTGCTCGCTATAGGCGTTCTCTAAGGTACTCGTAGCAGGCGTTATGTAGGGTACTCGCTATAGGTAGTTAAAATACTGTTTGCTGTAGGCGTTTTAGATAGTGTTTGCTATAAGCGTTCCGGATAGTACTACTTGCTATAGATATCTCGGATAATATAGTTACCGCTACAAGCGTTTCGAATATTGCTACTCGCTATGAGCGCTTTTAGTAGTGTTTGCTGTAGGCGTTTCGGATTAGACTTGCTGTACGTATTCTAAATAGCACTTGCTGTAGGTACTTTAGATAGTCCTGCTTGCTGTAGGCGTTCTTAGTAGTGCTTGCTGTTAGCGTTCCGGATAGTCTTACTCTACGCGTTTCGGATAAGACTTAGTATAGGCATTTCGGATTAGAATTGCTATATAGCGCGTTTTAAATAGACCTTCGTGTTCTAAATAGTACTTAGTATTATAGGCGTTCTAAATTAGACTTTTTATAGGCGTTATAGATAATAGTTGGCTTATCCTGCGCCTTCCGGATAGTGCTACTCGCTACAGATATTCTATAGAGTACTCGCTATAGGCGTTTTGTAGGGTACTCGTAGTAGGCGTTATATAAGGTACTCGCTATAAATAGTTCGAATACTATTAAACTATAGGCGTTTTAGATAGTATTTGCTATAGGCATTCCGGATAGTACTGCTCGCTATAGATATCTTAGACGGTTGCCGCTATAAGCGTTTCGAATATTACTACTCGCTATAATCGGGTTTAGTAGTATTTACTATAAGCGTTTCGAATATAACTTGCTATAAGTATTCTAAATAGTACTTACTATAGGTAATTTAATAGTACTACTTGCTATAAGCGTTCTTAATAGTACTTGCTATTAGCGCTCCGGATTGGACTTACTATACGCAATCCGGATAGTACTACTCGCTATAAGCCTTCCGGATAGTACTTAATATAAGTATTTAGTTTCGGATTAGACTTAGATAGTTAGACTTGCTCTATACATTTCAGATAAGACTTTCTATAAGCGTTTCGGATTAGACTTGCTATACGCGTACCGGTTTATATAGAACTAACTATACTAAGCGTTTAAAATGAGGCCTGTCCTACGCGTTCCGGATAGTACTACTGCTATAGATATACCGTATTATATAGAGTGCTCGCTATAGGCGTTTTATAAGGTACTCGTAGTAGGTGCTATATAGGCTACTCGCTCTAAGTAGTTCGAATGCTGTTTGCTATAGGCGTTTTAGATAGTATTTGCTATAAGCGTTCCGGATAGTACTACTCGCTATAGGCCTTCCGGGTAGTACTTAGTATAAGTACTTAGTCTTAGATTGGACTTAGACTTACTTTATATATTCCGGACAAGACTTTCTGTAGGCGTTTCGGATTAGATTATTAGACTTGCTATACGCGTTCCGGTTTATATAGGACGAACTATACTAAGCGTTTAAAATAAGGCTTGTCCTACGCGTTCCGGATAGTACTACTCGCTATAGATATCTTAGATAGTTACCGCTATAGGCGTTTCGAGTATTACTACTCGCTATAGGCGTTTTTAGTAGTATTCACTATAAGCGTTTCGGATATAACTTGCTCTAAGTATTATAAATAGTACTTACTATAGGTATTTTAGAAAGTACTACTTACTATAAGCGTTCGTAATAGTACTTACTATTACCGTTCTAAATTAGACCTACTATACGCGTTCCGGATAGTACTTACTCTACGCGTTCCGGATAAGACTTAGTATAAGCGTTTCGGATTAGAATTACTATATAGCGCGTTCTAAATAAAACTTAGTATAGGCGTTATAGACAGTAGTACTAATAGGTAGCGCTCCGGATTAGACTTACTATACGCCTTCTTAATAGTACTTAGTATTATAAGCGTTCTAAATTAGACCTATTATAGGCGTTATAGATGATAGTTAGCTTATCCTACGCGTTCCGGATAGTACTACTCGCTATAGATATTCTATAGAGTACTCGTAGTAGGCGTTATATAGGCCCTATAGGGTATTCGCTATAAATAGTTCGAATGCTATTTAACTATAGGCGTTTTAGATAGTATTTGCTATAAGCGTTCCGGATAGTACTACTCGCTATAGGCCTTCCGGATAGTGCTTAGTATAAGTATTTAGTTTCGGATTAGACTTAGTCTTACTTTATACATTCCGGATAAGACTTTCTATAAGCGTTTCGGATTAGACTTGCGTATAGTATACGCCTTCCGGTTTATATCGGACCAACTATACTAAGCGTTTAAAATAAGGCTTGTCCTACGCGTTCTATATAGTATAATCGCTATAGGTATTCTATAGAGTACTCGCTATAGGCGTCTTTAGTAGTATTTTCTATAGGTGTTTCGGATATAACTTGCTATAGGTATTCTAAATAGCACTTACTATAGGTATTTTAGATAGTCCTGCTTGCTATAGGCGTTCTTAGTAGTACCTGCTATTAGCGTTCCGAATTAGACTTACTATACGCGTTCCGGATAGTATCTACTCTACGCGTTTCGGATAAGACTTAGTATAGGCGTCTCGGATTAGAATTGCTATATAGCGCGTTCCAAACAGAACTTGGTATAAGCGTTATAGATAGTAGTACTAACTATTAGCGCTCCGGATTAGACTTGCTATACGCGTTCCGAATAGTACTTACTAAGTTACTATTATAAACGTTCTAAATCAGACTTTCTATAGGCGTTATAGATAGTAGTTAGCTTGTCCTACGCGTTCCGGTCCCCGGATAGTACTACTCGCTATAGGTATTCTATAGAGTACTCGCTATAGGCGTTTTATAGGGTACTTACGGCCCCTTTAGGCTTACTACGGCTTAAAATAAGCTAAAAGCCGACTCTGCTTAGCTATAGCCGAGGAACTTTAAAATTTCTTAGTTTACGAGCGGTTCGGAGATTATAGGAGTCGTAGTATATAGTTCGTAAGCGGTTCGGAGATTGTAGGAGTCGTAGTATATATCGTAAGGCTACGATAGTATTATTTCCGATGCTATATCGGTCGTTTATACCTAATCCGGCGGTATTTGCTCGAGGCGGTATACTCGAAAGGCTTAGCCTACGCGTTTTGGATAGTACTACTCGCTATAGATATTCTATAGAGTACTCGCTATAGGCGCTTTATAAGGTACTCGTAGTAGGCGTTATATAAGGTACTCGCTATAAGTAGTTCGAATACTATTTAGTAACTATAGGCATTTTAGATAGTATCTACTATAAGCGTTCCGGAAAGTACTACTCGCTAAAGATATCTCGGATAATTATCGCTATAAGCGTTTCGAATATTACTACTCGCTATAAGCGTTTTTAGCAGTATTTGCTATAGGCGTTTCGGGCGTTTTAGATTAGACTTACTATAGGTATTCTAAATAGCACTTGCTATAGGTATTTTAGATAGTACTACTTGCTTTAAGCGTTCTTAGTAGTACTTACTATTAGCGTTCCGAATTAGACTTGCTATATACGTTCCGGATAGTACTTACTCTACGCGTTCCGGATAAGACTTAGTATAAGCGTTTCGGATTAGAATTGCTATATAGCGCGTTCTAAATAGAACTTAGTATAGGCGTTTTAGATAGTAGTGCTAACTGTTAGCGCTCTAGATTAGACTTACTATACGCGTTCCGAATAGTACTTACTATTATAAGTGCTCTAAGTTAGCCTTACTATAGGCGTTGTTAGTAACAGTTAGCTTATTCTACGCGTTCCGGATAGTACTGCTCGCTATAGATGTTCTATAGAGTACTCGCTATAGGCGTTCTATAGGGTACTTAGAGTAGGCGTTATATAGGGTACTCGCTACAGATAGTTCGAATGCTGTTTAACTATAGGCGTTTTAGATAGTACTTACTATAAGCGTTCCGGATAGTGCTGCTCGCTATAGTCTTAGCCTATAGGCCTTCCGGATAGTGCTTAATATAAGTATTTAGTTTCGGATTAGACTTAGACTTAATTTATACATTCCGGATAAGACTTTCTATAAGCGTTTTAGATTAGACTTAGTATACGCGTTCCGGTTTATATAGGACTAACTATACTAAGCGTTTAAAATAAGGCTTGTCCTACCGACTCCTACGCGTTCCGTATAGTACTACTCGCTATAGGTGTTCTATAGAGTGCTCGCTATAGGCGTTTTATAAGGTACTCGCAGTAGGCGTTATATAGGGTATCCGCTAAAAGTAGTTCTAATGCTATTTACTATAGCCTATAGGCGTTTTAGATAGTATTTGCTATAGGCGTTCCGGATAGTGCTACTCGCTATAGATATCTCGGATAGTTACCGCTACAAGCGTTTCGAATAACACTACTCGCTATAAGCGTTTTTAGTAGCATTTACTATAGGCGTTTTAGATATAACTTGCTATAAGTATTCTAAATAGTACTTACTATAGGTATTTTAGAAAGTACTACTTGCTATAGGCGTTCTTAGTAGTACTTACTATTAGCGTTCTATATTAGACTTACTATACGCGTTTCGGACAGTACTTACTATACGCGTTCCGGATAAGACTTAGTATAGGCGATCCGTATTAGAGTTACTATATAGCGCGTTCTAAATAAAACTTAGTATAGGCGTTATAGATAGTAGTACTAACTGTTAGCGCTCCGGATTAGACTTACTATACGCGTTCCGAATAGTACTTAGTATTATAAGCGTTCCAAATTAGAATTCCTATAGTTGTTTTCGATTAAAGTTGCTATAAGCGTTTTGAATTAGACTTACTATACGCCTTGTAGGCAGTACTTGCTATAAGTGTTCCGACTCGGAAAGAACTACTTACTATAGATATTTCGAATAGTACTCGCTATAGGTATTCCGGATAGCAATTACTATAGGCGCATTCCGGCTCGCTATAGGCGTTTTTTAGGGCACTCGTAGTAGGCGTTATATAGGGTACTTGCTATAAATAGTTCGAATACTATTTAGCTATAGGCGTTTTAGATAGTATTTGCTATAAGCGTTCCGGATAGTACTACTCGCTTTAGGCCTTCCGGGTAGTACCTAATATAAGTATTTAGTTTCGGATTAGACTTAGACTTACTATATATATTCCGGATAAGACTTTCTATAAGCGTTTTAAATTAGACTTGCTATACGCGTTCCGCCCTATATAGGACTAACTATACTAAGCGTTTAAAATAAGGCTTATCCTACGCGTTCCGGATAGTACTACTCGCTATTGGTATTCTATAGAGTACTCGCTATAGGCGTTTTATAAGGTACTCGTAGTAGGCGTTATATAGGGTACTTAGCGCTCGCTATAAGCAGTTCGAATACCTATAAGCGTTTCGGATTAGACTTGCTATACGCGTTCCGGTTTATATAGAACTAACTATACTAAGCGTTTAAAATAAGGCTTGTTCTACGCGTTCCGGATAGTACTACTCGCTGTAGATATCTTAGATAGTTACCGCTATAGGCGTTTCGAATATTACTACTCGCTATAGGCGTTTTTAGTAGTATTTACTATAAGCGTTTCGGATATAACTTGCTACAAGTATTCTAAACAGTACTTACTACAGGTATTTCAGAAAGTACTACTTGCTACAAGCGTTCGTAATAGTGCTTACTATTACCGTTCCGAATTAGACCTACTATACGCGTTCCGGATAGTACTTACTATACGCGTTCCGGATAAGACTTAGTATAAGCGTTTCGGATTAGAATTACTATATAGCGCGTTCTAAATAAAACTTAGTATAGGCGTTATAGATAGTGGTACTAACTGTTAGCGCTCCGGATTAGACTTGCTATACGCGTTCCGAATAGTACTTAGTATTATAAGCGTTCTAAATAAGAATCCCTATAAGTGTTTTAGATTAAAATTACTATAGGCGTTTTAGATTAGACTTAGTATCCGCCTTATAGGTAGTACTTACTATACGCCTTATAGGTAGTACTTACTATAAGCGTTCTAACTCGGAAAGAACTACTTACTATAGATATTTCGAATAGTACTCGCTATAGGTATTCCGGATAGTAATTACTATAGGCATATTTCGGAAGTAGTTACTATAGATATTTAAGACTATCTTGCTATAAGCGTTCCTAATAGTGCTCGCTATAAGCGTTTCTAAATAGTGCTTTCTAATATCTATAACGCGTTCCGGATTAATATTACTTTTTAGTATTAGCGTTTTAGATATAACTTACTATACGCGTTTTAGATTAGGCCTACTATAGGCGTCTAGATAAGACTTTAGCTACTCGTCGCCTTAGGCTTCTCGTGTGGCTCTTCGAGCCACATAAGCCCTAGTACCTTGTGCTGAGAGGCCAGCTGTGTCCTCTGCACTCGACCTCACTTCATTATTGACGCGGAAAACACTGGGAAAGAAAGGAGAAGAGGAGCGTTTTTTTTTTGGAATCGTTTTCGGGTCACTCAGACCATATTTTACATCCCCATGCGACCGTGTAGCACTCTGATCCTGCCGGCCGGCGCTGCGTAGGACCTCTCGGCGAATGCGAAACCCATCCTGAAGTAGCCCTTCTACTTCGAGCAGCCCCAGCAAATGCAATGCAAAAAGGAAAATAAACCATGCTGTGTCCATAATCATGCTCTTAGCACCCTGTGCTACCCATAACGCCCCCGGAAAATGCAAAAGTCGTTCATGCAAAGCTATTCAGGAGTCACGCCGTCTGTTGATAGACAGCAGCCTCAGCTGAATTGCCGGAGTTGTGTCGGAGGACGGGATTAGTACATAATGTCTTCATCCTCGTCCTCGTCAGAGAAGTCGTCATCGTTGACGAGCTCGTTGCTGTCGGCGGAAACTGGGACAGGAGTTGGCTCGAATGGGTCGATGGCGTCTTTTGCTGGGTGTAGTGCCTTCTCGAGACGGTCGTTGACATGTGGGGTCTCGGTGATGATCGCCTCCTGGAGCAGAGGAACGAGCTCCGCCTCCTTCGTGGCACGCGCAGTCTCGAGAGCGGAGAGATTCTGAGATCCCCACTGAGTCTGCTCCATGCTGAGGGCGGCATACACGTTCATGAATCCGTGGACGTACGAGAACGCCATGAGAACTGGGATGAATTTCATATCCTGCGGGTGCTTGCAGAAATGTGGAATCATCTTGAGGTTCTTGGTGAACACGATCCAGACGGCAAGGGCGATGAGAGCAGGCTTGGCAAGTTCGGTGCCACCCAAGCCCATCCAGAGAAGAGAAGCCATGATGCCCTCGACGACGATGGCAGGAGTCCAGAACTGACCGAAGTAGATAACATAGCAGCCCCACCAGTATGTGGATGAGCACCAGTATGTCTCGTTCTCCATGACCGTGAAGTTACCGCGCCAGTGAGCTCGAGCCCAGCGCATGCACTGGGCAAGGTACTTACTGTCGCCTTCGACGGTGGTCTCGAGAACAGCCTTCGGGTCGAATTGGAGACAAATTCTCCAGCCGTGAGAGTAGACATAGCGCGTGAGGCACTTGTCGTCGTCCGAGTTGAGAGGCTTGCCGCGCCACTTGTCGTTACGGAAGTAATGGGCGAACTCCTTGGTCTGGAGAATCGAGGTGCGGTAAGCGGAGGTGCGGCCAGAGAGCGTCGAGATGGATCCGTCGATGGCGTTGGTGGTCACGTTATTGAAAACGCGTCGCTCCAGGTAGGAGATGCCAAGGATGTTCCAGAATGAAGGCTGCTGATCGCGACGGACGCGCTGACGAGTGCCACCAGCGCCGACCTTGTCGTCCTCGAAGATGGCGAGGAGGCGGTCGAGGTAGGAGACATCGGGCCAGAAGACGTCGTCGTCGGCGAAGACCATAACCGAGGTGCGGACCTTTGGGATTGCTCGAAGCATCTGCTCGCGCTTATTGAGCTTGTCGACACCTAGAACCTTGACTTTCTCTAGGATCTCGTTGACCCTAAGACAGTCCTTGACGAGCTTGACATTGGCTCGAGAGGTGACGACGAAGATACGGGCAGGCTTGCAGGTGAGACAGCGTTGGATGCATTCGACAACATCGTGCGGTGTCTTAAAGGTCGTTGGGATGATGATGGTTGCGTCCTTCGCCCTGAACTTGGGGTTGGCAGCGATCGACTTCGGACGATAAGTGATGTACGCGAAGACGCCGACGAAGGTGCGAAGGTAGCGGAGGATCCAGACGATGACGAAGAGGGTGTTCCACAGCTTTTGAGCTGTGGAGAGGTCGAGTTCGGACATCTTAGCGGCCAGCGCTGAGAATATGGTGATGTTGACGGTGGCAAATGCTGCGAGCATTTGGAAAACGGTGGTGATGTTCGACATGTTCTTGGTACGAGTTGGAGCTGCGCTTGAGAACCTGTCGGAGGGAATGGTGTTAGCTGTTGCAGGCAAGTCGGCGTTGTTGCGAAAGTGCTTACGATGTTGTCGGAAGAGCTTTGTGCAAATGTGTGTTGCGGAGTTGTCTGTAAGAGGTGTGTGGTTGAGTCGATTGACACGGTCTCAATGTGGCTTTTATACCACTCCCGTCGCGGTCTTCCTTGGACAATAGCCTTGTGGCAGACGCTCTCAGCGCCGCGCAGTGGCTTTGTCCGGAATGTCAATGGGTTGTATGCGGTCGCGCCGCTGAAAGACCAGCGGCAACAAGGCGATTGTGTTTTGGATGGTCAGTCAAAGGAAGCGGGTCGCTCAAAGGGCGCGCCTCGACAACACAAAGGGATTGTGTGTTTGGATGGTGTTGTCAATGGTATTGTCAATGGAAGACAATGATGGTGGTGGTGTGTGTCGGAAGGGTGGTGGGTGGTGGTCGGTGGTTGGTGTCGAAGTTTGAGTGTCGGTGGAAGAAGCTGAAGAGTTTTATGGCCAGCAGCAGAAATTGAGGCAAGCGAATGACTTGTGCGCTCACTCGATCACTCGAAAAGTGAAGGTGCGGGCATAGCACATGCTCATTGACGAGCGGACCGCGATTATCCTGTGCCGAACGGTCTGTCACAAGCCGACACGAGCGGTGAATACGGTACGAAGCCTTATACAGCTGCTCGATGCCGGTGGCAAGCCATATACTGATCCCGCGAGCAGCAAGTCCGCCTTCCGTGCGAGCAGAGCAGGCCAAACCACCACAAGCAAGAGCAACTCGGCAAGCCGCACAGCACGCTTTCCGGCCCACCACAAGCACAAGCGCCATGTAAGACACCTTCAGCCTCTCTAGCCATTGACGGCCGTGCTGACGTGGTATGGCTGCCATTACGACTGCTTGAACTGCGCAAGATGCGGCCAAATCATCTTCCTCCAGCTTGCGCAGCGCTGCCACGTTGTACTCTGCCGCTTCGTTTTCGAGAGCTACTTCAATGGGCGGATCTGCGACTGCTGCCGTTACATTCATCGCAACAGAGACGACGAGCGACGCCGAAAGCACCTCGTGCAGACCCACAATGGCAGAGCCTTGAGCCTGGGATGGATCTAGCAGACTCCTCGAATAGAATCAATGTGATGGCAATTCGACTGCACACTCCGTTTGACAATATTCAGCTCGGCTCGCCCTCGCATAAGCAGCAGGTCCTACTCCTGTATAAGATGAGAGCTGCAATCAGGTAAGATAGATGCTGGACCTCTCTCTGGCCTGCTTCATCTCAGTGCTTCGCTGAACATTGGGTACGTGACCTCGCGAGTGGCCCATCTCATGCGGAGCCTTCTCTTCGAGCGCTTTGCGAAAGTCCCCTGAAACTGCAGGCTGCGTACTCCATGGGGTACGAATCTTCGACGGCTGACATCGCCCAGGTCGCAGCATCTGTACTGTGGACTGCTCAGAGCGTCATTCAGGTGAAGCAGAAGCCACTCCCATCCAAGCACCTCTTAGCTTCGGCCAATTGCTGACGACTCTGCCCATAGCATCGTATCCAGCAGACGTCCTGTCCAACCCGACTCTCGAAGCGCCGCACCCATGACCGTCGATGATCCAGCCTCATATTCAATCCGAGAACGCCTCTCAGTGGTCGCCATTTCGCAAGCCGCAACGTCTGCTCGCCAGCGCTACCGGAGCAGCACTCGAGTGGGCCAGAGCCAATTCACGCCGAGCATAGCACCAGCTCTACAAGGTAAAGAATACCACGGCCATGGCATCTTTCGTCGCCTGCGTGGTTGTTAAAATCGTTCCGGAGCAGCCATCAACGGAGACTTGTGACACATGCTGCACGTTCAGTTGGGATTGGTTTCTTCACGGCCATCACGTCGCGAGCAGCATTATCTGTTGCCATCGACGCTCCAGAGAAGAAGGAGGTGAGGCTATCGGCATCCCACACAGCAATGTCAATCTCCATAAAGCAAGGTTTGTGGCGGTCATGGCCTCGGAGATAGCAGGATGCGCCTCTATCGCTTTATGGAGCAGCCTCGTTAAAACACAGTGATACCTCAATCTCCAAGAGATAGCAGCGCCCTTCGTAACGTCTCCAAGTGTGCTCGGTGGGCCGCGCAGCCAGGAAGCGGTACCTACTGTGAGGTCGGAGCTGACCTTTCTCAGCAGAAGTATGCTCTGCGCCAGCTCGAGACGTCGCCTGCCTTCGCCTTCGCTGCAGGCCTCACGCTTCGCCGTTGGTATGAGAGGCATCGCTTGTGAGCTATGTCGTACCCTCAAAGAGAATGACAACTCTGTTCCCGTACGTCAGCGATGCTTTGATCATCGCGGACCACGAACCATGCCATGCTCATCGAGAGCGGAGCGCTAGGAAGCGAGATCATTTCGGAATGTCACAGCCTGACAACACGACTCTGCTGCACTACAAGGACTATGACTGTAGCCTCGACTACGTTCATATCTGCGAGCTGCTCTACTCCTGAAAATTTGCCAGGAAAGCGTGTGGAGGTGCTCACTATCCGCGATGAATGGCATCACCTCCGCGAGGCTCCCAATAGTCCAGCTCATCATAGCACATGCAGCAGGTCTTGGCAGGTCCCCAGTTTCAGAGCAGCAATTAGGAAATGTCTTAGGCGTCTTCACCTTGGACATCGTCGTCTCCAGCTTCAGCCGTGAACTGGATCTTCAAGATCGCACACAGCGAATAATGTGTCGAAGTTTTGGGCGAGGAAGGCCGGAGAATCCTTGCAGCCTTTTCTCTCATACACGCTTCTCTGAGAGATGATTTATCGTATAATCCGTGCATTCGGTATCATCTGCAGCGCACCCATGGCAGCCGCGAGAAAGCCATGCTTCGTACTTGCAAATTGTGGAACGGACTCAGCTCCGTCCCAGCTTTGCGATCTTGCTGTGTCTTTCCTTTTTCTCCCTTTAACCCACGCTTCTCAAAGGTTTCCGATCTCCATGTAGCAACACATTTGACTCGTTTCTTCATGTGACAGCGACTCGAGGAGGTAAGTGAATCGGATTTGCGTGGAGCCGACAGGGCCCCTCGATACAACCTTTTCTTTTGGCGTGGAGCCGGTGGAGGGACAGAGCTTCAGATGTGGGTAGCAAGCCTGCGGCCAAGATTGCTTAAAGTGTTGGGCAGTTGATGATTCTTTCCAGGAGCCTTTCCTCTCGCTCTTATTGTCCAGATCCTCCGGACCAGATTCATAGTAACTCCCAGCAGATACGAGCGCCAGGAGATTCTCCTTCCAACCTTCGACCGACGAAGCCATGGACGTGCCGACCACCAAAAGCCTCGCTGACATTTATCCCGAAGATGCGTTGGACAATGCCAAAGCAAGATGGAACAATCTGCTGAAGAGCTTCAAGGACACATATGGGAAGAGTGTGGACTTCGTCGCAAGAAGTCCGGGCAGAGTCAACATCATTGGAGAGGTACGGCCAAGGTCCGAGCAAAGCTTTAGAGCGATTTCTGCTGTGTAGGAAGTCGCAGGCCAAAATGCTGATCTATTTGGCAGCATATCGACTACTCCTTATACGAAGTACTGCCCATGGCCGTGACGGCGGACGTCTTGCTCGCTGTAGCTGTCCATAAGAAAGAGTCTGGACCAAGCACAATACGGCTCACAAATGTGCATCCTCAAAAGTTCGAAGCTGCCGAGTTTGATATACCGGATACTGGAGATGTGCATATAGACGCTGCGACGCTAAACTGGACCAATTACTTCAAGTCGGGCCTGGTTGGAGCGACCGAGCTTTTAAGAAAGAAGCAGAAAGAGTTTAAGTCGAGCGTAGGAATGGATATACTCGCTGATGGCAATGTACCATCCGGAGGTGGGTTGTCAAGCAGTGCTGCTTTCACATGTGCCAGTGCTTTGGCAGTCATGAAGGCAAATGGTGTGGACGACGTGAACAAGAAGGAGCTTGTCGAGCTGGCCATTGTCTCAGAACGGTTTGCTGGTGTCAACTCCGGTGGCATGGACCAGTCTGCGTCGGTCTTTCCAGTGCAAGGCTCAGCCCTCTTTGTCTCATTTGTACCGGAGCTGACTGCGAAGAACGTCGCATTCCCGGAGCTCAAGTCGCCGTTGACCTTCGTGATAGCTCAGTCCTTCGTAGCTGCAGACAAAGCAGTCACTGGACCAGTCTGCTACAACCTGAGAGTGGTAGAGGTTACACTTGCTGCACTAGTGTTGTCCAAGATCTTCCGTCTTTCTGGCCTGCCTTCGGATTCTGGGCCATTGGGAGTAAGCTTGCGAGGATTCCATGATACATACTACCAGGAGAAAGAGGGTATACAGAACAACCACAAGACCTCCAAGGTAGATTTCCAGGCACAGCTTCAGAACCTGATAGAAAAGGTAGACCAGTACTTGCCTCAGGAGGAAGGTTATACTCGACAGCAGATTTCTGAGATCATTGGCATGAGTGTACCAGAGATGGAGCAGAAGTATATGTCCAAGTTCGCCGTCCGAGCAGACAAGTTCAAACTCCGGCAGAGGGCAATGCATGTCTTCAGTGAGGCTCGCAGAGTACTGCAATTCATGGACCTCTTGGACTCCCCACCTCCTCAGACCGAGAAGGAGAACACCGAGCTTCTCAAGTCTTTAGGCGAGCTCTTGAATGATACCCAAGACTCCTGTCGCGAGATCTACGAGAACAGCTGCCCCGAGATCGATGAGCTGTGTCAACTTGCGAGATCGGCTGGCGCGTACGGAAGCCGTCTGACTGGCGCCGGCTGGGGCGGCTGTACTGTGCATCTTGTTCCTGGCGATAAAGTCGAGCAGGTGAAGCAGAAGTGGATCAACAACTATTACAAGAAGAAGTTTCCGGACATTACGGAGGAGAAGCTGAAAGAAGCCATTGTCGTGAGCAAGCCTGGCAGCGGAAGCTCCGTTTTCTTGGTTGATGGCCGAGATTCGTTATGAGGTGATGTTGATGTTACGAATTATGATCGGCGGCTCTGTGGATGTGATGTGATGCATTTGTCGGCGTACGAAAGCTCGTAAAAAAATTGCATAGCGGAGGCGTATCTGCACGGAACAGAAAATTATTAGCATGAGAACGTGGTGCTGCTCGTCTTTCCACTTCTCTCGAACAGTTTGGCCACAGGTAAGTCACGGTGCTTTGGAGACTGGTCAGATCGTAGTGGAGGAGACTACTAAACACGAGAAACCGCGAGGCAGTTGTAGTGAGCCCACACACTGACAGCGTAGGCCACTTTTCCCAGGACCATCACAACGTCGATTCGACCTCTGCATCGTGACGCTCGTTCCCTCGCGCCCAGCTTTCTTTACAGCTCAAGTCCCGGATCATCTCAGCAAACAAGCCAAACCTCGAGCAGGGAGGTAAGCGTTGTAACCAGGCAGTGAGTAGGCCGTGAGCCGGCGAAGGCGAGGGAGAACCATGTTGGGTGAAGATATGCCTTTAGAAGAAACGGGCAAGTGCATGAAACTGCTAAAGAGGACCACAAGCACCTGCGAACAAGCAGCATCTGCAGGCTGTGGAGGAGCGTGATGGGCGAGGGGGGTATAATAGCAAAGGGGCAGCAAAAACCAGAAGCTCTGGCTATGCTGTACTGCATCGTCTGAATGGCCATGCGTTGTACATTTGAGAATATTGCGTGGCAGAGGTTGGAGCTCGCTTTCAGCAGCAGCGACAGTGACAGTTTTGCATACTACAACACAACGCAAACTCAGAACACCAGAACAACGCAACGGCTACTACCAAAAAAACGGCATCATCAGACCCATTGAGCAACGAGAATTTGCGAGAGACATCACAGCGTATTATTCGAGCACTTCACTAGGATTGGGACCGTATAGTACTGGACGTCACAGATCAAAAGCCCGAACGCTTGAAGCAACAGCTCAGTCTCGCGCAGGAGGACTATGAGAAGCTGGAGGAGGATAAGAAGTGGATGTGGCATCGCCGTGGATTAGTGGCTAAGGCGGCGAAGAAAGTGGTGGAGGAATGAAAGGAGAAGCAAAGGCCATAGAAGGACAAAAACCAGGCTATGCGGGAGGAGCATGGTAGGACTCTCTGCGACAATAAGGTAGCTCAGACCTGTCAGCAACTCTGCAGCACTAGCATGAGATCTCGACGAATCGGTATGAGTATGTGAGAAAAAGAGGAGTCCTTCAAATGTCTTGTCCTCCACAATGGGAAATGAGCAGCCTGCTTCTTTGTCAAAGCTATCTCCTGAGATGATACTGCAGTCTAGCTACTGTACTATTCATACATATGTGTTCGGAGATTAGAACCGATGAAATGGGAGGCGGCTTTGCTCTACATTTCCAGGGCCCTCTGGAAAATTCGTCACTAAGCTCATACCAAAGTCCACAAGTCAGCTGTAACAGCGTCAGATTTGTCATCTCTTCCGGATTTTGTATGACGTGCAAAGTACTTGTCAAACATGCCAAGCGATATGGCAATGCAAATGCCACACGCCAGGGCTATCGCTCTTCGGCCGGACGACAAGATATCCGTTGGGCTTGAGGGAAACGGTGTCTCATCGCTGAGGATTGGAGGGTCGAACAGGATTGACACCGTCGTACAGTAGGCCCGACGCTTTCGTTGACGATGTACACGTATTGACCATGAATGTGCATGGGATGGGCGAATGGGACGCTGCTTTCGGGCGGAGATGCCTAGACACTTCCCAGAAACGGAGACGGTAGCCAATGTGTACATCGTGCCTCTCCAGCGGTCAGCACGCTCCTCGCCGGCCACTCGTCCGAGTTGTCCAGTAGGTGTGAGGCTGCAAAGCCGGTCTAGGATTCACATAGCTTGTGTCCGTAGCAGATGGAAAGAGGGGAACATCGTATCGCCTTTGGACGCGGACCCGGTGTGGTGACTTCAATGTACTATTTGACGTCACGAGGCAAGCCCTGTAAGGCGTATATATTGATGATGTCTTGGGTGTTGGGAATGGGAAGAGAGCGAGAGCGAGAGGCAGAACAAGCGTGGTGCACATGAAAGCTTGGCAGACGCGTTGACGTCAGTTCACCCTCTCACCTCGCGTCTCAACAAATTTGAAGCTTCATGTCTCTCCGATAGAGACACGGCCTCATTATGGCCTCCAGGTCTGGAAGCCGATATATCGAAGATGAGCCACATCAGCAGCGAGGCCTGGTCGCCGCCGTCAAAGTGCGTCGCAGTCTCATTTTGTGAAATGTCGCTGACATCTCTAGGCCGCCCTATTCCGCCCTATCGCTCCCTTCGTCTCCCGCACAGCTCTCCGCGCATACCTAACGACTTTCCTGGTGTTTTCGACGATATTCGTGCTCCTCGGATGCGCAATCACAGCCTACATACTCTTCTACTGGTCGTATATCCCACGCATCGGCTTCGAGCGAACCATCCACCTCCAATTCGATAATGTCTACAAACATGCCACTGCCAAGAGAGCAGAACACCCTTATCCCTATGGAAGCGTGAATCTAGCTCCAGATCTGGTCGGCTTGCAAGGATACGATGTGGTTGTGGATCTGGTTATGCCGCGCACGCCAGAGAATCAAGATGCAGGCAACTTCATGCTGGAGGTCACAATGTATGCACAGGACGAAAGAGCTATCAACACGCCAGTCGGCATGAGCCCACTTGATGCCGCAAGACTTGGCCTCTCGCCCGCATCGACCACTCCGGATGCCAGCTCAATCTTGGCCATTTCGCGACGGCATGCTATCTTGCCATACCGCTCGTGGATGGTCGAACTGCTACATACCTTTTCAAGCCTGCCTTGGTACTTCTTCACTCTGCGTGACGAGACACACAAGCTCAGCATACCAGTTTTCGACAAAGTGGCTTTTGCAAAAGGCCGGCAGAACCTTCCTGCAACGCTGCAGCTTGAGATTCAGTGCACTCATACCCTACACGTCTACAATGCTGTCGTACGCTTCCGCGCACGATTCACCGGTCTACGCTGGATCATGTACAATCATCGTATCATTTCAGCCTTCGTCTTCATTACCTCATTCTGGATTACCGAGCTAATCTTCTTCGGTCTCGCATGGGCTTTGCTCTCGTTCTACTTTTCTTCCTCGCCAAAGCCGATCAAAGAGGAGCTGCGAGCCGGCAGGGACTCTGCAGGTGCCATCAAACAAGAAGCCGACGAGGACATGGAACCAGTCTTGTCTGATACCGAACGTCAATTCCCAACGCTGAAGGGCCAGGAGCCGTTGCGGTACAGTCGAAGCTCAACGTCTCGAATCAAGCAGGAATCAGATGTGGAGCCCGCGATACCTCTTGTCACGCCCGCAGCTGAGGCAGATGACGAGGACGAAGAAGACGTTGACTTTTTCGATTCTGGCATTGGCACGTCTTTGGAATCGTCAAATCCCAGTCGGCGAGACAGCATACGAAGACGGCGAGGGAGGTTGAGCGGTCGAGCCGATGAAGATCAGAAAGCGTATTAGGAAGCACGGCACTACATCTTCGAAGCGGAGCCAGCACAAGACAGCAAGGCTGAGCACATTGGCACCCCAGACAAAGAGCGTCATTTCTGGAAGTTCATTGATTCGCTGGCGCATGAGACGGACAGCGAGAGCGAGGCGGTATGATGCCCTTATGACTTCCACAGACGTGTGTACTATCCCAGTGACATATAGACCTAAGGACCCCCCGGGCGTGAGCCTAAAGCGTCCAAATGATTCATGAGTCGACGACATCTTTGACCTTCCGTGTGAAACGGGCTCTGGCAGCGACCTTGCCCGTACTTCAATAACCATGGCCTTTCTGCTCGAACCTTTCCTTCGCTTGAAGCGACCCGTTTGCTGCGCAGTGTTGAGCGCACGACTTCATCCAGGCCTCGAGTTCACCGCAAAGCTCTCGGCTTTCAGGCTTGAGGCGGCCAAAGTCGCCATTCTTCCTATGCTCTGAGTCCAGGCGACCAATGCGTCTGACATAAGAAAGTTTCATTCGACTATCCAGCTCGACTTGATTTCGAACCCTATTAGTATCTCTGCAGATCTGGATCGGAGTTTCGCTTTGTGCCTCCCGACAAAGGCAATCTGATAAATTGGACCTGTTGGAATCAGGCGTAAGAGATCTGGTTACACCAGTGGTGATTTTTGAAGTGGATTAGGTCAGTACGTCTACCCGGAGTAACTATACCCTCTTTACTTCCTCTGCAACTTGTATTGTAGCTAATTTAAGCTAGTCGGCGCACGCGCAAGGACAAGCCTAACCCGGTAGACGAGTCCTTACGCCTAAGGAATTACGATGTAGTCTGTTATTAGATAATATATTCTGTATATTAAAACCCTTATAGGCGTACAGACCTAATCTGCTTTAAAAACTACTACTACTACTATATATAGGTAAATAGATATATCTATAAATACTTTCTAGATTCTAGTACGATCCTAGCCTAATCCTAGTAACTAGTTTTAAACCGAAGATAGAGTACTATACTACTATACTACTATAGTATCGAATTAATCTTAACTGCCTATAGCTTCTATCCCTATCGCTAACGAGTTAGCGACGAAGCTATAGATATAGAGTAAGAGATTACTATATCGCGTTCTAGTAAAGTAAAGTATACTTATTCTCTAGAAGTTCTACTAATATTACTCCTTACTCGTACTATACTACTATTATTTGAGAATATCGCCCTCCTTACGGTATTAAGTACTATAGCTTAAGCTACGAACCTTAGTACTAATAAAGTAGAAGTAAGGTATCTACCTACCTGTATCCTTCTTTATAATATAGCCCTTCTTAATAATATTATATAACTAGTATAAAGACGACAAAGATTGCCTAGGATAGTATATATTAACTACCTAAGAAGAATTTATTATTTACCTTATCGGTATCTCTCTTTCTCTCTCTCTCTCTCTCTCTCTCTCTCTCTCTCTTTTAATATCTAGGAAGTAGAAGCGATATATAAACGTCGGAAGCTAAATCGCATATCTATATATAAACTCGTATTCTTTATCGCTAAGTGCTTACCGACGTCCTATCTCTATCTATCTAATCTACTAGAAGAAAATACTATTAATAGCTAAGATTTCGATATCGTTATATTTACGAGCTAATAGATAGTACCTATAGCTTTCTTCTAGCTATGTTACGGCAGCTACAAGCTAGCCTATAAGGCATACCTTCCGTAGGCGTACGAGGTGTACATACCTTCCGATAGGGACCTAGAGAGATAGATAATACATTAACCTAGCCGACTACCTTGTTCCTTCGTAACAATTAGTAGCACTACTAGGTTAAGAACCTTTCGATTCGTTAAGCGTACCGAATACGCGAGACGAACGATATATAAAAAACAGCCCTCCGAATATACAAAAAACAGCCCTCCGAATAGAAGAACTTCTGTATAAAAATAATAACAACAACGAGAACCGCTCTCTCTACGTACGCTACGACGCATACCGGAATAAGCAGCCTACGGTATACTATCGAGAAAGACGCCTAAATAGCTCTTACTATACGCGACTATCTCTAAGCCGGATAATAGTAGGAATAGCGGAATAGCTATAAGAACAAGATATATACTATCCGGCGCTACTTAAGGCGCTACAATAGCGACGTATAGTACTACAATAGAGACCGAGGCTATAATAGCGAGACTAGCTACTATAGATCGAGTAGGTCGAAGAGTTAGATAAGTACTAGGTATATAAACTCGAGTAGCTATACTAGCTAGACGACCTTAACGACCCGTATAAGCCTAGCCGGCGGTATAAGCCTAAGCAGCTATATAGGCCTAAGTAGCCTAACGAGCCGTACGAGAACGAGCCGGACTAGTAGTATAAACCTAGGTAGGGGTACGAGCTCGACGAACTATAGGCTAAAGAGCCGTACGAGCCTAACGAGCTTAACGACCCGTACGAGCCTAGCCGGCGGTATAAGCCTAAGTAGCTATATAGGCCTAAGCAGCCTAGCGAATCTAAGCGGTCCGATACGTACGCGACTAAAGAGCTATACGAGAACGAGCCGGATTAGTAGTATAAACCTAAGTAGGAGTACGAGCTTAACGAGCCGTATAAGCCCGATAAAGAGTAGTACGAGCTTAACGAGCCGTACGAGCCTAACGAGCTAGATATACTTAAGAACGCGACTAGCGAGCGCGCGACGACTAGATAGCCTAACGGGCTTAAAGAGCCTAGTAAGCCTAAAGAGCCTAGATAGCCTAGCAGGCTTAAAGAGTAGTACAAGCCTAAAGGGCCTAGCGAGCCTAACGAGTACTACGAGCCTAATAAACAATATAACGAGCTTAACGAGCCGTACGGGCCTAACGAGCTTAACGAACTATACGAGCCTAACGGGCTTTAAGAGTAGTACGAGCTTAACGAGCCGTACGAGCCTAACGAGCCGTACGAGCCTAACGAGCCGTACGAGCCGTACGAGCCTAAGCAGCGATACTAGCCTAAAGGATACGATACGACTAAGCCTAAGAGGATAGACAAGCCTTTTCTACGTACGAGGAAGACCCTCTATTATATACGCTAGAATAGCCGTTAGCGCTAGAATAGCCGTTAGCGCCTAAATAGCTATTACCGCCCGAATAGCCGTTAGCGCTATAACGGATAGCGCTTCCGTTACTAAATAACGACTTCCGAGACTACGGATATCGCCGTAGTAGTATAGCCGCGACGACTCGTACGGAGACAACGTATAGAGACAATAAGGACATAGCGATACAATGCTTATATAAGCGACCTAGTATGTCGCCTTTGTTCTATTTAGACGGGAGTGTTATTACGGCAGCTATAAGCTAGCCTATAAGGCATACCTTCCGTAGGCGTACGAGGTATATATACCTTCCGATAGGGACCTAGAGAGATAGATAATATATTAACCTAGCCGACTACCTTGTTCCTTCGTAATAAGCTATACTTTACCTATTAAGTAGATCGGGTCCGTATATCTCCCGAGGATAGTAATTTTCTATTTACTTCCCCTAAGAACTATATTATAGCTGCTTAAGCTAGTCGGCGTACGAGTAAGGACTAGCTTAACTCGGTAGACGAGTTCTTAGGCCTAGCTATGTAGCCTGTTATTAGATATCCTATATATCAAAACCCTTGTAGACGCACGGACCTAGTCCACTTTAAAAAACAGCGCTATACATAGCCTTGTCCGGACATGGTAGTAATGATATCCTTGCAACCAATTGGCTCGTAATGCCATTCGACAACATTTTTGTCAACAATCATCACCAAGAGTCTTGACTCCATGTGCTTACCTCCTAAATGTCTCATCCGGTGCGATGTCCACCTCTTCAGAGCGGGCCACCAGTCCCTGTCCTCAATCTCGTCTTCAGCCGTCTTACCACACCTCCGTCACCTCTCGCGATGCCATCTCTGACCTGCTTTCTCTTAGCCGCTCTCCTCTGCTCGATTTCGCCTTGACTAATGCCAGCAAAGCCACCTCTTCGTCTGAAGCAGACCTCCATGAGCGCATTGCAGTCGAGCATGCTTCTAGGTATCGTCTGTACGACCTGAAAGATCTCCATCGGATCACTGACTTTCAAAATCTGAGATTCTGCAGCTTTGAAGATGGCAAGAGCTACTCGGAAAATGGTTTTGGAGCCTTCGAAGAAGAGGCAATCCCAAACTCGAAGGACACTTTCGATGGGTAGGGTGCCGACGAAGAGCGACATGAACCATGCTGTCGTTGCAAGAGAAATGGTGGGTAGTCTCAGGCCACCTATGCCACCTGCGACGTTGGCGGCGGCGGCGATGCCGTGAGCACTGCTGTCCTTTTTGTCATCGAGCTTATTCCAAATAGATGGTAGAGTGTCGCGAATGAAAGACATTAGGACGCTGATGTCGATATTCGCGCCTTCAAGCGCTACGCCGTGGGTACCTGGAAGGTGGATCGATGTGACCAGGTTGAGAAGGATCAAGGTCTTGGCTTCATTCTCATCGAGAAAGAGCAGTAGAAGGCCAGCGATGAAGTTGAGAGATTGGCAATAGCCAATGTGCGGGTTCTGGACCGCAAAGCATTGGAGCACTCGGCGAAGCTTCTGAATGATGGGAACTTCGGGTTCCTTGGTCTTGCGGTTGCGCTTCTTCTTGCTGTCAGGTGAGCTGTCGGCGGTCTCTTCCGCACCCTCACCTCCACCAGCTCCAGCTTGTGCATCATTCATCGTTGCCGGATCTGGCTTGAAGCGCACGTTGTCAGGAAATGTTCTATGGAGATCGCGCTCGATATGCTCGCGATCGTTGTCGGTGAGTTCTCCGTCTTCGACTCTTACGAGGAGATCTTCGTACAAAGTCGGGTGCTTGGCGTACAAGCGTGGTCCGCCAGCATACCAAAACCATGCAGCTCCACGAAACTCAGGCGGTATGCCTTTCCTCACATAGCGCTTAGCTTTTTCGCTCTTCGTCGGGAACCTCACAGCGCCTTCGATTGACAGCCCATACTGCTTCATCCATGCGTACCACTTCTTTCTTCGCCTCTCGATATGCTCACTGTAGCCTCTATCCCACGTATCGTACTGCTCGAGTGAAATATGATGTGATTCCTTCTTAAAGCCATAGCGATCTCGTGGTACATCGGCTGCGGGTGCTGAAGGCACTGCAGGTCGTGCATCGGCGAGCTTTCCAGTAACTATGTGCACAGACGTGAGTGACTTTGCATCCTTGGCCGGTGGTGGAGGACCGCGCGATGGAGATGGACTTAGACCTCTCTGTTGAGTCCTTGGCGCGCCGAGAATGAGGACACTAGCACTCTGTGAACGGCGATGCGCAGCATTCGGCCTCTTCGGAGGAGACATGCCATGTTTCGGCATGCTTGAAGGTCGTTCCAGTTGTAACGAGCGTCTAGCTCTGTCGTCCAGACTGTTCTTCGCAGTCTCATCTGTAGAATGTATGCTTCGCACCTCCATACTAGGGCGGGCGCTACTGTCAAATCCATCTTCATACATGCCCAACACATCATCCACGCTCATATCAATGTCCGTTAATCTGCCACCATCATCATAATCTTCCCGGCCTATCTTAACATATTCGCTATTGGAGGAGACGCTAGTATGCGTGGTCTGAGTCGTAAGCACGCTACTTGCATGTCCATAACTTGAATGACTCGTCAATGCACTCCGAAATGAGTCCCGCATTTCCCCGTTCGGCACATTGGTTCTGCGAAACGGCGAGCCGAAATCTGGAGTAAGAGTGCCGTTGACGTCTGCAAATTTGTTGGACTTGCCAGACATGCGTTGCCTGAGATTCCTGATCCCATCGCCAACGCTCTTGCTATGCCTCAAGCCCCTGCTCTTTTTGATCGGTGAGCCGGTATCAGCGGATTGTGGATACAGTGGGCTTGAGGGCGGTCGTGGTCCAGTATAACTGGCTGTCGTTGCAGCGCGTTGAGGCGATTTCCCAGCATATTGTAATATGGGTTGCTGAGTCTCCAACAATCCCACTGCATTCTTAGGTCGTCTTGGCTCGCGTCCAGCAAAGGCGTGTTCTGAGCTCGCAGTAAAGTCGTTGACGATTGGCGAAGGTAGTATCGGGCTAGGATTAAAGCCTCTGATGTTCTCCCTCTCTTTCTCCTGGGCCGGAGTGAATATGGGCTTGAGAATGCTACGCTTCTGACTCTGCATTCGATTCGCAGCCGAGCTCTTCCTCAACGGCAGATGCGGTTGGGGTGCAGGCAGATCTCTCGGCGTTTCTACTCGGCTGGCATATTGAGGATGTCCAGTCGGGAGCGGATTGTCCATAGCCTCCTTGATGGCCTCGGCGACTGAGAGCGTATGTTCTGGCTGCCATGGTGCTGCTATATGCTCAGTATTCGACATGGCGATATCCTCGACTCCACTCCGCCCACCGCCGACAAACGGTTCCGGTAGCACCACGACCGACCGTCTGTCAATCTCCGAAGGCCGCAAGCGCGCCTGTATGTAGCACACAGCGCTCTTGGGGCTTGAGCTATTGTCTGTCGTGCAACGTGAAACAGACGCGCGAAAGCAGCGCGATGTCAGATGCACACTGCTTCAACCAGGACTTCCACATTCTGCTGTCACCGATTGCTTGTTTCTGCCACGTTCCCAACTCTCCGACGTCTCTTCGCGCATGCGTCTTCCTCTTGCCTTGCCTTGGTATGTGCCAACAACAACTTCTCCAAGTCTGGTCTGGTACAAGTCTGGTCTGGTAATCTCCTGCTCCCTCAAATCCTGGCAAGGTTGCTTCGTCCAGACCGGCCTCCCGATACGGTCCCGATACGGCGAGAGCAAAGCCAGCAATATAACTTCTATACAACAAGATGTATTCTCCGCCTCGGAGGAGCGTCCTGCAGTAGCAACAACATAAACCTTTCTTGCTTCATGCACGCTGCCCAGCTCGTTGTTTGAGCTGCTGTGGCCGAGTCATGATCCTTTGACTGGAAGTGGTATGGTGCTCTGTCCGGGATGTGCTTCCGGCCGATTGGAAGGCGACCGGGGAAGCATAACTTTAAATTGCGTCGGCCAAGTTCGGGGCCACATGAGGTATATACGAGAAGAAGACATATAGCAGTCGACATATAAGGAGAATAGATAGAATGGAAAGTCGAGATCAATGGATTAGGGGGCGGCGGATAGTGCGCCGGCCTCCACGACGTTACGTGGCCTGGCATCATCTGGAACCCTGGTCAATCTCGCTCGGAGAGATCACTCGAAATCAGGCTGTTGTTTGTGGCATCGTATGTGCAGCACTGGTAATACCGCAGAAACAATTGGCAAATGTTCTATCCTTCCGAACTCCTCTCGCTATGCCTGGATGTCTGCCGAATGAGCGCATGTCCTTGTAACCACAGATACCCCGTGCTCTCGATCTTGCTCTGCTCTCCAGGATTTCCGACGACAGCGCAGGGACCTCTACTTTCCACCTGCATATTTCTGCACCCAGTCCTTTGCGTTCTTCTCATAGCTCTTGTAGTCGTTCTTGAACTGGTCTGCGATACCAGTCTCAACCGCATCATCTGGCTGGGGAGCCTCCAGCACCTTTCTAACAAGCATGAGCACCTCCTTGATCTTGTTCGGCGGCTTCCACTCCTCAGCCTTCAGCATGCCCAAGCACATGGCTCCACGCTCATCGTTGGTGACGTTCGGATGGTAGATCTTGGTACGGAAGGAGACGACTGGTGGCTTGAATGGGTACTCCTTGGGAAGTGTAACCTGGATGTGGAACTTGCCGCCAGCATAGATTGATTCTGGTGGGCCTTCCATGTGTGCATCCCACAGGTTCATGTCATCGTCTTTCGCGAGCGAGATGGTGCAGCCAGTCGGCGGGCTCTGCTGGATCTCTGCGAACTCCTGGACAAGTATCAGCACTGGACCGCGCGGTAGTGTCTTGTTTGCTCACCTTCATAATCCTCTTGTTGCCTGCCATCTCGGATGATTGCTAAACTTCCTGATGATGGAAGGGACGGCAGCGTGTTATGTGAAATGTCGACGAGGCTGAAGTGAGCTGGCTAAGGACTGCAGGAAGTGAGGTCAAGGAAAGGTCTCGTGCTTGCCTGAATGCTTGGTCTCTAAGACACCGTCCTCGCATGTGATGGAGGCGGATGGCACCGATGGAAGCAGCTTGAAGCAGCTTGATGAAAGTCCTTGGTGCCTGACTCAACCCAGTGTTTGGGCCTGCAGCAAACGCGGCTCCACTTCGTTCATCATCAGCCCGCTTCGTGCAGTGCCCCTCCTTCGCCCTGATTACGAGGCTATCTATGCATGCCCACTTCTGCATACTTCATCACACTCCAGCTGCTGCGGTCGATACAGCGACGGGACTTGGCTGCACACTCTGTTTGTTTGCTTTGTGTTTGGGCACCAAGCCAGAATGCCGCTCACGTGCTGTCACTTGCGTTGCCTTGCCTACTCGGCAGCATATGCAGGGCTACCCAGACGCCGCAAGCGCGGGGCGCCAACGAGCACACTATATAGTGAGCGCCTCCCTCGTGCTCCTCTTCCGCCTGGCACCGCTGCAGACAATTCCTCAGGTCCGCGTAGACTTCGCCACGAAGCTCTTCGCGTTACTTCCAAAGCACCGCGCGCCGATCCCTATAACACCTCAACATTCGCTCTTTTTCGCCACCTCGAACCCCGAACTCCATCACTCGTTTGGGAAGAGTCGTGCTTCGGTCCGCCGTCACCATGTTCAAGCGGTCTTTCATCTCGAAGGACCGCGCGGGCAAGGCGCGTAAGATCTCGAAGCGCTCTTTCAACGACGACGCTAAGCAGAGAATGCGCGAGGCACTGAACGCGAAGAGTCCCGAGACATCGCCTTCGATAGGCACTATGTCTTCACCCAAGCTCAACTCAGCAATCGTCACGATCGCAGTTGGCAAGGACCAGCGCCTCTTTGCCGCGCACGAAGACGTGCTCTCCCACTCGCCCTGCTTTGTCGAGGCCTGTAGGGAGCAATTCTTCGAACCTGGCCAGAAGCGAATCGCACTCCCAGACGAGGAGCCAGAGATCTTCTCCGCCGTTCTCGAATTCCTCTACAAGGGCGACTACTACCCGCGCTTGATGCATGACAGAAAGCGCAACACGTGCGCGCTCGAGGACGGTTCGGGAGATCTGTCAACCATCCCAACGTCCATGTCTCCCCGCTTGGACACTCCCGACTCAAAGAAACCTGGCGGCATCAACGAGTTCGCCTCAATCTATCATCACGGTGTGGGTGACTACATCCTTCGGGATACAGTCATCTACTGCACTGCGTTGAAGCTGGGTCTCCCAGATCTGCAGCGTCTTGCTCTTCGCAAGCAGGGCCTGCAAACTGGCATTGACGTGGCAACTATTCTGCGCAGTGCACGATTTGCCTACGACAACACACCGGCCAGCGACTCGCGTCTCCGCGCTCACTACCTCGCTCTCATCATCCGCAGCCGCAAGACCTTCAAGCGCAGCGGCACAATGCAAATGGAGATGGAGAAGGGCGGCACGCAAATGTTCTTTGACTTGTTCGTCGCCATGTGCAATCACATTGATGACGTCGTGGACATGGGGCAAGTCTCTCCCTTTCATTCTGCATATCGCTAACAGTTAATTTCTCATTGCTTCTCGTAGTAATCGGCATTCATGCCCATCACGTTTCGTAAGGGCACGGACATCATCACAGAAAGGAGTAGAAGTCGTTGATACTGTCATCACTCTCGATGATTTCATTGCTCGGGCAGGAAGACCATCGACAAGCTAACTTATATCCTTCTTGTGCTACAGCAACGCCCAGCGTACTCCCGATATCACCAAGTGAATCTGCGCATGACACAAGAACGGACACAGTCGATGCAGAAACCCCCGAGGCAAAACATGATCAAGACTGTCTTTTCACCGAAACACAAACTCAACTCCTGCCGTACGCCAAACAACACCACATAGAAGATCGCGTGTTGGCCTGTTCGCACATCTCGGGACTATTTCCGCTCTTCAAGGAATGGCGTTAGGAACTTGATTTCTCTCGACTCTCCGAGCAGCAGGCAACGGCTCTACACCTCTCAAACGGCGCAGATGAACGGCTTCGCTTCTCCTTGGGATCTGGATATCATTTTTTGCTAACATTTGACCTTCTTTTGAACTGAGCTGTTATTTTACCTGACTTTGCATCAGGCCCGCTTTACTTCGAATTGATGTTGGCGGCCTGTAAGCGAGTCTTGCGTTCTGCGATTTGCTTTTTTTGCTCTGATTCCTGCGTGAGGAGATTTCTAAGAAGGAACAACACTCTTTTGCGTGTCGTGCGAAAGGAAAGATTTCTTTTGTCGGTTTTTTGGTTGCTATCTTTGGTTTGAGTGCTTGGACATTCATCAAGGCTGGGAACAGAAAACCGCCTTCGTTGACATCTTCTATCTGTCTTTTGTGCTTCTATTTTACTTCTTCAAGAAAGAATGTCAGTTCCGTCGCAAGTCTGCTTGCGGACTTGACGGCGAAGCCAGCGTACCACAGCCTTAGTCCTGCCTGCAGGATGAAGAGCTGAGTCGTTGGGACAAAAACTATTTACAGTTTGGCATGACGCTGGTTTGGGGTCTTGTTGGAGGGGACTGTTGGACGGTATGATACTTTAGGTAGTGTGTAGGTATTGTGGGAATGAAGAGACGTCTGCCGCCAAGTCTTCATTTTCATTTCCATTTGTTGATTCTTGTCTTTTCACATTAAGCAAGCTCTTCTGCCTCAACAGTAAGATTTATCTTCACGTTGATTCGACCAGTTTACTGGTTGAGACCACTTGACGTGAGGCCCTCGATCAGCAACAGAGCACTTATTCACTCGGAACGGTATATGCACCCTGAGTATATGCACCCTGGGATTTTGCACAAATTACATGGCTCATTGTAAAAACGCGCTTCGCTCATGTGCTCATTTCTACATAAGCAATCGATTCGTCTCAGGGACATCGAAGACGCACACGGTCAGAGAAAGACTGAAAGAGTGATCACAAGAGTTGTGAAGCGAAACCAGAACGACCGCCAAGATTTCACACGGCTATGCCCGCCGGTCATTGATTGGCTCTCGGTGCCACGCCCGCGCTTGCCAGCCACCTCCAACCTCGCGACGCCCAACACCACCAGGCATTTGACTTCACAGAAATTGATTCGACCAGCCACTTCCACAGGATTGAATGTTCCCAGCATCAATATCATGAAGATGGCGGCCTGCTCGTCTTCGTATGCACGATCTGATCCTAACCGGTTCGCGCAACGTTTACACCATCCGCCTTGACCGTTGTCACGATCTACAGAAGCATACTGAGAATTGAAGACCTGTCGAACTCTCTCATCTGACCTGGACAGAAGTCGTACAATTTCATAACCACCGAGAGCCTGCTTTGAAGGCTTACGATGCATTTCGCCTCCTCATACGCCTTGATCGCGACCGCATACTGGACAATCAGCGCAAGAGCATTACCATACGCAAATCACGCGCCTACATACTCCGTCGTTGACGTTGGCGGCCCATCAAGTACAGACGACGCGTCTACGATATACGAGACTGTCCAAATATCGCAATCGGCGTATACAGTCACGCAACCGGCTCCAGCTGCGACTGTGACGACAATACCAGAAGGACCGATCGTACCACATGTCGAGCCAAGCACTCATGTCTACCCGATGACAACGACGATGGAGCTATCTATGACGATTCCAGTCGCTGCGCCAACACCAACAAGCGCTTCAACCAGCTCATCAACATCCACAAGCGCCTCCAGCTGCACAAGTACGAGCACAACGCCAGTGACGGTACCATTCGTAACACCGTCGCCAGTCGCATACACAGCGCCAGCTTCGACATGGAGCAGCAGCAGCTCTTCTGTGCTCGCACCATCAGGTACATCAAGCTATACTAGCTTGTCAACGTACGCTCCATCGTACGCCCCGCAAGCTTCAGGAGGATTCGCGAAGCCAAGTGGATGGGCTGCTCCATGGAACTCCACGAATGGGTATGTGCCGCAAGGATATGCCTCTCCGTCTGGAGTAATGCCTTTTCGATATGCGCCTCGAGCCACTCCCTCCCCGCCTACAATCGCGTACGTTTCGTAGGGAATGATGCAAATTCAGGGATCTGGTTTTAAAGATTGAACGAATTTGAGATGTGATGAATTGAGCTTTGAGAGCGAGAAATGCATAGCGAACAGGGATCAGAACATGTACGGAATGTCTGCATATGGGCAGGCTGCATAGGGTTGGCGCACAAGACCACTCTGCTGGTGCAGCATCAATGAGGGTCATAATGTATCAATAGAGAGAATCGCAATGCTACATAGAGACAGTCAAAAGGAAACAGGATCTAATACATGACGAGCTTTTCTCACTGCTTCTTGCGCGTGTGAAATGTTGGTGCCTTCCTTTCTGCCTTACGCGCAGCTCGGCGCTTCAGCCGCCGATGGCATCGCGCTCCTCGCTGCTAAATGCTAGAAGTACCTCGTACCAAGTCCAACCCAGATTCGAGTTTACCATCCACGCCCAGCATGTTCAAATACTGTCTCCAAATGATCGCGATATAGGATATTGAACATACTGACCGGCCACCGCAAATCTGGACGACGCAATGGCATCGCCGCCGCCGGTCGAGGACCAGGCGCGGCTGCTGGAGGATGCCTTGGCCGTCGTTCGCCAGCAGACGATTATGATGCGCCGCTGCTTGGAGACTCCCGGCAAGCTCATGGACGCATTGAAGTGCAGGTGAGGGCAATATATAGCATGTGTCGGGCATACTCGCTGACTTTATGCCAGCTCTACACTTGTATCAGAGCTACGCACGTCCAGCTTAGGCCCCAAGCAATACTATGAGCTGTACATGTCCGTCTTCGATGCGCTGCGACATCTCTCCGTATACCTTCGCGACTCTCATCCAACGAATCATCTCGCCGACTTGTACGAATTGGTGCAATATGCTGGAAATATTGTTCCTAGGCTGTACCTCATGATCACAGTGGGCACGGTCTATATGGGTATTGAGGACGCGCCAGTGAAGGAGATCATGAAAGACATGATGGAGATGAGTCGCGGTGTACAACATCCGGTCAGAGGCCTGTTCTTGCGATACTATTTGAGCGGCCAAGCGCGAGATCACTTGCCCCAAGGCAGCGGCGATGGACCAGAAGGAAACCTACAGGACAGCATCAGCTTTGTTTTGACCAATTTCGTAGAGATGAACAAGCTTTGGGTGCGATTACAGCATCAAGGACATTCGCGTGAGCGAGAGCAGAGGACGAAGGAACGACAAGAGCTACAATTGCTGGTGGGCAGTAATCTTGTGCGCTTGAGCCAGCTCGTCGATCTGGAAGCCTATACGAGTGGGATATTGCAGCCGCTGCTGGAACAAGTCGTGCAATGTCGAGACGTTCTGGCACAGGAATATTTGCTGGAAGTCATCACTCAGGTCTTTCCGGATGAATTCCACCTCCACACCCTGGACCAGCTTCTTGCAGCAACAGCTCGGCTGAACCCGCATGTCAATGTCAAGGCGATTGTGATTGGACTCATGGATCGCCTGTCGGCATATGCGCAGCGAGAGTCGAAAGAGCAGACCCCGGAGGAACGCAAGAAGGTCGAGGATGAATCTGTGCTGGCGTTATTCGAGAAGCTCAGGATCTCTAAAGACCAGGCTGCAGAGCAAGCGGCTGCCAAGCCTACCGAGAATGGCGAAGCTGCGCATGAACACTCAACAGCAAGTCCCACAAGTCCGACAGAATCATCGAAGACCGATTCACCGCCCGAAAGTACTGCCAAGGCAGAGGACTCTGAGCCCCAGACGAATGGTGGAGAGAAGCACAAGGGTATCCCAGCCAATGTCAAGCTGTTCGAGATCTTCTATGAGCAAGTCGTCCATCTAGTCGGCATGCAGAGGCTACCGATACAGGATATTACCGCGCTACTGGTTTCACTCGTGAATATGGCACTCAACATCTATCCGGAGAGATTAGACTACGTCGACCAAGTGCTACACTACGGCGCAAAAGAGGTTTCGCGGTTTACAAACTCTGCCGATTTGCATTCGCAAGCATCGCAATCTGCCCTACTGGGTTTGCTCCATGCGCCAGTAAAGGCTTACTTCTCGCTTTTTACAGCTCTGGCTCTGCCAAACTTCATCCCTCTATTTCAGCTGCAGCCGTACCCGACAAGGCGAGCTGTAGCAGGAGAAGTAGCTCGCAGTCTACTCCGCAATGAGACCAAGATCACCACCGAGGCCAATCTTGATGGAGTTCTCTCCATACTTTCAGTGCTCATCAAAGAAGGCATGCAGTCTCCTTCAGGCTACCCAGGTGGGCCAGTGAGAAGGAATGCGGTCGAAACTGAAGAGACAGTCGAGGAGCAAGGCTGGCTTGCACGGATAGTACACCTCATCAAGGGCGAAGACAACGTTAGGCAATTCAAGCTTCTCCAGAAGACACAAACAGCATTTCAAGAAGGTAACGAGCGGACGAAGTACACCACACCCGCCATCATCACACAAGCTCTCAAACTGGCCCGAAGCTTCAAGCGAAGAGAGCATCTATCAAACGACGATTATGCTGTGCAATCATCGGCGCTTTACAAATTCACCCATACCACCCTATCATCACTTTACACTCGCGTTTCGGCACCTGGAGTGCCCGATCTCGTGCTACGGCTTTTCGTATCTTGTGGCCAAGTCGCCAGCCAGTGCGAGAACGAGGATGTCGCGTACGAGTTCTTTGCACAAGCTTTCACAATATACGAAGAGTCGATCTCGGATTCCAGATCACAATTCCAGGCCATCTGCATCATCGCAGGTGCGCTCTGCAGTTGCTCGGAAAGGTTCAGTCGGGAGAACTACGACACTCTCATCACGAAAGCAGCGCTTCATGGTAGCAAACTGCTCAAGAAGCCTGATCAGTGCCGTGCTGTGTATTTGGCAAGTCACCTTTGGTGGGCCGTGGAAAGCGCAGAGACGGAGCAGAAGCCTGAAGGCGGCAAAGAGGTAAGCATAGCCAAGGATCATGCGTATGACGATTCGTACCTAACATTGCAATCCAGGCATACCGTGATGGCAAGCGCGTGCTGGAATGCTTACAACGTGCTCTTCGTGTCGCTGACGCCTGCATGGACACGGCCGTCTCCGTCGAGCTTTTCGTCGAGATCTTGAACCGATACGTCTACTACTTCGACCAAGAGAACGACGCTGTCACAACTAAATACTTGAACGGCTTGATCGAGCTTATACACTCCAACCTGAACACGAGTGAGAATGCGAGTGGCCTGGAAAGTCCGAGAAAACACTTCCAGCGGACGCTGGATTACATCTCGAGTAGAGAATACGAGGGCGTAGAGACGAGACCGAAGACCAATTGATGGATGATGCAGGAATGCAAGACAGCAGGGACTCTTTTTGTGCGACAGTCATACCATTTTGTCTACTAGCGTAGCATTCTACCTCCTCAGGCGTTTCCTGTATATAGATAGGTCTCTTGAGAGAATGGGACTGAGTCGTGTGTTAGCAGCCTTCGGGCTTTGTGTCTCAGTATTATGAAGCCTCGTGGCATCGAAAGGGTATTGCTTCAAAATGGAAGCCTTACAGCCTGTCACGTAGGAAGGTGGCACTCAGGTCTTCGAAATCTATAGGCACGTGCACCTTGCTTTCGCTATCCAGTGTGTAAAGTCCCTTGCGGCAATCGGTGACCTCGTGGAGCATTTCAGCCTTATGGAGGTCCTGCTAACACAAGTGTTGCCTGAAACTTCAGCTCTTAGTAGGAGCAAGGGGACCATATTCGTGCTAGCGCATCCTCCAGCAATATAAAATGCCTTCCAAGGTTCTTTGATGACTTGAGCCAGGACTTTCAAACATGCCATCAATCATTCGCGATTTCCATCAGCTAAATCTTACCAATTGAAATATCAGGCTCTGAAAGTCGAAATATTTCCCCTCCAACCTCACTCATCACGAGGAATCCACCACTCAAACATAACGACAATGTCATCAACCCAACAAGCAGAATTCCACTCTCCAACCTGGCACTACGAGCAACAGACTCCTGTCTGTCGTAGATGGGAAATACATCGATCGCAACACAGGCGAGACGAAGACTGTCTCAGCCAATCAATCAGAATTCCTTGGCCCACCAGCCGTCGATGTTGTGATCAGAAGTCAGCATGAAGACACAACGCAATGTGTGTTTCGAGCGTCGCGAGCAGTACCGATGGAAGCACTCGTAGGTCATATCATGAGGATTGTGGGAGAGAAGCAATTGCAGCTTGATTCGGTCATGGCCACGACGTATGCGATTCTCTGTCATGAATTGACGACAGCGGAATTTAGTGCTGTTGCTGTTGAGATGGGATTGAAGGCTTGATGTGAGAGAAGTTGATTAGAGGTTGGGTGACTAGATGTTGCGCAAGTCATTATATCACCGTGGTACTACTCAGGACCAATCCCCGTCCAATTCAACAGCCTTACCCTCCTTCTGCCTCCTCTCAATTTCATCGATCGTCCACGGTCTAGGCGTGAGGCTAGGCGGAATATTAGTGTTCTTGAACACCGGCCCGCCAGGCACAAGACTCGCAGCTGCTTTGGCATAGTTGCCATTCGCATATCCTTCAACATCTAATCCCCATATCCATCTCGATAGCTTAGGTTGAACTTTGCTAGGATCTTTTCCGACTTTTTCGAAATCTGTTTTCTGGAATCGTAATGTGTTTGCGAAGCCTAGAAGCTGACAGCAAGAGACACGATCCGAGCGGAGAAGGTTGTGGACCTTGACTGCTGTTGTGACCTGATCTTTGCCTGCATGTGCGAGACATGCTGCGATTGTGATCGCGTCTTCGATGGCCTGCGTAGCGCCATTGCCAGATGTTGGGAGGAATGAATGTGCGGCATCGCCGAGTTGCAGGACACGAGCGGCTGGAGAGAACCATCTTGGGGGTCTGGATTGCGAGGATTGAGTGGCCATGCGATCAGTTTGCCAGGAGGTACGGCTTCCATTAGTCTCTTCATCGCCGGACCCCAGCCTGGTAGGCGTCCAATGATCGAAAGCACGTCTTCCGATGACACGACACTGTTCCAGCTCTCTTTTCGTACTATGCCTTCTGACTCTCTAAATGCCAAGCCAAAGCAAAGTCGACCATTCATGCCGTTATTGTCGACGTAAGCTAGGATGACTGAATGTGTTTCTGGACCCAGACAGACTTGCATGCGTGCATCTTCGCCATTGAGGCCAAAAGCCTCGTCCAGGATGGGTCAGCTTCGATGATGTCTAGGGGTATGGTGCCGCGGAAGACAGTCCGGCCCGTGGGTTGTGCATCTTCCACAACAGTTGGAATGAGATCTCGAGACTTGGAATGGAGGCCATCAGCTGCAACGACGATGTCGGCCTCAAACTTGCTCCCATCCTCGGTGACGACCCCACCAACGCCTCGTTCAGCATCCTCGTAGAAATCTCTTACGTTCATGCCATACTGGACTTTGATGCCGAATCTTTCCAGCTGATGGCAGAGCATAGCGTGAAACAAGGGCCGAGGTGCTGTTGTCATGGGAGGCCTATCGGCATGCTTGTACTGCTCAGCTCCTTTCGCACCTTTGGCGAATGGAAATGTATCGCCAAGCTGCTCACCAGTCCATTTGCAGTATCTCATCCAGAGATTGTGGATAGAGGTCTCATCGTATTCTCGCAGCATACCGGGATAGTTGTCCAGAAGCCTGAGCCCACTTGCGCCAATCGTAAACATGTCGCCTTTTCAACGCATTAGCATTATGGTGTGTGAAACTCATTGGAGCGACTCACCACCAACACTGGCCTTCTTTGATCTCTCGAGAATCTTGACAGAATGTCCTTTGCGAACGCATTCGATAGCGGTAGCAAGGCCACCTACCCCAGCTCCTATGACCAACACGTTGATACCAGTCGATGCAGCGCATCTTACTTCGTCCTGGAACAAGAAGTCTTCTGGCTCGGTCGCAAGTTCATCGTCAAAGTCGCTCTGTGTCATCGCGAGAGTGTGTTCAATATCCTTCAATGGCTGGTGATGAGCTCAGTCTGTATACGGAGCAATCATCGAGCCTTCCGGGAGGATACACAGGTGTCTTCATAATGGAAATCGCGGAGTCTGCTTTCGCCGTTGTTCCAGAGGACTCGACTGTACATTGGAAGCCTGGTGTAGCATAAGCAAGCTGGACGCTCATGTCGAAGTCGGAGCCCAATATGCCGACATAACGTGATGCTGAGCGAACTCAACATGTCTTGTGCACCGAACACGGCCATCGAGCCCTCTTTGAGCAGGCTCCAGACTATAACAAAGCTATCCAAACTGGACTCGATGCAAGAAAACTTCGGTTCGCCTTGCCCGACTGGAGAGGCGATGATCCAAAGGCTATTTCGGTGCTCTGGGAGCATGGGCTGAGCAGCGAATGCAGGAAGTTTGATATGGAAGGAGAGCTAAATCGAGATCATAAAAAAAGAGTCGGCATTTGGCTTGGCAGAGACAACCTCGCCGACTCGCTTAAAGTAGGGCTAAGTGTAGGATCAAGAGCGTAGTAGAGTAGAGCGGTAGACACCTGTATATATACTAGAACTTTTGGATTGGAGCAGCTATAATTAACAATTAGTCTATACCAAACCTAGCGTACTACCTAAAGGAACAAACCGTACCTTCAAAAAGTTCACGTCTAACGTTTTCAAGCTAGCTGCCGCTTACGGGGATTACCCCCGTCTACTATCTCGCTTAGTCGCCCTTATACCTTTAGTTGCAAGAGAAATCCTAGCACTAAATGCTGCCGACGTAGCCTGTTTGCAGGAGCTATAGTAACATTGCAAAGGCCTAACCCTTATAAAGTATCGTTCAAGCCCTGTAGTGCTTGTCCTAATCGAGCGGAGCGACGGAGTAGCGCTTAAGAACAGCTTGCGTAAAAGTGTAGCCTAAGGTTTAGGGCACGTAATTGCGACTCGAATTGTTAGCTAATTACAGCGCGCGCTTAATTTTGCGGGCGCATCTTTGAAATTTAGCCTCCCTGCGCTGCAACTACCTGTATACCAAACTATACGCATACGTTATTAGCACTAATCTGATTTGTTCTTAAGCGCCACTCTAGACTAATAGGCACCTAGAGCAACTCGAGGAGCTTAATAGAGGACCGAGCTGCGTATAGGGGAGTATTCCGATTTATCCGAAGCCTATAACAGCGTACGTGTTTTATACTATGATATAATAATAGATAGCGTTGGCATTGCGTTACATGGCCGAGTGGTACCAACAGTCTGTGCCGACTAGGATATGAAGCAAATCCAACTCAAATGATCAGATCAGAGTCAAATCGGTTCGATACCAAAGAATGAAAGATCTAGCCTCCCTGGTAGACCGACAAGAGCTCCCCCTAGGACCCGTAGAGCTTGTTCGCCAACATCGGCTGATGTTCAAGTGGCCTGCTTGGTGTCAGTAGTATAAGAGTTCTGTCCAAAACTACGACGTGTTGAATCTGCTCAATTTCTGCTAATTGACTATATCAGTCTCACGGGAGAGCTATTATTAAGCGATGCATCTTCTTCAACTATTGACTCTTTGCGGAGGGATAAATCTAGCCGCTGCCGCACAGTGCTCGCTGTATGCTGCGTATCAAGACGAATGTGGTGGAGTCTTCAGTACCCAACCTTATACCTGGAGAGTAAGTCCGCAATGCTACGAGCGCTCGTGGAGGATCCACCCTTCCTGAGTGTTGATTAGTGAGCTAATCGTTGTATAGTGCGTTCCCACCGATGATGACAAGGCTATGAAATATGGACCTCCCAACAATAATTGCAAGTGGCTTTCTTCGCACCCAGCTGATAAATACTATTGTGTACGCATAACGAGCCTCCATCTGATTCTTGGTCTTGCGAGCTGACAGCATCTTGCTCAGTGTTTGTACACATCGAGTAATCATGGTTAGCACGGCGTGGACCTATGTACCGAAGCAATGGCTCTGCCGGGCGCAAATCAGTCAAAACTATGTCCCTTGGAACTGTGATTGTTGCGCATAATGCATCAGAATTCGCCTCCAGCTCTATAATGGAGTCGATAGCATGTGCTTTGCTAAGATGAGGGCTCAGGCGGTAGCGACGTTCGATAGATAAATACGAGTTTCATATGGCTTTCGGGTCTTCCGTTCTTCGACTGGTCTTGTTCGAGCGTCCTGCCTCAGAAAGTCTGTTCACATTATTCGGGCCACAGATTTGAGGTGGAGGGTCTCGCTGTCGGTCCTTGCGCCAACTAGTATTGAGCTCGTTCTGATATGAATTTGGACTTGACTCCTCTTCCCCACTCGTAACCTGGTCATGTGGCGTCAGCTGCAGCCTATGAGTCTGTGACACAACAGCTCTCCTCCTCATATAGCGGTGGACTTCTCATGACCACAAGACTTCATCTTTGTCCAAAATTACCAACATGGCAGGCGATGAAAAAGTATGGGGAATGGTGGCGAAGGGGGAGGACAAGGTATCGCTGAACTCAATTTCCCCAGACCCCAGACCCACATCCTATTTACAGTACTCCGGAGAAGCTTGGCTAATCAGATTTCTCCGAAGACCACCTCACGCCTCCTTTCACTACCGCCAGAAATTCAACTAATCATCTGGGAGTTTACCGTGACTTCGGCAGAGCCACTCTTCATCAATTGCGCCTGCGACAGCTCATATGGCGGTTGGACAGAAGAGTACTACGCCGATCGCGAGCGGTGGGAGAAAGGCGAACGACACCCTCCATGGCAACCAGGCTTGACGCGTACCTGTGCATCGATCCGCGCAGACGCCTTGAAGATGTTTTACAAAAACACCTTCCAAGCGGGCTACTGCTATGAGTGTGACCTAGACATTGTCATTGACTGGCTCAAGACCATCGGCCCTGTTAACCGGGAATGTATCGGCAAATTTGTGTTCTTTGATGCAAATCGCAAGCATGATCGAAATATGCCAAAGGACCTGACCAAAGTATTGAGATCCGATGTAGTGCGTATTATGGGTGGCAGGGTCGAGAGTACGTATGATGGCGAAGGATGTAAGCATGTTGTTAAATTTGGACCGCATGGAGACGAGGATTTGATGGCTTTGAAAGACCTGTTCGAGGAGGAGACTTCTTCGGAGAGCCAGTTGCATGAGGTCCGCTCAATCTCACAATCGCCCGGGAAGCCGTCAAATAGGCCACGAGGCACGGATGAGAAAGATCGTGAGGCCGTCAAAGTCACGGAGATGAGCACCCACCTCGAAGAGCTGAGTCTCCTTTCCTGAGTTAGGACTTGCGGAATCCAGGTGGTATGTATTGCATTCGACTCTCTTCCGATCCAATGTTCGAGGCCTGCATGCGCAGAATCTGGCTTGGTCTTCGATGCCATCTGATTTATTATAGAAAGAAATTCGCATGGCTTCCCAAACGCCGAGTATCATTTCTCATGGTCCACTGATTGCCTAATTGCCATGATATTAGCAAGTAACACAAGCAAACGCGGCGAACTCTCGGCCTACAGATCTCTTCCATCGTGGTCCGGCCTCCTCCTGTCCTATCACTTTGGTGGCTCAAGAGTCGACGACGACGGCGCGGTGATTACGATTTTGGGATTTGGCACGTCTTGCTTGGATATGGGTTGCATCTCGAGATCAGGTTCCGATGCTTGTTTGATGGAGTAACATGCTCGTGTGGTGGGCGAGAGCCTCGCAGTCATCTGCCTGGCGCGTTTTTCCCTTTCTTGGGCCTTTCCCTCCTCGATCTGCGCGTCGAGCTGGAGCTCCTTCTTGCGCAAACGAACAAATAGCAGTCCGATGGCAAGGCACAGTGCCAGAGCGCCAGTCGAGGCGAGAACAACGATGAGGATGGTCTGACTCTTTGCGGAAAGCATAGTGATCGCCTGTGCAGCTCGAGGTCAACAAAAGATGGTGTTACTTGTGCAGACAACAGCAAGACAAGACTGCTTGAAGAGTGTAGGCAGTGGAGAGTGTGTTCGCAGGGCGCGCAGGTCGAGGTCGCGAGTGGAGTCCTCGAGCGCCTTTAAGGTCTGTGCATCATGCAGGCAGCCGCGCTATCTTCTGATAGTGACTAGGGTCTTAAACGCTATAACCTTCACATGCTCTTGGCATCCAAAGCATCACATCAACAACACATTCTTCTTGGTCGCTCGACCCGGGCGCGCATACAATGCCTCCATTAGACGACAAAGAACTCATGCGGCGCGAAGCCTATCTCAAGCAAGCAGAGGCAAAAGCAAGGAATCTGCTTGCCGAGTACGATGTGTTCGTCTCGAGATATCGAGTCTGCGCAGAACAAGTCCTCGAGATCAGGAACCGTCTTAACAACACCAAAAGCTCAGTCGCAACCATCGGAATTAAGATCGACTTGAAAAGAGCAGAGGCTCGACAAGAGCTCGCCATAAATGCCTTGTTGAAGAAGCAAGACGAACAAAATGCCGCCGAGGCCAATAGGTTCAGCGCCAAACTGGATCTTGATGAGTATCGCAAATCAATGAAGCAGTCATCAACACCAAAACCCAAGCAGCAGCTTTCTCCTAGGCCCAAGCAGCAGCATCAGCGAGAGACAAAGGCTGTGAACAAAGAAGCTGATATCCAACAAAGGATTCAAGAGACTCGAAAGCGCGCAGAGGATGAGGTGAGGGCTAGAGCAAAGGAGCGGTCAGACCAGAAAGAAGCGGAGGCCAAACGAGTGTGGGAGCAGCGCAAAAAAGAGCAGGACGACGAGGCGAAGAAGCGATTAAGAGAGCAATTAGCCAATCGAGGGCCTGACTTCGCACGAATGCAAGAGAAGTGGGAGAAGGCCGAGGAAGAGAAGACCCGACAGCGATCCAGGACGCGAGAAGCTCAAAGAGAGGTGGAAGCGGTGCGCATGCAGGCCGAAGAACAGAGCAGATCACGGACTGGAGAGCGATCAACTCACAAGGCACCGGAGGCTTCCTCGCCCTTACGAGAACGGGCAACGAGGCCAGAAGAAAAGATACGATTCCTTTCAGAAGAGCAATACGGCCAGAAAAAGCTGGAGGCGGAGCGCAGACGGAACTTACGCATCCAAGCAGACGAAGAAGCAAAACTCGGCGCAAGAGAGCGAGCAGCTCAGCAACAGGCGGAAGAAGAAGAAGAAGAAACCAAAACCCCACCACCCGTCCCACCCCACCGCGCGAATCCCCAACACGACCCCGAAATCTACAAAGCCTGGCGCCAAGACGCCGAAGAAGCTTTCAAAGACTATACCACCATGGAAGTCTTCCCCACGCCACCATTTCCCGACGTGATCTGCAACAAGCCCGCTTGTATTCTCAGTCGGGCTACGCGAGCCCTCAAGATCTGTTCGTGCGATATTGAGAAGGCGGTGAAGGGGGCTGGGAGACCGATTAAGGAGGAGAGGAAGTGTTGGCATCCGGATAAGTTTTCGATGTGTAGAGAGGAGGTTCGAGAGGAGTTTCAGGCGAAGGCGAAAGAGGTGTTTCAGGTTGTTGTTAGGATGTATGCGGTTGAGAAAGGGGGGTAGGGGGGGGGGGGGGGGGGAAGGAATGGGGAATGAGGAGGGAGGGTTTTGGTGGAGGGAATAATGTGTGCTGTCAGCGTTTCGACCGTACATGTACACCCTGTCGGCAGCGCCTTTTTCATTTCGTCTATTCGGCGTACGGAAAAACTGGATTCGCTGAGAGGATAGCGGGAATGAAAGGGAGGGAGGGAGAATGAAAGGATGGTTGCATACCGCATGCCGCGACCACGAGTCTAGGGAAATATGAGCGAACTCAACCTCGCTCAGCTTCTTCTCTATCCATGTCGGCGACTCGAGGACCTGACTCTGACCAAGCAGTACAAGTCTTGATGCTGAGCACCACCTGAAGAGATCGCGAGCGAAGATATACTTACCAGTAGAGCCAGGTGCAGTCATGGTTGTCCTTCAACGCTTCTCTTACGAAATCATTCATCTGTGCTCGACGTAGGCCTAGAACTCGTATAAAAAACGAAGCATGTGATGTGGACTATAGCTAGGCGATCATCTCGAACACTTGACTCCAACACCAACTTCCTCTCTCGACACATCCATTCGATTGAGTATCCCAATGACGCAACAGGTCATGCTAATGATGGTCATACGGTCAGATGGTGGTATTCTCCCGGACCGATCTTCAAAGCTCTGCTAGCAACCTCTTTTTGACCTGCTGACAGACAGCATCATTCGGGTTCCAGATCGGGACATGCAGTTGTGCGTGATCTCTACAGCATGCATAGCACCGGACCGAGGGCGTTAGACCGAGTTTTCCCAGCCTTCTCCAAAGCATTCTGTATTCTCGTCTTACCATCTCGGACTCCAAGGCATAATCTCGCACCGAGCAATTCCGCAACGTTCTAATCAGACCATAACTTCCAGTCTCGCGAGAAATTCGTACACAGGATCCTTCTCCTCTCCGCAAGATCGATAGCTACCGGTGTACTCCAGGATAGAAATTAGTTATGAAGCAAGACGAAGACGAAAGAGGAGTCGGAGTCGGGCACATGCGGGGGAGATGGACAAGGGACGAGGCACGACCCGAAAGATGCCGGAAAAGTATCTCCACTTTCCACTTTCCAGTTCCAAGTAGTCTTCTGACCTCTCGAACAGGCAGGGAATCACGCGAGCAGAAGTCATGCCATCCTCATAGACAAGGGCGGTGGGAAGCGACAAGACCCGTAGTATACGGTAGTATGGTGTTCACGAAATTCCGAGGCGGCGCGGAGGCGGCGACGAGGCTACCGTACTGTATGTATGTAGAAGAGGTTACAGCTTAAGCTTGACCATTCAGATGGGAAATTCCAGGGCATGCATCACCGTCGCGAGCGATCCCAGTCCCATGTTTCACCCATGATCCCTCTTCACCGAACAGTTGGCCAGGCTTGCCATTCATAATTTCATAATCATAACGGAGGAGAGGAGCCGGCAATGGGCATGGCATGGGCTGTTGCTGAGATAACGGCAATGCACTGATCGCCGTGAAAGACGTACTGTATGCGCCAAACACTACTGCAGCCTTCACTTCATGTGGGTAATGCTCGCGTCAAACCTATACTGTCGATCTCCGGCGGCTTTTACTTCACGACAAGATATTGGCGTCCGTCACAACAGATGCGGCATCGTGGCACATGCCATTGGCGCCGCGAAGCTCATTATTTTAGTTCGCTGGCCGCCCCTTCTTCTCCTCCCCAACGACTCCTCATCCTCGAGCGGTTCCGAAAAAGTCAGTGTCTGGTAGTCCGCTCAACACCACTACTGCGGAGTCTCTTCGACAACATCCACGCACATCCGACCGACACATCTGTTCAGCATGGCGCCGATAGCGAAGCTGTTGATACCGCTCGCGATGGTCGCCGCCACCTTGGTCTCCGCCTCGCCGCTTCATCTCGCCAAGCGTCAATACCCAGCCGTCGGTGCATGCTCGGGCAAGTGCCAGGGCGACGTCCACGATCCCGCAGTCATCTACCGCGAAGACACCAAAACATACTACCGCTTCGTCACCAACAACAAGATATCAATCGCCACAGCACCTAGTATCGCCGGACCTTGGACCGACAGAGGCGCTGCGCTGCCCGCCGGCTCCATCATCAACCTGCCAGGGAGAGACGATCTCTGGGTGAGTAACACCTTTTTTTAAAGTTGTATGACCTCATCTCTTCAGAGTTTCAAGGGTTTCGCGACAGAACCGTGTTTATTCATCAGAATGGCTGGACCCTTGTCAGCGCCTAGATCCGAAGTCGAGGGTCCCAGGATAGATTGCAGCCCAGCATATCCTTGTTACTTGAAGCAAGCTGACAGACGTCCTCAGGCACCGGATATCGCTCACATCGGTGACCAGTACCTGCTTTTCTACGCTGTCTCCCAAGTCGGATCTCAGAACTCGGACATTGGTGTTGCCACTTCCAAGACTATGGACCCTGGTTCGTGGACCGATCATGGCAGCATCGGCATTCCCGCAGACAGGAGATGGAACAAGATTGATGGCAACTTGTTTGGTTTCGATCCGAAGAATCTCGTTTTGAACTACGGCTCTTTCTGGACCGACATCTGGCAAGTGCCTATGTCGGCTGATGGCCTCAGGACGATTGGTGCACCTGTCCACGTCGCAATGACCAACGAGCCTCGACCCAATGGCATGACGCCTGGTGACATGGAGGGCGCTTATGCATTCAAGTGGGGCAGCTTCACATATCTCTTCTTCTCCGGAGGAAATTGCTGCAACCAGGCCTGGGATCCAAACGGACAGCTAGCTCCCAAAGGCGAGGAGTATCACGTGAAAGTATGTCGCTCGACACAGCAGAGTGGCGGCTTTGTTGATCAGGAAGGTCGGAGCTGCTTGACCGACAACGGAGGAACGATGGTGCTGGCCTCGCATGACAACGTGTACGCTCCCGGTGGGCAAGGCGTCATGTACGACCCCAACCTGAAGAGTGTGGTAATGTACTACCACTACGTACAGCCAAGCCAGGGTTATGCATATGACAGATTCTTCTTTGGTTGGAGCAAGCTGGACTTCTCCAGTGGGTGGCCTGTTGTGGTTGGATAGAACCTTGAAGCATGGGCATTATTGGAAACACGGGACGCATTGATGGATGATACCCGCGCTGTTACCTGTCAGCGCTGCATTGGGAAGGACGCACATACCTAGTAATAGCGAAAAGTCCTTGGAAAATTGACGCCCAAAACTGCATGCATTGCTGCAAAGTCTGTTGAATGCTCCACTCATCTCATTGCTTCATATGCATCCTCGTCGTCATGACTACTATCCGCTCACTGTGCTGAAACTGATGTCCTCCGGACTCATGCTGGTCATTCGATATTTGCTGATAAAGTCATCGCGGTTGATGTACCCACCACACATCCTCCGTTTGCCAGTGAAAGAGTTGCGACCATGCAAGACTCGCCAGTTGTCAAAAAGTAATGTTTGACCAGGCCTCAGCTTGAACCAGTAGACGTTTTCAGGCGCATTTAGAAGTTTGTTGAATTTTGCAGCGGCTTCGTACCATTTCTCGATTCCAGCGAAGTCTGCTGCGATACCGGCTCGATCGGCATTGTTCCACCGTACAGCTGTGAGATGACCGGCTTCCCGGTCGTGGTTGAGGACCGGGAACGCTGAGCTGGGTTGGATCGAAATGCCCTCGTTACCACTGGCGTGAGCGTACACCCCAATTGTGCTCAATGTGGTGTATGCGTCGCGATCTTCCACGAATAGCTGCACAGCTGCCCCAAAGCCATCCACTAGGGAGCTCTCGCCGCCAGTGCCTTCCGTATGAGACAGCATGTGCAACGCTTGGATTCCTGCTGGCTCAGTGAAATAGGTGTTGTCAGTATGTGGTTCCAGATATTCAGAAGTATATGCCGTGTCTTTCATGGTCAAGTCGGCCGTAAAGTCGTAGAATCCGCCGTAATGCGTATTCCGGATTGGTCCAATGGTGTCCAGGAGGGCTTGTGTGGCTTCGGGTGTGGCAGGCATGCCATCTACAATGCAGAAGCCCATAGCTCGGATTTTGTGCAGCAGTGAACTCATGCCCGCCTTTTCGCTCATAGCCGAGTAATCGACCATTGGCGGTGAGGCGGATATATCTGCTTTCCAAGTGGTGATGCTTCAATTGTGTCAGTACTATCATTGTGATCAAGTTGCGAATTATCACTCACGGTGCGAGACCAAAGCGACTCCTGGTCATTTTTGGCCCTCTCCTATTGAGTAGATAATCCACATGATACTGGCTTTGATGCCCGTCAGCAACTGGCATCGATTAGTACAACTCATAATCTGTGATCCGTGCTCGTACATGTCACTGTGACGATGCTCTTTTCTTCGCCACTAATTCTGGCGTCGTTAATATCAAAATTGATGTTGCCCTGTGGGAATCTGTGAGCGAGATGCACCCTGCCATGCCTCCAAGCAAAGTACCTCTAGGACGTTGATCTGCCGTTGCGCAGTATCCGTATTCCGACATTGCGAGCAGGAGCAGTTGTCTCTAGTCCGGTTAAGCAAGGAACACTTCTGGGTGCTTCGTGGCATCTCACCTCAACCACTGTGCAGGACTGCGTATTGTCAGCCTCAGGTAATATGTGCGATCGAGACACTGACATTTTCGTATATCGATTTTCAGCTTCATCGTGTATTTGTAGCGACGCGTCCAAGAACACCAAGGACAAGCATGACGGGTTCTCGTCAATCTGGGCAATGGGATGCTTGAGATGCTCAGCTTTGCAGACGGTGAGGCATGTTGACAGGACTCACAAAGCGAGAAGTGGGACTCAATAGGTAGTCTGGTTGAGATGTAGTCTTGTAGGCTTTGGGAGAGCCGCCGGTACGATCGAATGGCCCATCGTGGCCTAATCTACCATTCGGAGGGTCCAAGGAGGCGGCTTGCTGGCGGAAAGTGCACACACTGAAACTTCTGGCGCTTCCCTGAACACGTATGCCTTTCACCGTGCTTCGACGAATTCGCGCGTTTCTCGCGATACCAAAGCCGAGGTCCTTGCTGACCAAAGTCAGCGTTTCGCGTGACGACGAGATGGCGTTGGGGAGGACGCGTACTGGAGTGGAAGTGCACCACGAGCGGCGTGACGAAACACGGACATTGCTTAGGCTCAAGGCGTCCGCAAGGCAACGTGCACGAGGACATGTGAAAGTCGTGGCAATAATCATGCTGCTGGAAGCGTGGGACTGGGGTGGGGTGGGGCGGGGTGGGGCGGGGCGGGGCGCTGAGCTTCGATTGCAAAACAGCACGAACTCTTCATTGCTGCAGCTGCACACATTCGTATTGCTTTTCCGACTTCATTCTCGAAGGGAACGGTTAATGTATGTAAACCGCGACGTCGAAAAGCAAGAAAACGAAGGGTGGAAAGCAGGGTCGTTAAATCGTTTCAACATTAGAGCTACGCTATGTACTGTCATGCCTAGGTCTTGTAAATGCATACCGAACCAACAATAACCCTCATCATATGGCATTTCCAAACACCTGTGAGCAAAAGGTCAGCACGAGCGCAAGCGATAAAAGCATGCTCGAAAGAACTCACCTGAACAGGATGCGCCTCCGTATTGAACACGAATTGGTTCGACCCATTATAATTCACCTGCCACTCTCGGTCCGGCGAATGGATCAGGTACGAATATTTCAACACCTCTGCAAACCAGAATGACTCTTGAAAGTTCTGATTGCCGCTGCCGCCAGGCGCATTGACATCATTGATGCTAGTAAAACCAGAGCCAACGCGACAGGTAGCATTGATCGCTACAAAAGCATTCCATGCGAAATCTTGGTACTTCCTGTCTCCCGTGATACGGTAGGCGTAGTAGAAAGACTCGATCACTTCTGGCCGCAGAACGTAGTCGCCACTGAGGATGAAGAATCCAGCACGGTTGTAGAAGTCGGTCTGGTTGGTATAGTTCGTGGCAAGCAAACTAGTATTCCACGAGAACTGTTCGGGCCCGATCTTGGTCAATGTTTGCGCGTAGGTATTTTCGCAGGAGTCCACAAGCTGGAGTCCGAAGTCGATATATTTTTTCTCGTTCAGGACGAGACCTCCCAGAATGAAATTGCCGCCATCGAAGCACGCCAGATGCTCGCTGGTGTTCTGTGGCAGCCGGCCGATGAATTCCGCGAGGTATGTCAAATCTGGTCGAGAAGACGGGTGCGAGGCGAGGTATTGGATGCTGCTGTCGGCTGCAGCTACCCAGCGGTCCTTGTAATAGGAAAAGCGGTTGGCATCGTACACGAACATCTTGATGAGATATTCATAGTAGCTGTCATCGCCACCATTCCAGCCACCACTGCCGTCTACGAAAGATGCATTGGCGATTCCAACGTTTGTACCAAGGAGGCCAGGGAAGGGTTCACCCAAGCTTGGGTTTCGTGGATTCAGGAGGTATTCTTCTCCTTTCTGTGCCAGTTGACCGTACACTGGATTGCCAGTCAAATCACTAAGTCTGGTCCACTCCAGCACCAGCGTTCCGATCGTGGCGAGGCCATTGGTCTGTGATCCATCGTTGCTTCTGTTACCAACGTAAATGCCGTTGTAGGGAATTCCTGTCGGCGTATTGAACGCAAAACTGAGATTGTTGGCAAGGTTTTGAGCTTGATAAAGAAGCGTTGTCACTTTGCTTTCCTACTCCATCGTCAGCACTGGACTTCTCTGAAGCGCGAACTCAACCTACATCTTGCACCATGCTCTTTGCTGGGCCTTGCAGAAGGTCGTAGCCCGAAAGTAGACCTCCAAGATACCGAATGGTGGTCTCAAATAGCGAAACCACCTCGTTCTGGTAACTCACGCCCCAGTTGATGGTCATCACATGGTCCAGTATCTGGTTCACAATCTGCTCTTCGCCCATGATGATGGCTGTGGAAAGGGCATCGACCGCAGATGCACCCCAGCCATTTCTCGAGTTGCTAAAAGAGTTGTTGACCGGGAGCAGTTCGTCGTTCGGGAATGCGTATCTATGGCAAGTTAGGGCTCAGAGGATGCAACAGCGGAGTTCTGCTCACTTCGAGTAACCGGCCCATGAGAATTCGAATGCTTCCTTGACAGCATCTGCTCGCTGCTGAGCTTCTTGCTGCGATTCCCCAGACTGATTGTAACCACGATGTCCGCTCGTCCAACCTGGATGTCCCCAAGGTTGCTGATGTGAAGCTCCCCCTCCCCGTTGTTGAGGCGCGGCGAAGACTGCTGAAGCTGCAGCGAGCGAAAGAATGGTTGAATACATCTTGGCTGTGATCTACAAGGCGAAAGAGTGAGGCCTGTATGTTTGAGGATGCGTGGACGTCCAGACGCGAGATTGCGAGGGAAAACGCGTCTGGGCCGCACGGAGTGTATGTGAGAGGAGTAGAAGCAGTGGTCAAGTGCACAAGCAGGTACTTACTGTCATCTCATGACGCCCTTACCATAGCGCCCATCCGTACCTGCTCATCCCAGTCCCATTCTTCCTTCTTTGCATTTGTCTCCGAGTCTATTGGAGGCTCTCGGCATCCTCTGACACCAGTTGCAGCAGGTGATCGTCGTCTACTATTGAATAGGTGCAGAGCAGATGCATCGCGTGTGCGGAGGGCAGAGGGTGCAGCAGCGTCTTTCGTAGATCACTGCTGAAGTGGTGTTTCCTTCCTGCAGATAGCCGCATGATGAGTGCAACATGCACATGCGACGTGACCGCGTCGTCAGGAACAGGTTTAATGGCTTGGCAGGAAGCAAAGTGGTTGGTGGCTCGGATTGTGGAGGCTCATCTCACGAAATTGGAGTCGCAGCACTTCCGCTGCATTTCTGTTTCAATACAGTACACGGGTATTTAATAACATTAGCAAACCTTGTGAGCATCCACATCGCTACAAACACATGGTTTGTCTTGTGAGCTATTATATCTGCCATGCCAGTTATTAGTCTGCCGCTCCGCTCGAATTAGATCGATCATGAAACACAATACACATTTCACACGAGACGTGCAGGAATCAACCAAATGGATATAGCATTGCTAGGAGCCGAAGTATCCCCGTAGTCAAAAATTATTGCCGTGTACAAATTGCCAGAAACCATCCATCTACCCACGCTGCCGTACAGTCAAGGATCGAGCATGAAATCGTCGCCGTCAAGAAGACTCCTGCTCGCAACATAACTGAATCCGCCGAATGGGTTGCTCTTGTTAACAGCTGAGGTCGTTGTGAAGTCGAAGGTCTTACCAGCACGGGACATGACCGGGCTGAGTGGCAGATCAGTAAAGTCGGCGCTGAAATTCTCGGCCAACTCTGGATCAGTCACAAGAGGCTGGATTGGCTAAGAGCAACGTTAGCATGGTGGGAATCTGATGCCCAACTGTGACTTACCGCTTCAAGCTCGCGTCTTTCGAGTTTCTTCCAGTCGATTTTGCGGAAGAAGCGGTGCGACTTCAGCTCCTTGATCCCTTTCGAGGTAGTACCTCCAAGGCGCTTGTGCGGCTCCTTGCGCAGTAAACGGGTTAGAAGATCCTTGGCATCAGGCCCAAGGAAGTACGGCAGCTGCAGCTTCTGCTTCAAAATATTCTGCTGGATCTTGGCGTGGTTGTTGCCTCCAAATGGTGGACTGCCGGTGAGAAGATCAAAGCCGATCGCTCCGAGCCCCCACCAATCCACAGAGAAGTCGTAGGGTTTGCCCTCAACCACCTCAGGTGCCATGTAGTCAATCGTGCCCAGGACGCTATTGGTGCGCTCACCCTCGTCTTCCAGTGCGACCTTGGACAGGCCGAAGTCGGTCAGCAGGAGATGGCCTTCGTGATCTAGCAGACAGTTCTCGGGCTTCAAGTCGCGGTAGATCACTCGCACGTTTTGATGCAAATGCTCCAAGGCAAGCACCATCTCAGCCATGTAGAAGGACGCGACTTCCTCGCTAAACATGCGTTCCATGGCCAAGTGCGTGAAGAGCTCGCCTCCTTGTGCATATTCAAGAATCAGGTAGAGCTTTTCTTGGTCCTGGAAGGCGTAGTAGAGCTTCACTACGAAGGCATGACGATTGACTGACTCCAAGATGGTACGCTCAGTGCGAGTCTGCTCGATGAGACGCTTGTGCACGGTAAGGCTTGCCTTCTTGAATTGTTTCTGAGCGTAGAGTCGCCCAGTGGCCCGCTGCTTGACAAGGTGTACGGTTCCAAATGCGCCCTTGCCTAGACAGCGTAGCGGCTCGAAGTCGTCGGCATGCATCTTGCGATGGATAGAGGCGGTCCGCAAGCCGCCTTCGATGGCCTGCGAAGCATACAAGGGAGTGCGGGAGCCAGCATCGGAGCTGACAAAGTCTTCGCCTAATGGAACATCATATGTCTCCATCTCGGTACGGTCGCCTTCGCTCCCTACTGAAGATGGTGTCGCTGTGGCATCCGAGGCGTTAGTCAAAACTCGGGCCAAGCTGGGCTTGTCGGTGTCCAAAGCCAGAGCATCAAGGCGTTGACGAAGGGTGCTAATCCCACTTGCTGGGGTAGATGGTCGCAAAGCCGGGCTAGATGTAAGGCTTGGCAAGTCCTTGGTGGCTCCGAAGCGCGGCGTGTTCACTGTGGAGATATCAGACTCCTCGCCACCAGAAGTAACTGGTGTCTGAAAGCCTTTGATGACATTCACCGCTGGCGCTGCTGGCGGCATGCCTTTCTTCTTGTTCTTCTTCCGCTTCTTGGCTTTTTCTCGGATTGCGTCGTGATCCAGCTTCGGAATTGGAATGGGGGCGGGAGCGTGCGCTTCGCATGGCTGAACTCGCGGCGAGGCTATCTTCATGGGCGGAGAGCGCTGTACCTCGAGCACACTAGTGCTGGCATCAATGTCCATGGCGGGCATCTTGCGCCGTTCTTAGAGATCCCGCCCGCAAAGCTATTCCTGTCCACGTGCTGGAAGGTATCACTTCCTGACCTTACGCGATTTCAATCGCTTGCAGACACTCATCCGATTCAACTGACGTTGATCGGTGTATTTCTCCGGACTTGGAAGTAGATCCGTTTCAACTTGCGCAACTTGAGCGCCGAAAATTGTAGGCCTGCCGGCCAGCGCGGTTTTCGCCCACCTTCAGGAGTTCCCTACGGTGGGCTCAAGACCGATAGCCAGAGCAATGCGGCGAAGCTGGACTCAGTGCGAGACAGACCTGCGGCGGTGCCTGGGAAGGACGCGGAAAGGTCGCCAAGTGCGAAAGTGAAGACTGTAGCGGCTGGAGCGGAGTAGCCCATCGACGGTGATGTTCGGGTTGGTGGTGAATGTGTCGAAATCGTCAGGTCTGGCCCGACGACGTGAATTTCTGTGGTTTGGAGGGTGGTTGTCGTAGAATCGCAGGTAGGGAGTAGGAGGCACCGGTCGCCGCAGAGGTTGGAGGTCGGTATCTTGGCATGTTTGCTATTTTTGGCAAATGAGCCGGTTGAGGTAAGCACGTTGTGTTGTGAATCGTGCTAGGGATACAACTAATCATCGGATTGACAACTATGTAACTATACAAAGAAGGATTAGGAGCCTGCTACAGAAACTGCAGTTAATATACCTATTGTATGTCCTTCCTCTTAGTATAGGTTAGCTAATAGTATCAGCTAACTAGTATATTACCTAACTGAACTATAATACTCCCCCTTAGGTAGAGATGATATACTATTTAGATTAGACACTCTAAATCTAGGCTTAGAGCTTTACTTTATCTTCTAACTGTCTTTAGATATTAGACTATATCTGCTTTATATGCAGCTTTATATACTATGCTACTTATACGTGCTTATATTATATTGTTTGCTAATTGGTTTGCTTTAGAGTAATATCCTTAGTCGTAATTGCAGGGTTAGCAGGCGCCTATAAAAGACACTTGAACTTAACTAGATAACTTAAACTTTTATAATCTACTCTTTAGCAATCCCTAGAGCACTAGTAGCCTTTACTAGATTTCAAATTCTCACTAAGACCTTTTAAGTCTAATAGCTAGCCGAGACTTCATTATAGCGATGATTCTTTACCCTAGCCTAGGGAGTATAGCGAGTAGTATAGGTAGTAGTAGCAGCGGCGGCGGTAGTGATAATCTAAATAAGAATCGGCACCCTTCGCGTTATAATAAGCTCTAGCTTATAGAGACTAGTAAGTATTGCTGTTAGAGTTTCCCTTTTTCTAACAATTTGCTAACTAGGCGTAGTCCTTAAGGAAGTTTAGTTAACTATCGCGATTCTCTAGAGAATTATCTAGTACTTAACTAATATTAGTCCGGAGTAGACTCCGCCTTAGCTACGCAACGTTGATGTTAGGCATTTTATTACGAGCTAGGATAATACTCGGCTGTTTCTAAGTATGCCTCCGCGTCTACGTAAGGCGGCTAAGGCATTCAATTTAGGCTTAAAATCGAATGTTAACTACTTACCTGCCGCGCTTATATATACGGCTGCTACTAGACGCGTACATACTAGTAACAGCTAGTGCGGTCCTTATAAGTAGTTAAAGGGTCCGTACTTAGAGTGTATAACTCTAAGTTATCGAATTAACGGTTAGGATATCGCTTTCCTAAAGGGCGCTTATACTAACTATGCTAGCCTAAATTATTATAGTCAATGCGAGTTCTCTAGTAAGTTGAATCTAGTCTTGTACATATTTTTTGAAGCAAAAATACTAATTCTTTTGTTAGGTTACGTCTCTCGGCTACGCTCTAATACGAATCGTTAGACGCCTATAGCGCCTCTGCCGCCTCGTAATCCGGGGAGCAGAGTAGGTACTAATTAGCGTCGTCTGTATATACTAGTCCCGTCTAGCATCGATTAGAGTACTCCTTAGGGCGCCTAGGTAGTAGCAAATTTGCTGCTACAGCAGGCAAATGCTTATGCCTAGGCTGCTGCTTAGGGACGTAGTCGTAGTCTAGGTTCTAGGTTGTCTACTAGTCCTAGCTCGACTCGTGATTCTAGTAGTCCTTAGAGGGGTTTCTCTAATTACGAAGACAGTAATGCTAAGATAGGTAGCTGATTAGGGAGATTCGGTTTTTCTTCTAGTAGATAGAGAGCTGTAATGTGTGTTTTCGATTTTGAAATAGGCTAGGCAGTCTGGATTAGTAAAAGCCTTGCAGTATTAGAGAGTTTCTAACTCTTAAGGGCTGGGGTATTTCTTCCTGCTTAGTCTTAATATTATTATAAAAGAAATTTTGCAGCTTAGACTGTATAGTGTAGCTAGGCTGTTTCTAGAAATCAGAATGAAATTCAATAAGTGTATAAAGCTTGTTTTCTAATCCTACAAATAAGATTTTTCTTTCTAAAGGAGTAACTTAGGAGTTTGTCCTAGGGACGCTATATTATTAGAGAATTTTGTTTAGAGATTTAGGCTTAGTGAAACAGTCCGCTAGCTGTTTATTAGTAGTAACGAATTCGATACTAATCTTTCCCTAGGCATACTGTTCTCTGCAGTAGTAGTTCCTAAGGGAAACGTACCTCGACCTCTTAGAATTTATATAGTCCTTAATAAGGGAAATGGCTGACTGGTTGTCTACCTAGATATAAATCCTGTTGACTTCTTCCCTAGTCAGTAGTTGAAGCTTAGTTATCAAATTTCGGAGCTAGCAGATTTCTCTGTATGCTTCTATTAGAGCAATATACTCTACTTTAGTGCTAGAGAGTACGACTTCCTTCTAGAGCTGTAATCTCTATATAATTAGAGTGTTATTAAGAAGTACAAGGGCGCCTAATATTGATCTTGATAATAAAGGGTTACTAGCAAAGTCTGCGTTAGAGTATACCTAAAATTCCAAAGTTTTCTTCTTTCTAAAGATAAGTCCTTTATCAACTATGCTAGCAATGTACCTCTAGAGATATTTAGCAGCTATAATATGCTTAGGTCCGGGATTCTAAAGGAACCTAGCAAGGTGGTTGACGGTATAGCTAATATCTAGTCTAGTTTAGTTAGCTAGAAACTGCATTTCACTAATTATAGTGTTAAACAGCTAGTAGTCCTAACGGTTATAGGGGGTTATAAGAGGCTCGTAAAGCTTCTTAAGTGGATGCTTTATTGGCTTGCACTAGTCTAAGCTATGCTTCTAAAGCTTCTCTTTAGTATAGTGTGTCTAGGAGATAGTAAGGTTTCCCTCCTTATCTTCCTTTAGATAAAGGCTTAGAAATAGGTTGGACGTAACAATCTTAATTGTATACTTCTTGCGAAGACCTTTAATTAGAGCATCGATCTTTGCCTTAGAGGTTCTAAAGATTTAGAAGTTATCTATATAAAGGAGGACAAGAATACTATTACCTTACTATAGGTAACAGTTACTCTTTGTCCTAATTAGGCTAAGTTGACGAAGAGTGTCTAAAGCATTATAGTACTAGAGATTAGCAGCCTGCTTAAGGCTATACAATCCTTTTCTAATACGGATAATCTACTTTAGAGGATGCTTCTTAAACAGGTACGCGCCTTCTAAGGGTCTAATAAAAATCTCTTTATCTAGAGGGGGATTCAAGAAAGCAGTCTCGATATCAACCTGTCTTCGCTTTTAGTTTTTGTTTACTAAAAGCCTAAGGACAAGTCTAGCAGTAGCTACTCTTAGTATAGGAGCGTAGGTGTTAATATAGTTAAGACCTTGCTTCTATATAAAGCCTCTAGCTGTCCATCTTGCCTTATATTTGTTAATAGAGCCGTCTAGCAGGTATTTGATCTTAAAAACCCATTTTCCTATTAGAGGTGTTCTGCCTTTTAGTAGGGATTCGGCTAGAATCTACTCGATTATACTAGACTTTTTAAGAGACCTTATCTCTTTTGTAACGGCTTTTCTCTATTTATCCTAGTTAGGCCTTTTTAGGGCTTCAGCTAGGGTTGTTAGGTTAGCTAGCTTCTAAGCATCTTTTATAGCAGTAGCTATAGCAATCTTAGTAATCTTGCTATAGTTATGCTTAGCTACGGCTCTGCTAGACCTAAGTCGTACTTCGGCTTAAGGAGGGTTTAGCTAAGGTAGGTTAGGAGCCCTCTTTCTCTTGCTAGTAGTCTTAGGGACTTAGAAGGGAGTAATTGGGGTGTCTTCTAGTTTAGTAGTATCTGTTTCTTAAGTGTGCTGATTTTTCTTAGGAGCAGCTTCCTACTAGGCAGCTAGTAGTTCCGGTTAGTAATTTTAGAGTGTTAGCTTATTAGCTATAGGTATTAGCTAAGGTAGTGTTCCTTGCTTAAGTGTACCTTGCTCCCCCTAAGCTATAAGGGAGTCTTCCTAATCTTCCTAATTATAAGCCTACTAAGGCTAAGGGATGCTATCTCTAAATAGCTCCCCCTAAGGTTCTAAAGAGTGCTAAGGTGTTTGGTTATTACTAGGGAATAGTGCTAGGATTCCTAACTCAAATGAAAGGTTAGACTAGGTTTCAAGTACCTAAATAGTCTCCTAAGGGACAGCTAGTCTCAAATACTCCCCCTAAGCTTAAAGGGTACTTAGAAGCTTAGTGAAATTGTCTTTATAGACAAAGTCCTCGTTAAAGGTAACGTATAGAGAGAATCTGATATTATGCTACTATACGCTATCCTTCTAGTGCGGGTTCTAAAGCAGATAGTTTGTTGATGAATTTTCTTAGAATCTAATAAACTAGTAAACGAAAGCTCTTAGTGCAAATTTCTAGGAGTTAAGTCGTTTAACCCCGGATTCGAGGTATTTGAATACCTTATAGCCAAATCGTCTCGTCTTAGACAGGTTAATGTCTATACTACCGATATTCAAGTCTGATTCGAAAGCCTTAAGTGGAACTTCCTTAGTTCTTAAGTTTACTAGTCTGTTAGTTAGGTAAATCGAATATATTACTACAAAGCACTAGCAGTATATTAGTAGGCTAGAGTCAATTATTATTGCTCTTGCCTTAAGTAGAATCGTCTTGTTTAACGACTCTGCAATGCTATTCTGCTCCGGTATATATAGTATAGATATATCCTATCTAATGCTAACTTCCTCTATAAAATGTACTAGATCGTTGTTAGTAAACTCTCCCCCGCTATTACTAAAGATAATCTTAGGGATTTTGTTGTATTGCCTCTTGATTCTAGCTATCCAGTTAGTTAGCTTATTACTACTTGTTACCTTGTCTTTGTTTCGAAGTAACAGACCCTACCTAAGCCTAGTTTTAGCATTAGTTAGGATTATAATGTACCTGTTTCTAAACAGATTAAATAGTTGTACGCTAACAAGGTTAATATAGACTTCGTTAAGGGCTTTTTCTAGTCTAGTTCTATATTCTCTTAATACAACTCTTTAAGCTCTCGAGAGCTTGTAGGTCTTATAGTGCTCGAGTTTAGATATATCAACTTCTTCTAGGCCTAGAATAGCTTCTTTAGTAGCTGTTAGGATCTTGTTGCCGACGTAGCTAAGTCTCTAATGCTATCTTAATGTGTCCGCTCGTAGTCTAGCGATAGCTAGGGCTAATAGCTGCCCTTTCTAACTCGATTCTAAGTTTGGTTTTAAAGCTAAGCCTAGCATTTTGACTTTAGCATCTTTAAGGGTAAGTACTCCTTATACTTCCTCAACCTTTCTAATTAGCTTGCCTTTAAGCATTAAAGTGCCTAAAGGTCTATCTAAGTAAATGCTATATTTCTTCTAAAGACGCTCTACTAAGATTAGGTTGCAATCTGAGTTCGGGGAGTAGAGGACGTCTGTTAGAGTGATTAGGGTTTTCTTTCCTTTATAGATTAGGAAGATGTTAATAGTTCCTGATCGTAATATACTTAATTTTCCTACTGCTTAGGAGAACTGAACAGGCTTAGTTAGGTACTTGAGATCGCTAAACTAGCTCTTGTTCCCTATAATGTACAGTAATATACCTGTATCCTAAACTTTTGTATTAGCTATTAGGTTCTTAGAGCTTGCTATAGCTAGTCCCGGCTTTGCAATAGCTCCCCTAATCAGGCCCCTACTAAGGCCGTCTAGCTGATAGTCTCCCTTATCTTCCGAGTTAGAGGAGGAGTCTAATTTATCTTTATTATTGTTAATAGCACTACTAGATTTGCCCTTTCCTTTGCCTTTACCCTTCTTACCTTTGTCTTTGTCTTTGCTCTTATCTTTCTTTCCCTAACTAGGTAGTGCTATATTAGGGTATTGCTTGTAGCACTTAGCGTTAGTGTGTTTGTGCTTATACTAAGTGCACTGGTCGTCATTATTGCTAATAGCCCCTCTAACAAGCTTTAAGCCGCTAGATAACTGTCTAGGAGGCTTTTCTCTCCTTAGGGACGTTATTATTACTTTAAGGGAGGAGTCCTTAGCTTTAGGCTTATTGTTATGCTTCTAGGATCTAAGCTATTCGTAACTAGAAAGGCCCTAAATAAACAGCATCCTAACAAGTATATTAGGCATCTTAATGTCTAATGACTTTATAGGCGCTTCTGTTGTTATAACTAAGCTAGCAAATTATTCTGTCGATGTTTAGAATCTGTTGAACTACTGCTAAAAAGATTCGTAGTACTGCTAGGTATTCGGATTAGTAAGGGGCATTCTAATATACCTAATGAGTTTAATAGTATTAAATATGTCTACGGTTATAATAGGCTTATATAGAGCCTTAATATAGTCGTATATATCCTTAGCTGACTTAGGTATATCACCGAAGTCTAGTCTAAGAGCAGGGTCGAGTCTAGTAATAAGTATACCTAGGGCTTGGATGTCTTTCTTTTTCCAGTCCCTAAATATGTCTCTATACTGCTAATCGGCTAAGTCCCCTATAAATATGCTCTTTAGAGGTGGTTTTATTTCATTAGCCTAGTCAAGTCTATAGAATACTATACTAACTAGGTCCTTTTCTAGAAGGGCCGCCTAGAATATAAGCTTCTAGTCTTGGAAGTTAATCCCCTTCCTAAGAACCTGATTCTCCTTTGCTGTCTTTGTCTAATTAGTATCTATCGTTCCTAGCTGCCTTTTAGTATAGTGCTAGGCAGGGCTTATAAGGGACACTTGCTAGGTTTTAGTCCGAACTAGAGCTCTTAACTAGGTACCTAATAGGTCTAGATAGCTAGCTCTATTTAGTAGACTCTAGAAACAGTTCTTTTATAGTTGAACTGGACAGGTAAGCGTATACGCCGGGCTTATAACCTATTATAAATCGTGCTAGGGATGCAACTAATCATCGGATTGACAACTATATAACTATACAAAGAAGGATCAGGAGCCTGCTACAGAAACTGCAGTTAATATACCCATTATGTGTCCTTCCTCTTAGCATAGGTCAGCTAATGGTATCAGCTGACCAGCATATCACCTAACTAAACCACAACACGTTGACGGACAATAATAATGCCTTGAGCAGAGAGGCCAAAGGTTCTGCCCTGATTATCAGTCTTGCACTGTAAGGACGCGGCATATGTCGAAGGGCTCAGAGATGCGGACCTCACAACATAAAAATGACTAACGGTATAGGCCCACGCAGCCATGCGGTCTTTGGTCTGCGATTCTGAGCTGTTATACAGAGAGCCACAAGGCGAAGCACGCGCGTATAGAGCGGAGACGCCTCAGGATCTTCAAAAGGACAAAGATGCCACGAAACGGATCCTACGCGAGCGGGCGCATTTGAACACTATGCATACAGTTCAACAGCATGGCCGTGAGACTCCTCACGAAAATGCACTGAATTGAGCCTGCACCTATCCAGGCACTCTTTGCGGACTCTGCCTCTGGAGTACAATTTCGAGCCGACCTCCTTTCTACTATCGCAATGTCTCCAAAGAAGAAACTCAGCATCCGCGCATCTTGTGATGAAAGCTGGTGCAAGGAAATCATTTCCACCTCACATGCATGCTTAGTCCCTGCTTCACTCACAATTTGCATGTGAAGCATGTCGAAGGTCGACTTTGAGGCTGCTATGGTCTCATTCGTCTTCTTTCTTTACTTCATCAACACTCTGATTGTCTAAATCCATCCAACTTGCTGTGGACCACATGATACTGCCAGCGCAGCGCAAAAGCGGTACCGCTTCGAGTGACCTGCGCTGTGTATCCGCACCGATGTGCTTCTTCGGCGTGACCACTACCACAGCTTTGAAGAAGCAAAAGACCGCGACCAATATCCTCTCTCTACCAAACGAACTGCTAAACATCATAGCAAACGAAGTTGAGGACAAATCTGACGTCCTGAATCTGCGACGCACCAACCGGCGACTCGGCACTGCTGCGACGAGCAGCTTGCAATCACGGACGACGGCAATTCATCTCGAGGCGTGTCATTCATCAATAGAGCGCTTTGAGCGAATCTGTCAATGCTCGGCTCTGGCTGCTGGGATCAAGTGCATCATCTATGTTGTACCACAGTACAAGAAAACGGCTAGCTACATGCGCAGTAGCCGCCTGTTACCGGAGGCGTGCAACGACCTCAGCATCCAGGATCGTGAAGATGCTCTCGAGCGATACGCCAAATATCAAGCCGAGGCGGAGAACACAGTCCGGACGGGCAGACACAAGCGCGCTCTTTTACTGGGAACGAAATCATTCCCGAAACTCGCGGAAGTCGTTTGGGCTATGCAAGCATCATTCGAAGGCAGCATGGGTGGGTTTCCGGAATCTTTCAATCGCGACAAGCGCTGGCATCGAGGTGTTCACTGGCCTGGTGATCAGGAAGAGGCTTTGACTACTTTTCCTGTCGATGGGCTATGGAACAGAATGCTGTGGTACATGCAGGACTCAACCTCATACGATTGCGACAATCTCATCGCGGTTCTCCATTGCCACGCAGGACTCTATGGAGACAGGCTTCTTCGAATCGGCTTTATAGAATGCCCATTTGTGGCATTCAGCGACCAGCTTGCAGCGATCGCCCATGCACGACCGGCACAAATGAGCTTCGTTTTGTCGCGTATTGGCAAACTCTCTTTAACTACTGGTTTGACTGGTACGGAGGACTGGACTGCGATCAACACGCCGACGCACGATGCAGACGAGACATGGTCTGATTTCTTTCGACAGATGCGGAATCTCCAGCATCTCCACATGGATGGATTCGATTGGGTTTACAAGTGCAAGATGCTGAGGGCTCTACTCAGCGGCGGAGACATCGTCTATTCGAGACTGAAGCACTTGAGCTTGGTCGCACATTCTTGTCATACGTTTCCACGAGGATGGCCAGAAATGACCGCTCTGCGCCAGCACTCGCATACCACGCAGCAGCTCATTAGCTTCTTACGACAGCACAAGGACACTATGAAGCACTTGGAGTTATATGCAATGAGTGGTGTTGATGCGCACACTCGAAAACCTAGCGCTGACTGCATGCGAACCCTACTCAATGTCATTAAAGCGGAGTGCTTATCATTGGAAGAAGTGAAAGTAGAAGAAGTCTCAATGTACGAACAGGACTGGAAATTCGGCGTCCATCAACCACACTCCCTCGATTGGGAACGACAGCATGAGCAAGGTACGATCCTGGCGCAGCTCGCACGCGAGGTCGGAGGGAAGGTTTGCGAACAAGAAGTGGTTTACACATCGGGTGGAAATCCAGAGTCTGTCGAAGACTTCGATCAAGACGGCACTACGCTATGCTCTACCCATCTACATGTTACGTATTGCTTTGGGTGGAAGGTACTCAGACCAGGTCTCGGAGACTGTGATTGTCAAGACTGCAATGAAGGTGCGAGTCGACCTTGTGCTAGACCAGTCTGGACGGATGCTAGCGAAGGTGAGGAGGAGTGGTTCGATGCTTTGGACGAGAAGGCCTCGGAGAGGAAGAGCGTGCATCTGGAGGGCCGAAGAGCAAACACAGAAGCGTCCCGCCCTCATCGTTCTCCGAGCCATCGTTCGGCCGGGATGAGACTGGAGCATGACATGCGTGGACGCATACTAGATTAAGAGACAGAACGGGAGTCGCCCGTGAGAGGCCTCAAGGCAGTATAGGAACTGTAGCGCATCGCAATAGCAATTGAAAAGACCTTCCCGAACATACTGTCTCCCAGTGCCTATCTAAGCTCATTTCCTTACCCACAAAAATCAAGAATTCTCTGCAACTACCCAGGTACTGAATCTACACAGAACTCGAAGCGCCCCTCCGTAATCTTTGATAGCGAATCTGCGCGTAGAGAAGAAGGAAGGCGTCAGTGAGGAACCCTGCTCTACGGAAAATCGTTTCACCGAAGACGCTCACGAATTTCCTCTTCTTGACTTTGACTTTGATCCAAACACTTTATCATCCTCGACCTCCGACTCATCTGCGCTGCTTTCTTATCTAAAACTACTAGCTCGTGTTGCCATCGAACCGCTCGTCAAGCATGGGCATCCAGCGATTCGGGACTCGAATGAAAGACTACGCGACTCGAACAACACTTGGAAGTACAGAGTCATCAAAAGACACATCCATCGCTATAATCGATGGACCAGGGCTGGCGCATTACATCTACTACAGGCTGTGCGACAGCGCGACAGGTGCCATAACGTATCGAAGCTGTGCGGATACGACGAAAGCGTGGCTAGACAGACTACAGGAATTCGGGTTCAAAATGTGAGTACCCGCCAGGGAATTGTACAGGCTACTGACTTGTTGTAGTGAGGCGATCCTGTTCGATGGCGCTCTGCCTTCTTCCAAGAAAGACGTGCGCATCGATCGCTTGCAGAGCTACACCAATCGACTCCAAGCTTTCAAACAGTCCTCAACGTCGAGCCTGTCGTCGTTGGATGGTCAGGCGAGAAAAAGTCTGCCGCCGCCACCATTCTTGGTTTTTGCGCTGGTGGAACAGCTTTTGCTGTCGAATTATGTCGACGTCACATACGTGGTTCCAGGAGAAGCTGATCCGTACTGCATAGCAGCCGCCCAAGCCTTACCATCCGAATCTGAATCCATCACCATTTTCTCCGATGACGCCGATCTTCTGGTGTACAAAGCGAGCAAGGCCTGTCAAGTCGTGCCGTTCCGAGAGCTTTCTGAGAGCGAAACGGCTTCGGGTGCAGCGCTTACTGGCGACGCGTACAACACGAGTGAGATCGTGAAGCGCTGCCAGACGGTAATGGAGGACCTGGTCAAGCCAGCGTATTATATGTCATTGGACCACCATTGCACGCTGGAGAAAGCTTTTCAGAAGACGGCAAGTTCTAATGCAGAGCTGCGAGAGGATTTCCGTGATTTCGCCAAGTCCTTCGAATCGACGCGTGAAGCAGACCAACTCGCCAGTATCCAAGCAGATGCAGTATTGAAGGCTGCCCTGGCCTCTCGCGACTCCAGAGTCTCAGAACTCGTGCATCAATTACAGTCGAATGAGCCTGGTGGCCTGAGGATGTATCTGCCTTTCCTCTCGGATGATCCTACCAGAGCAAGCGCGTGGAATGTCGGAGTTGATATCCGGTCAGTGGCGTATAGTGTCTTACTGCGAGCCCACAAGTCGGAGTCGAGCATTCAAGAGTACAAGCGAAGCGGATCGCGGATCGCTTCCAGTCTGATAGAGTCACTTGCGACAACGGACATGGCATTAATGGCCAACGAATTGGTGTCCGATGTGAAGAAAATCAAAGCTGTACCTGGCTTGGGAAGTCAGCTCAGGGATGCCAATGACTGGCGCTACCTCATCATGCAGCGTACGGTTGCGCATCTCCACAGGGAAGAATCGACACTGCCGAGCGTGGACGAGATGGCGCAGGTTGTCATGAATCGGGAGGCGCGCGAATGGCATACATTCCATCTCGCCGGCCAATACCAGGCAACTTACTACTCGCTCAGAATGCTGAAGCAATTGCTGGCGCAGGCTTCATCGCAGGCTGGTGCAGCTTCATGGGATGCCTCGTTCGCTGCGCTGCATGCTTGTCTAAGTGACCTACCGACTGTATCGAGGTTCTTCGATGACACGGCAGGTGATGACGGGCGGAAGGAGCGTGAACGATGGTGCGAGATGCTGCGCATTCTCCTCTCACGCTTCTCATTGTGGGAGCAAGAAGAATCGCAGGCTCAATCCAGACCCAAAAAGAGGGCCAAAAAGCAGAAGAAGAAGAGCAACACGGATGATGCCCGTCTGGCCCCGAATCCTTTTGCGCTGCTGGCTGATTATTGAGGAGGGCCGAGATGGTTGAGAAGGTATGAGGGTGTAGAGATGAACATGGCAAGACCGGAATGCTTCATTTCTCGCGTGCTGAGCAGAAACAGGGGTTGCAGCGTGTGGCGTGGCGTGCGGCGTGCGGCGTGCGTGCTGCAGCGCTGCTGCTGTCAGCGGGGAATGCACTCGACACGTGCAGCCAGCGCGCGGGTAGCTTGAGAAGGAGCAGGAGGCCGAGGACGACGACGAGGACGACGACGAGGACTTGGTATAGGTGTACAGAGGATGATGGATGGTGGCAGAAATGGAAGGCTCCGGCCTGAGGCTCACATGCTCGCTGCATGCGTGTGAAAGTGATGCGCATTTGTTTGTTGTTATTGACGAGACGAGAGCGTCGCGTTGGTGTTGTGTTGATTGCCCCGCGGCGAGCCGGTCACGTGCGTGCCGAGATGTGCAGGCGCGGTACTGGCTGTGCGGTCACTTTTACCACGTCTCTGCGCCTCCCACAGTCGCTGCCGCTGCGCGCTTTGTTTCCTACAGAGTCGTCCTCACTACTGCGACAGAACTGCTGCCAGCGCTCACCAAAGAAAGGTACGATATGCCCCAAGCCCGTGGCATCCACCCTTGCGCCCATCTTCCCACCGCGACACCACACACAACCCAACTCTGCGCGCGTTTTGCATCACTCGCTTCCTTTCTGCCTGTTGTTGGGACGCGCATTCCTGCATCGTCCTGTTGTCGCGACGGACCATCGACGTCGCATTGATGTTCTCATCGCGCTAGCAATCCACCCACTGCTAACACGGCGCCGCCAGACCCAACACACCTTCACCACCACACTTCACTCTTTCGAAAAAGCGTTTCAGTAAGTCATTCCCATCACCTTCGCCTCGCTTTTGCACCCGGCGCGTCGCGTCTGAGCTGGTGTTGTTGCGACCGGCAGCGACGCGCGCATCACAGCAAAGCCAACCCAAATACGCGCAACCATCGACACCACCTCGCCCACCCTCGCCAACGCCCATTTTCGGCGCGCGTCGACGTGCTCGCCTCCTTTCGCCACTCTGTGCCTTGCTGGACTGACATCCACACAGTAAACCGCAACCATGCCTAAGGAGAAGACCACCACCCGCGGCAGCAAGAAGGCCGCTGGTAAGGCCGACGGCGGAAAGAAGAAGAAGGGTTTGTCTACCATTGCCTCCGACATGTCGACTTGCCACTGACGCCATTCCCAGACCCAAACATGCCAAAGCGCGGTCTCTCCGCCTACATGTTTTTCGCCAACGAGCAACGCGACAAGGTCCGCGACGAGAACCCAGGCATCAAGTTCGGTGCGTCGATTGTTTTGATTCCATTTTGATTGAGAATACTAATGCTCTCGCAGGCGAGGTCGGAAAGATGCTCGGTGAGAAGTGGAAGGCACTTGGCGAGAAGCAAAAGGCCCCATACGAGGCCAAGGCTGCCGCCGATAAGAAGCGATACGAAGAGGAGAAGGCCGCCTACACTGCCGTACGTACTGACTGCTCTTCGCATGCCATTTCGATACTGACCATGTGTAGGGTGGCGATGATGACGAGGACGAGGAGTAGAAATTTTGCATTCCTCTCTCTTCTCAATCAATCGGCCTACCACACACAAACACAACACTCCTGCTATGCTCTCATGGCAGAACCGCTTCTACGGACCAAGCTGGATCTGGTTAACGGAATCAAGGATGCGGCAGCGATGGCGTAACGACAGCTGCGTTACTTTGCTCTCAAGGGGAAAATGGGAATGATACCACTAGCAAACGACATCTAATGAGCCCAGCTTCACGGCCCGCCGCTGCGCTGTGTACTATATAGCATGAGCTTCGTTTTGATTCGAGTGCGCATTTCATATGTTATGCATTGATTTACTCATCGCACTACCTTTCTGCTACACGCTCCAAGTATCATTGAATCATTATGTGCAGCTAACAGCGAATGGAATTGTTGCGTTGAATCTTGATGCCATTGTAATCGACGCTGTGCTCAGTATTATCGCTCGATTGATATATGTGCTCCACTTTTACTTCGCTATCGAAGCACCTCGTCCCTAGGCATGAGGCTGCGTTCATGTACGGTAGAGACAAGACAACGGCAAAAGCTAGAGATGGGATTCCTCGCACGTCGTTCAGCCTTACACTACACCCTTACACTACACCCTTACAACCCGTAAGCCTGCTTCCACCTCAACCTCCAACAGGACTCTTCTCCAACCACAGACGTTACTCCGCCATCGATTCCAGTCGCCAGAACAATTCACTCCCCATCCCACCCCTCAATCTCAAACTCAAACCTCAAATCCCTCTCATCCTCCCCCACCACCCTCCCCTCCTGATCAAACAACGTCCTCTCCACAAACGTCACCTTCCCCTTCGCATCCACCAAGATCACTGTCTGCTTCGAAGTCCCATACGCAGCAGTCTCACTGACCGATGTCGCTGGAACATACCCCGCCATCCGTTCCGCCAACTCCCCTTTCGCCGGAGAAATCAAAATGGAATCTCGCATATGTCGAACGTAAGCATTCCAATCTGAGGTTTTGGGGAGCGTGTCGAGGGAGAGGATTTGGAAGAGGGATTCTAGGAATTCGGGTTGGGATTGTTGGGTTTTTGTGGAGTTCTGGATGGTTTGGGAGAGGAGGGTTTCGCCGAGGACGATTTTCGGCCAGGTTTTGTCGCCGTAGTGGGAATTGCTCAGCCCGTGGGTTTCGTGGCGGGTTGTGGCGATTCGGGGGAGGGAGGTGGGGGAGGAGGTTTTGTTGGAGAGGATGGATAGGCCTCCTGAGGTAGATGTAGTAGGAGTATTCTGATGAATCTTTGGGGATCGAAGTTTCCCAAAAATGAGAGTAAAGCCTCCGACATCGTGGATTCCGGTTTCGTTTAATAATCTTCGAGCGTACTCTTCTTCTGTTTCTTGGCTTTCTGGAGGGATGCATAGATATGAATTCGTGATTGCTCCGCGACTTTTGTTCTTGTTGACTTCGACGCCTTCTTCGCGGAAATTTGTTAATACGGCTATTCGGCCTTGTTTCGTGATTCCGAGCCATGTTCCTCGTTCTGCTCTCTGCGTATCGCGGCCGCCGAGAACTTGTTGGTTTGGAGGATCCCACCAGTTTGCTCGCAGAGTTGGTCGGTTGATATACTCATCCCGGTTACTGATTAGGATGAAAGGGTAGTCCGGATGTGATGTCGACAGCACGGATATGCACATTTTGCAAAGAGGTATATAGAAGATCTGGTGCGTCTTGGGAAGGATATTGTCTTTTGTTTAAAGTCTTGTGTGACGTTTGACGGAAGAGGCGGTCAAGCAGTAGGTACGTGTGGATGTTCTGTGTATTCCTTCAACATGGTCGATTAAGGGATGAAGGCCGGGGTATCTCGAATGGTCGGTCGATGCTCAGACCCAGAAGTGCAACGAATCTTGACTTGAGGATTGAATTTTTGAGATCGTTGAAAGTCGTAGGAAGAATTCACGTAACAGCCCCTGTCCGTGCTGCGACTCGGCTCGGCTCGGCGCGGTCGGCATCAGTCAGCGTCAGTGAATGACCTGGTCCGTGGTTGTTTACTGGCGACGTAGACGGCAACATGAAGGACATAGGAGAAATTCGAAGAGGATGGAAGGCTGCTCTCATGTCGACTGAGAGCTGATCTGAAGTGGGCGACTTTGCGACGTCTAGACTGGCCGGCCGGATGTCAGCATGTCTCATCGAAGCCTTACATAAAGGCCGAGCGGGGCAGGTGATGCAGGAACAAGACCGACGCCTTGATCTTCTTGGACACGCTCAATCACGGCTTCAGCAGGGACACCTTTCGTTTTGATAGCCTTGCTGTTGCCTGCGATTCACCGCCGTCCGTCCAACAATTGACACCTGGTCAACTCGTCAACACCAGCGTGACCGCGATACGATACAATACCAGCGCGACAGCCCCGCGCCAGACGTGCTGTGCTGTGTTCGACCTGAATCCTCTCGCCCCAACGCTATCATCGTCACGCGATCGAGCACACGACACCCTGGTATTGCACCTACAATACCGACATAATGTTTGGCTTCATCGCGGACATCCTCACGTAGGTCATCAATACTCCAGCCAATTTTCAAGCTAATCATTCGCCAGCTCCATCTTCTCCGTCCTTCTGCCCGTCTTCTTCTCCTACAAAGCCCTCCGTACCTCCGACCCAGGCCTGCTCTCACCATGGCTCATGTACTGGACCACGCTGTCCATCTTCCTCGTCGTCGAAAACCAGTTCAACTTCATCCTGTCCTGGATCCCATTCTACAGCTGGATCCGACTCGGCGTGCATCTCTATCTCGTTGCGCCCGGCCAACAGGGCTGCGTTTTCATCTACAGAGAGCACATCCACCCATTCTTGGAAGAGCATGAGAGACAGATTGATCGCTTCATCAGCGACTCGCACGCGAAGGCCAAGGCCGCTGGCTTGGACGCAGCTAAACAGGTTGTTGAGTATGTGAAGGTTAACGTCATGGGCATGCAGCCTAGGCCGCCAACACCACCTCCCAGCCGGAACGTGAGCTACACCACGCAACTTTTCAATCGCTTTGCCATGCCATCCGCGCGTCAAGGATTGGCTGCAGCTGGCACAAGCGATATCTTTGGCCTAATTGGGAAAGCTCTGCAACAAACCACGTATGGAGATGCGCATACGACAGACACGCAAGCTCGCGATCTGGCTGCTTCTGGCACTCTCATTCCCCCAAATCTGGCAGGCGAAGAGCGTGAGGACTTTGTCAATACGCAACGCGAGAATCTAAGAACCCTTCTTCGGGCCTTTGACACCGAAGCTATGAACTCGGCAGATGCTGCGGCTTCCGGATCGCAGCCACGTTCTGCTACACCACGCCCGCCGACGAGCCGCAAATCGTACCTTCAGGCTTTGGAGACCGACTATATGCATCGATCGCGATCGGAATCCGAGTTCGAGGATCTAGGATACGAGCCCATGCCGGATCCGGATGCATACCGCCCTCGCCCCGATGAGGAGACACGCCGTCCACCTCCCTCTCGTGGGAGTACTGGTTGGTCGAATTGGATCTGGGGCAACTATGGCGAAAAGGACAGCGTGGTTGATCCTAAGAAGGATATGTAGAACAGAGCTCCCACAGATCTGTCACGTAGAGCTTTTTTGCACTGAATGATGAATTATGAGTGTACGATTGGGTTTTTGGCGTTGGATTTGGGAGATAGACACTGTCGCATGCTGGGAATGGAATCGCTGCGCGCTGCGGGGACAGGTACCGTGGCCAAACAGCTCAGGAAGTAGACGAGCACTGTGCTCAGGCTCCACAGCATACGGTACTTGCGACGAACATGAATGAGAATTCTTGTCGCATACCATCTATATCGAATTTTATTCCAATCGAGCGACATCACAAGGCTCTCGTTCTCAAAGCTACATTTATATCAGGACTTCCAGGCAAATTTGTTGCCGTTCGATCGGTTGGAAAATGTGGGAAATTTCCGGGGGTATGACTCCGTATCGGTCTGACGTCGAATAGAAGCGCAAAAGAAGGCCAAGAAGAAGGTTCTCTCAAACGCGGTACCGTAGCCGTAGCCGCTGTCCACGCGTCAACCGTTTTACATGTACGCGGGCGCTGATAAACCTGGGTAGGCGAAAGTCTCGATTTGTCTGATGATGATGATGGTGTACCTGCGTATCGGAAGAGAGGAAGGATCAGGACCAGGATGGGAAAGCAGGTACTGATGTATCGATAGTGGGTGGAGAAAGAAAGAGAGTGAGCTTTTTCTCTCAACTGTTGGGAATACTAGACATTCTAGACATTTCACTTGGCATGTGAGACTAGTGTTTATGTGGCTCGAAGAGCCACAAGTAAAGGCCGAAGAGCTATAAGTAAAGGCTAAGGCGACGAGCGGGGTAGGGTAAGCTAGATTACTATTAGAAACGCTTATAGTAAGATAGTCTAAAATATCTAAAGTAACTACTTCCGGAATACGCCTATAGTAATTACTATCTAGAATACCTATAGCGAGTACTATTCGAAATATCTATAGTATATAGTTCTTTCTAAGTAGGAACGCTTATAGTAAGTACTATCTATAAGGCGTATAGTAAGTCTAATCTAAAACGCCTAAAGTAATTTTAATCTAAAATACTTATAGGAATTCTAATTTAGAATACTTATAATACTAAGTACTATTTAGAACGCGTATAGTAACTCTAATCGGGAGCGCTAATAGTTAGTACTACTATCTATAACGCTTATACTAAGTTTTATTTAGAACACGCTATATAGTAATTCTAATCCGAAACGTATATACTAAGTCCTATCCGGAACGCGTATAGTAAGTACTATCCGGAACGCGTATAGTAAGTACTATCCGGAACGCGTATAGAAAGTCTAATTCGGAACGCTAATAGTAAGTACTATTAAGAACGCTTATAGTAAGTAGTACTATCTAAAATACCTACAGTAAGTACTATTTAGAATACTTATAGCAAGTTATATCCGAAACGGTTATAGTAAATACTACTAAAAACGTTTATAGCGAGTACCCTATATAACGCCTACTACGAGTACCCTATAAAATGCCTATAGCGAGTACTCTATAGAATATATATAGCGAGTAGTACTATCCGGAACGCGTAGGATAAGCCTTATTTTAAACGCTTAGTATAGTTAGTCCTATATAAACCGGAACGCGTATACTAAGTCTAATCCAAAACGCTTATAGAAAATCTTATCCGGAATACCCTATAAAATGCCTATAGCGAGTACTCTATAGAATATATATAGCGAGTAGTACTATCCGGAACGCGTAGGATAAGCCTTATTTTAAACGCTTAGTATAGTTAGTCCTATATAAACCGGAACGCGTATACTAAGTCTAATCCAAAACGCTTATAGAAAATCTTATCCGGAATATATAAAGTAAGTCTAAGTCTAATCTAAAACTAAATACTTATATTAACTACTACGAACTATTTATAGCGAGTACCCTGTATAGCGCCTACTACGAGTACCCTATAAAACGCCTATAGCGAGTACTCTATAGAATATCTATAGCGTACTACTATCTAAAATACCTATAGTAAGTACTATTTAGAGTACTTATAGCAAGTTATATCCGAAACGCTTATAGTAAATACTACTAAAAACGGTTATAGCGAGTAGTAGTATTCGAAACGCTTATAGCGGTTACTATCCGAGATATCTATAGCGAGTAGTACTATCCGGAACGCTTTAGAACGCGCTATATAGCAATTCTAATCCGAAATGCTTATACTAAGTCCTATCTAAAACGCGTATAGTAAGTACTATCCGGAACGCGTATAGTAAGTCTAATTTAGAACGCTAATAGTAAGTACTATTAAGAACGCTTAGGCTTATAGCAAGTAGTACTATCTAAAATACCTATAGTAAGTACTATTTAGAATACTTATAGCAAGTTGTATCCGAAACGCTTATAGTAGATACTACTAAAAATGCTTATAGCGAGTAGCAATATTTGAAACGCTTATAGCGGTAACTATCCGAGATATCTATAGCAAATAGTACTATCCAGAACGCTTATAGTAAGTCTAATCTAAAACGCTTATAGAAAGTCTTATCTTAAATATATAAAGCAAGTCTAAGTGTAATCCGGAACTGGATACTTATATTAAGTACTATCCGGATTCCGGAAGGCTTATAGCGAGTAGTACTGTCCGGAACGCTTATAGTAAATACTATCTAAAGTGCCTATAGTAAATAGTATTCGAACTGTTTATAGCAATTACCCTATAAAACGCCTATAGCGAGTACTCTATAGAATATCTATAGCGTACTGCTGTCTACAACGCCTATACTAAGTTTTATTTAGAACGCGCTATATAGTAATTCTAATCTAAAACGCTTATAGAAACTCTTATCCGGAATATATAAAGTAAGTCTAAGTCTAATCCGAAACTAAATGCTTTTATTAAGCACTATCCGGAAGGCTTATAGCGAGTAGTACTATCCGGAACGCTTATAGTAAATACTATCTAAAACGCCTATAGTTAAATAGTATTCGCACTATTTATAGCAAGTACCTTATATAACGCCTCCTACGAGTACCCTATTAAACGCCTATAGCGAGTACCCTATAGAATATCTATAGCGAGTAGTACTATCCGGAACGCTTATAGTAAATACTATCGAAAACGCCTATATTCGAACTACCTATAGCGAGTAACCTATATAACCTCTACTACGAGTATCTTATAAAACGCCTATAGTAAGCACTCTATAGAATATCTATAGCGAGTAGTACTATCCGGAACGTATAGGACCCTATTATAATACTAAGAATAAGTCTAATTTAGAACGCTTATAATACTAAGTACTATTCGGAACGTATATAGTAAGTCTAATCCGGAGCGCTAATAGTTAGTACTACTATCTATAACGCTTATACTAAGTTTTATTTAAAACGCGCTATATAGTAATTCTAATCTAAACGCTTATACTAAGTCTTATCCGGAACGCGTATAGTAAGTCTAACTCGGAACGCTAATAGTAAGTACTATTAAGAACGCTTATAGTAAGTAGTACTATCTAAAATACCTATAATAAGTACTATTTAGAACACTTATAGTAAGCTATATCCGATACGCTTAGCCTTTCGAGTATACCGCCTCGAGTAAATATCCCCGGATTAGGCGTAAACGACTATATAGCCTCGAGTAAATACTACCGGATCGGGCGTAAAAGATATATATAGTATCGGAAATACTACTATTATAGCGGCGAAGCCTTACGATACATACTACGACTACTATGTCCTCCGAACCGGTCGCGAACTAAGGAGTTTTAACGTTCCTCGGATATAGCTAATTAGAGGCGGCTTTTAGATCGTTTTAAGCCGTACTAAGCCTAAAGTAGACCTACGGTTTGTTAAGTTATTATTATATTAGAGATAGCGTAACCGCGTAATACCGCCGCAAGCAAATACCGCCGGATTAGGCCTAAAAGTTAGATATACCCTTCCGGAATACTACTATCGCGGCGGCAACGCGTTATAATATAGACTCCGCGCAATACCGCCGCGAGCAAACACTGCCGGATAAGGTGTATACGACGAAGACGCCCTTTTCGAGACTACTATCGAAGTTATAGCTCGTCGCGGTATATACTGCGACGTCTACGCCCTTCCGGATCGTAGAGGTATTAACGTTCCTCGCGTCTACTAATTAGAGGCCGCGGTTGGCCCATTTTAAGCCGCACTAAGCCTAAAGGGGCCCCAACTTTTGTTAAGTTATTATATTTTAGATAATACTAAAAAGTAATATTAATCCGGAACGCGTTATAGATATTAGAAAGCACTATTTAGAAACGCTTATAGCGAGCACTATTAGGAACGCTTATAGCAAGATAGTCTCAAATATCTATAGTAACTACTTCCGGAATATGCCTATAGTAATTACTATCCGGAATACCTATAGCGAGTACTATTCGAAATATCTATAGTAAGTAGTTCTTTCCGAGTTAGAACGCTTATAGTAAGTACTACCTATAAGGCGTATAGTAAGTACTACCTATAAGGCGGATACTAAGTCTAATCTAAAACGCCTATAGTAATTTTAATCTAAAACACTTATAGGGATTCTTATTTAGAACGCTTATAATACTAAGTACTATTCGGAACGCGTATAGTAAGTCTAATCCGGAGCGCTAATAGTTAGTACTACTATCTATAACGCCTATACTAAGTTTTATTTAGAAGGCGCTATATAGTAATTCTAATCCGAAACGCTTATACTAAGTCTTATCCGGAACGCGTATAGTAAGTACTATCCGGAACGCGTATAGTAAGTACTATCCGGAACGCGTATAGTAGGTCTAATTCGGAACGGTAATAGTAAGTACTATTACGAACGCTTATAGTAAGTAGTACTTTCTAAAATACCTATAGTAAGTACTATTTAGAATACTTATAGCAAGTTATATCCGAAACGCTTATAGTAAATACTACTAAAAACGCCTATAGCGAGTAGTAATATTCGAAACGCCTATAGCGGTAACTATCTAAGATATCTATAGCGAGTAGTACTATCCGGAACGCGTAGAACAAGCCTTATTTTAAACGCTTAGTATAGTTAGTTCTATATAAACCGGAACGCGTATAGCAAGTCTAATCCGAAACGCTTATCGGTATTCGAACTGCTTATAGCGAGCGCTAAGTACCCTATATAACGCCTACTACGAGTACCTTATAAAACGCCTATAGCGAGTACTCTATAGAATACCTATAGCGAGTAGTACTATCCGGAACGCGTAGGATAAGCCTTATTTTAAACGCTTAGTATAGTTAGTCCTATATAGGCCGGAACGCGTATAGCAAGTCTAATTTAAAACGCTTATAGAAAGTCTTATCCGGAATATATATAGTAAGTCTAAGTGTAATCCGAAACTAAATACTTATATTAGGTACTACCCGGAAGGCCTAAAGCGAGTAGTACTATCCGGAACGCTTATAGCAAATACTATCTAAAACGCCTATAGCTAAATAGTATTCGAACTATTTATAGCAAGTACCCTATATAACGCCTACTACGAGTGCCCTAAAAAACGCCTATAGCGAGCCGGAATGCGCTAATAGTAATTGCTATCCGGAATACCTATAGCGAGTACTATTCGAAATATCTATAGTAAGTAGTTCTTTCCGAGTCGGAACACTTATAGCAAGTACTGCCTACAAGGCGTATAGTAAGTCTAATTCAAAACGCTTATAGCAACTTTAATCGAAAACAACTGTAGGAATTCTAATTTGGAACGCTTATAATACTAAGTACTATTCGGAACGCGTATAGTAAGTCTAATCCGGAGCGCTAACAGTTAGTACTACTATCTATAACGCCTATACTAAGTTTTATTTAGAACGCGCTATATAGTAACTCTAATACGGATCGCCTATACTAAGTCTTATCCGAAACGCGTATAGTAAGTACTATCCGAAACGCGTATAGTAAGTCTAATATAGAACGCTAATAGTAAGTACTACTAAGAACGCCTATAGCAAGTAGTACTTTCTAAAATACCTGTAGTAAGTACTATTTAGAATACTTATAGCAAGTTATATCTGAAACGCCTATAGTAAATGCTACTAAAAACGCTTATAGCGAGTAGTATTATTCGAAACGCTTATAGCGGTAACTATCCGAGATATCTATAGCGAGTAGCACTATCCGGAACGCCTGTAGCAAATACTATCTAAAACGCCTATAGGCTATAGTAAATAGCATTAGAACTACTTTTAGCGGACACCCTGTATAACGCCTGCTACGAGTACCTTATAAAACGCCTATAGCGAGCACTCTGTAGAACACCTGTAGCGAGTAGTGCTGTACGGAACGCGTAGGAGTCGGTAGGACAAGCCTTATTTTAAACGCTTAGTATAGTTAGTCCTATATAAACCGGAACGCGTATACTAAGTCTAATCTAAAACGCTTATAGAAAGTCTTATCCGGAATGTATAAATTAAGTCTAAGTCTAATCCGAAACTAAATACTTATATTAAGCACTATCCGGAAGGCCTATAGGCTAAGACTATAGCGAGCAGCACTATCCGGAACGCTTATAGTAAGTACTATCTAAAACGCCTATAGTTAAACAGCATTCGAACTATCTATAGCGAGTACCCTATATAACGCCTATAGCGAGTACTCTATAGAATATCTATAGCGAGTAGTACTATCCGGAACGCGTAGGATAAGCTAACTATTATCTATAACGCCTATAACAGGTCTAATTCAGAACGCTTATAATACTAAGTACTATTTAGAACGCGTATAGTAAGTCTAATAACTCTAATCCGGAGCGCTAACAGTTAGTACTACTGTCTATAACGCCTATACTAAGTTTCATTTAGAACGCACTATATAGCAATTCTAATCTAAAACGCTTATACTAAGTCTTATCCGGAACGCGTATAGTAAGTCTAATTCAGAACGCAAATAGCAAGTACTATTAAGAACGCTTATAGCAAGTAGTACTGTCTAAAATACCTATAGTAAGTGCTATTTAGAATACTTATAGCAAGTCTAATCCGAAACGCTTATAGTAAATACTACTAAAAACGCTTATAGCGAGTAGTAATATTCGAAACGCTTATAGCGGTAACTGTCCGAGATAGCTATAGCGAGTAGTCCTATCCGAAACGCTTATAGCAAATACTATCTAAAACGCCTATAGTTAAATAGGATTCGAACTATTTATAGCGAGTACCTTATCTAACGCCTACTATAAGTACCCTATAAAACGCCTATAGCGAGTAGTACTATCCGGAACGCGTAGGATAAGCCTTTCGAGCCTACCGCTCCGAGCAAATACCGCCGGATTAGGCGCGAACGATACCGCCTCGAGCAAAAAACGCCGCCGGATTAGGCGTAAACGACGGAGACGGCCTCGGAAACACTGCTATCGCGGCGCCGGAGCGTTATAGTCGATCCTGCGACTCCTACGCCTTCCGGACCGCGCGAGAATCGAGAAATTTTGAAGTTCCTCGCCGCCGACTAATTAGAGTCGGCTTTTCGGTCGTTTTGAGCCGCACTAAGCCTAAAGGGGCCCCAACTTTTGTTGAGTTGTTATATTATTGACTAGTGTTTATGTAGCTCGAAGAGCTACAAGTAAAGGCCGAAGAGCTATAAGTAAAGGCTAAGGCGACGAGCGGGGTAGGGTAAGCTAGATTACTATTAGAAACGCTTATAGTAAGATAGTCTAAAATATCTAAAGTAACTACTTCCGGAATACGCCTATAGTAATTACTATCCGGAATACCTATAGCGAGTACTATTCGAAATATCTATAGTATATAGTTCTTTCTAAGTAGGAACGCTTATAGTAAGTACTATCTATAAGGCGTATAGTAAGTCTAATCTAAAACGCCTAAAGTAATTTTAATCTAAAATACTTATAGGAATTCTAATTTAGAATACTTATAATACTAAGTACTATTTAGAACGCGTATAGTAACTCTAATCGGGAGCGCTAATAGTTAGTACTACTATCTATAACGCTTATACTAAGTTTTATTTAGAACACGCTATATAGTAATTCTAATCCGAAACGTATATACTAAGTCCTATCCGGAACGCGTATAGTAAGTACTATCCGGAACGCGTATAGTAAGTACTATCCGGAACGCGTATAGAAAGTCTAATTCGGAACGCTAATAGTAAGTACTATTAAGAACGCTTATAGTAAGTAGTACTATCTAAAATACCTACAGTAAGTACTATTTAGAATACTTATAGCAAGTTATATCCGAAACGGTTATAGTAAATACTACTAAAAACGTTTATAGCGAGTACCCTATATAACGCCTACTACGAGTACCCTATAAAATGCCTATAGCGAGTACTCTATAGAATATATATAGCGAGTAGTACTATCCGGAACGCGTAGGATAAGCCTTATTTTAAACGCTTAGTATAGTTAGTCCTATATAAACCGGAACGCGTATACTAAGTCTAATCCAAAACGCTTATAGAAAATCTTATCCGGAATATATAAAGTAAGTCTAAGTCTAATCTAAAACTAAATACTTATATTAACTACTACGAACTATTTATAGCGAGTACCCTGTATAGCGCCTACTACGAGTACCCTATAAAACGCCTATAGCGAGTACTCTATAGAATATCTATAGCGTACTACTATCTAAAATACCTATAGTAAGTACTATTTAGAGTACTTATAGCAAGTTATATCCGAAACGCTTATAGTAAATACTACTAAAAACGGTTATAGCGAGTAGTAGTATTCGAAACGCTTATAGCGGTTACTATCCGAGATATCTATAGCGAGTAGTACTATCCGGAACGCTTTAGAACGCGCTATATAGCAATTCTAATCCGAAATGCTTATACTAAGTCCTATCTAAAACGCGTATAGTAAGTACTATCCGGAACGCGTATAGTAAGTCTAATTTAGAACGCTAATAGTAAGTACTATTAAGAACGCTTAGGCTTATAGCAAGTAGTACTATCTAAAATACCTATAGTAAGTACTATTTAGAATACTTATAGCAAGTTGTATCCGAAACGCTTATAGTAGATACTACTAAAAATGCTTATAGCGAGTAGCAATATTTGAAACGCTTATAGCGGTAACTATCCGAGATATCTATAGCAAATAGTACTATCCAGAACGCTTATAGTAAGTCTAATCTAAAACGCTTATAGAAAGTCTTATCTTAAATATATAAAGCAAGTCTAAGTGTAATCCGGAACTGGATACTTATATTAAGTACTATCCGGATTCCGGAAGGCTTATAGCGAGTAGTACTGTCCGGAACGCTTATAGTAAATACTATCTAAAGTGCCTATAGTAAATAGTATTCGAACTGTTTATAGCAATTACCCTATAAAACGCCTATAGCGAGTACTCTATAGAATATCTATAGCGTACTGCTGTCTACAACGCCTATACTAAGTTTTATTTAGAACGCGCTATATAGTAATTCTAATCTAAAACGCTTATAGAAACTCTTATCCGGAATATATAAAGTAAGTCTAAGTCTAATCCGAAACTAAATGCTTTTATTAAGCACTATCCGGAAGGCTTATAGCGAGTAGTACTATCCGGAACGCTTATAGTAAATACTATCTAAAACGCCTATAGTTAAATAGTATTCGCACTATTTATAGCAAGTACCTTATATAACGCCTCCTACGAGTACCCTATTAAACGCCTATAGCGAGTACCCTATAGAATATCTATAGCGAGTAGTACTATCCGGAACGCTTATAGTAAATACTATCGAAAACGCCTATATTCGAACTACCTATAGCGAGTAACCTATATAACCTCTACTACGAGTATCTTATAAAACGCCTATAGTAAGCACTCTATAGAATATCTATAGCGAGTAGTACTATCCGGAACGTATAGGACCCTATAAAACGCCTATAGCGTACTACTATTTATAGCCTATACTAATTTTTATTTAGAACGCGCTATATAGTAATTCTAATCCGAAACGCTTATACTAAGTCTTATCCGAAACGCGTATAGTAAGTCTAATTCGGAACGCTAATAGTAAGTACTATTAAGAACGCTTATAGCAAGTATGTACTAAGTCTTATCCGGAACGCGTATAGTAAGTCTAACTCGGAACGCTAATAGTAAGTACTATTAAGAACGCTTATAGCAAGTAGTACTATCTAAAATACTAATAGTAAGCACTATTTAGAATACTTACAGCAAGTTATATCCGAAACGCTTATAGTAAATAGTATACCGCCTCGAGTAAATATCCCCGGATTAGGCGTAAACGACTATATAGCCTCGAGTAAATACTACCGGATCGGGCGTAAAAGATATATATAGTATCGGAAATACTACTATTATAGCGGCGAAGCCTTACGATACATACTACGACTACTATGTCCTCCGAACCGGTCGCGAACTAAGGAGTTTTAACGTTCCTCGGATATAGCTAATTAGAGGCGGCTTTTAGATCGTTTTAAGCCGTACTAAGCCTAAAGTAGACCTACGGTTTGTTAAGTTATTATTATATTAGAGATAGCGTAACCGCGTAATACCGCCGCAAGCAAATACCGCCGGATTAGGCCTAAAAGTTAGATATACCCTTCCGGAATACTACTATCGCGGCGGCAACGCGTTATAATATAGACTCCGCGCAATACCGCCGCGAGCAAACACTGCCGGATAAGGTATATACGACGAAGACGCCCTTTTCGAGACTACTATCGAAGTTATAGCTCGTCGCGGTATATACTGCGACGTCTACGCCCTTCCGGATCGTAGAGGTATTAACGTTCCTCGCGTCTACTAATTAGAGGCCGCGGTTGGCCCATTTTAAGCCGCACTAAGCCTAAAGGGGCCCCAACTTTTGTTAAGTTATTATATTTTAGATAATACTAAAAAGTAATATTAATCCGGAACGCGTTATAGATATTAGAAAGCACTATTTAGAAACGCTTATAGCGAGCACTATTAGGAACGCTTATAGCAAGATAGTCTTAAATATCTATAGTAACTACTTCCGGAATATGCCTATAGTAATTACTATCCGGAATACCTATAGCGAGTACTATTCGAAATATCTATAGTAAGTAGTTCTTTCCGAGTTAGAACGCTTATAGTAAGTACTACCTATAAGGCGTATAGTAAGTACTACCTATAAGGCGGATACTAAGTCTAATCTAAAACGCCTATAGTAATTTTAATCTAAAACACTTATAGGGATTCTTATTTAGAACGCTTATAATACTAAGTACTATTCGGAACGCGTATAGTAAGTCTAATCCGGAGCGCTAATAGTTAGTACTACTATCTATAACGCCTATACTAAGTTTTATTTAGAAGGCGCTATATAGTAATTCTAATCCGAAACGCTTATACTAAGTCTTATCCGGAACGCGTATAGTAAGTACTATCCGGAACGCGTATAGTAAGTACTATCCGGAACGCGTATAGTAGGTCTAATTCGGAACGGTAATAGTAAGTACTATTACGAACGCTTATAGTAAGTAGTACTTTCTAAAATACCTATAGTAAGTACTATTTAGAATACTTATAGCAAGTTATATCCGAAACGCTTATAGTAAATACTACTAAAAACGCCTATAGCGAGTAGTAATATTCGAAACGCCTATAGCGGTAACTATCTAAGATATCTATAGCGAGTAGTACTATCCGGAACGCGTAGAACAAGCCTTATTTTAAACGCTTAGTATAGTTAGTTCTATATAAACCGGAACGCGTATAGCAAGTCTAATCCGAAACGCTTATCGGTATTCGAACTGCTTATAGCGAGCGCTAAGTACCCTATATAACGCCTACTACGAGTACCTTATAAAACGCCTATAGCGAGTACTCTATAGAATACCTATAGCGAGTAGTACTATCCGGAACGCGTAGGATAAGCCTTATTTTAAACGCTTAGTATAGTTAGTCCTATATAGGCCGGAACGCGTATAGCAAGTCTAATTTAAAACGCTTATAGAAAGTCTTATCCGGAATATATATAGTAAGTCTAAGTGTAATCCGAAACTAAATACTTATATTAGGTACTACCCGGAAGGCCTAAAGCGAGTAGTACTATCCGGAACGCTTATAGCAAATACTATCTAAAACGCCTATAGCTAAATAGTATTCGAACTATTTATAGCAAGTACCCTATATAACGCCTACTACGAGTGCCCTAAAAAACGCCTATAGCGAGCCGGAATGCGCCAATAGTAATTGCTATCCGGAATACCTATAGCGAGTACTATTCGAAATATCTATAGTAAGTAGTTCTTTCCGAGTCGGAACACTTATAGCAAGTACTGCCTACAAGGCGTATAGTAAGTCTAATTCAAAACGCTTATAGCAACTTTAATCGAAAACAACTATAGGAATTCTAATTTGGAACGCTTATAATACTAAGTACTATTCGGAACGCGTATAGTAAGTCTAATCCGGAGCGCTAACAGTTAGTACTACTATCTATAACGCCTATACTAAGTTTTATTTAGAACGCGCTATATAGTAACTCTAATACGGATCGCCTATACTAAGTCTTATCCGAAACGCGTATAGTAAGTACTATCCGAAACGCGTATAGTAAGTCTAATATAGAACGCTAATAGTAAGTACTACTAAGAACGCCTATAGCAAGTAGTACTTTCTAAAATACCTGTAGTAAGTACTATTTAGAATACTTATAGCAAGTTATATCTGAAACGCCTATAGTAAATGCTACTAAAAACGCTTATAGCGAGTAGTATTATTCGAAACGCTTATAGCGGTAACTATCCGAGATATCTATAGCAAGTAGCACTATCCGGAACGCCTGTAGCAAATACTATCTAAAACGCCTATAGGCTATAGTAAATAGCATTAGAACTACTTTTAGCGGACACCCTGTGTAACGCCTGCTACGAGTACCTTATAAAACGCCTATAGCGAGCACTCTGTAGAACACCTGTAGCGAGTAGTGCTATACGGAACGCGTAGGAGTCGGTAGGACAAGCCTTATTTTAAACGCTTAGTATAGTTAGTCCTATATAAACCGGAACGCGTATACTAAGTCTAATCTAAAACGCTTATAGAAAGTCTTATCCGGAATATATAAATTAAGTCTAAGTCTAATCCGAAACTAAATACTTATATTAAGCACTATCCGGAAGGCCTATAGGCTAAGACTATAGCGAGCAGCACTATCCGGAACGCTTATAGTAAGTACTATCTAAAACGCCTATAGTTAAACAGCATTCGAACTATCTATAGCGAGTACCCTATATAACGCCTATAGCGAGTACTCTATAGAATATCTATAGCGAGTAGTACTATCCGGAACGCGTAGGATAAGCTAACTATTATCTATAACGCCTATAACAGGTCTAATTCAGAACGCTTATAATACTAAGTACTATTTAGAACGCGTATAGTAAGTCTAATAACTCTAATCCGGAGCGCTAATAGTTAGTACTACTGTCTATAACGCCTATACTAAGTTTCATTTAGAACGCACTATATAGCAATTCTAATCTAAAACGCTTATACTAAGTCTTATCCGGAACGCGTATAGTAAGTCTAATTCAGAACGCAAATAGCAAGTACTATTAAGAACGCTTATAGCAAGTAGTACTATCTAAAATACCTATAGTAAGTGCTATTTAGAATACTTATAGCAAGTCTAATCCGAAACGCTTATAGTAAATACTACTAAAAACGCTTATAGCGAGTAGTAATATTCGAAACGCTTATAGCGGTAACTATCCGAGATAGCTATAGCGAGTAGTCCTATCCGAAACGCTTATAGCAAATACTATCTAAAACGCCTATAGTTAAATAGGATTCGAACTATTTATAGCGAGTACCTTATCTAACGCCTACTATAAGTACCCTATAAAACGCCTATAGCGAGTAGTACTATCCGGAACGCGTAGGATAAGCCTTTCGAGCCTACCGCTCCGAGTAAATACCGCCGGATTAGGCGCGAACGATACCGCCTCGAGTAAAAAACGCCGCCGGATTAGGCGTAAACGACGGAGACGGCCTCGGAAACACTACTATCGCGGCGCCGGAGCGTTATAGTCGATCCTGCGACTCCTACGCCTTCCGGACCGCGCGAGAATCGAGAAATTTTAAAGTTCCTCGCCGCCGACCAATTAGAGTCGGCTTTTCGGTCGTTTTGAGCCGCACTAAGCCTAAAGGGGCCCCAACTTTTGTTGAGTTGTTATATTATTGACGCATCAGTCATCAGGGTTCTCCACGCGACACACCTGTCTGAGCGAGACTTGGAACCATCGTATTCTTGCGCATCTATTCTCTTTTTCCATCTTCTTCTGGTATTATCGGGCAACAGTACAGTCGTTACGAGAAGCATTGAGACCGCGGCATTTGCATTTTTCTGTTTTCGCATTTGCATTGCGTGGCGAGGCGAGATTCGACAGAACAAAGAAACGACTTCCACTTCTGCTTCCACCATTTGGCCAACTTCTCTCGCGACCGCCATAGAACGCTGATTGCACACTTGGATCGGCATCATGGCGATCCCAATGGCGCCGCGCGATACAACTGATGCCTTTCTGGACTCCCTCAAGGATCCTTTTGCTTCGGCGGTAAGCTTTGCAACCACCTGGGGCAAGGCATTATCATCATACGCAGTTCTAGGCTAACGCCCATGTTTCATAGCTTGCCGGGGAGTCCACTCTCGCTGGTCTCATTACTTCTATGGTGCTTGCCGGAGCGCTGGCATTGCTTTTCTGTTTCCTACGACCCTACAATAACGTTGTTTATGCCACACGAGCGAAGTACGCCGATTCGAAACATGCGCCGCCGCCCGTTAACAAGGGCCTTTTCGGATGGGTGCCTCCGATCATGAAGACGAGGGAGCAGGACCTCGTGGAAAGAGTTGGCTTGGACGCGGCGGTCTTCATGCGGGTTTGCCGTATGTTGAGGAATATTTTCTCCATTATGGCCGTGTTGGGTTGCGGAATTATCATTCCCGTCAACTTGAAATATTCCGCCCAGCAGGAGTATGCCAACGGCGTTGGCTTCTTCTACCGCATGATGCCGCAGTACATGTACGGCAGTCCGGGCTTCTGGGCATATGTGGTTGTGGCATGGCTGTTCGATATTGTCATCTGCTACTTTTTGTGGAGAAACTATCGTGCAGTCGCCAAGCTGCGCAGGCAATACTTCGACAGCGAGGAGTACCAGCGCAGTCTGTCTTCGAGGACTTTGCTGCTTACTGACATCCCTAAAGAGCTTCGATCAGACGAGGGAATAGCAAGGATAACAGATGAGGTGAAAGCAACACACGATATGCCCAAGACTTCAATTGCTCGCAACGTCAAAGACCTGCCAGATCTGGTTGAGGACCACGAGGCATGTGTTCGCGAGCTGGAAGAGCATCTTGCAAAATATCTCAAGAATCCTGATCGCTTGCCAGCGACTAGGCCCACCTGCAAGCCGCACAAGAAGGACAAGTCATACGGCAGCTACTCGAAAGGCCAGAAGGTGGACGCCATCGAATACCTGACTTCACGCATCAAGGAGCTGGAGCTGGAAATAAAGGAAGTACGGCAATCAGTTGACAAGCGCAATGCCATGTCTTTCGGATTTGCGTCTTACGAATCTATACCCACTGCACACAGTGTTGCATATGCGGCGCGCGACAAGAAGCCACAAGGCGCATTCATCCATCTCGCTCCGAAGCCAAATGCGCTCATATGGAAGAACCTCAACATGCTACGCAAGCAGAGAAAGCGAGCAGATTTCGTCAACGGCATGTGGATTACGGTCTTGACGCTTCTCTGGGTCGTTCCAAACATCATGATCGCCGTCTTCCTCTCGAATCTGAACAATATCGGAAAGCTTTGGCCTGCATTCCAGCAAAATCTGCAGCGGAACCGCACTTGGTGGGCCATCGTTCAGGGTGTTGCAGCGCCAGCCATCACTATGGCATTCTACTTCTACCTGCCAGCCATCTTCCGCAAACTCTGTATCAAGGCTGGAGACATCACGAAGAGCAGCAGAGAACGACACGTGTTTCGCAATCTCTACAGCTTCTTCATGTTCAACAACCTGATTGTCTTTTCGCTGTTCTCCTCCGTCTGGTCTTGGGTAGCTGATCTTGTTGGAGGCAAGCCCTTTGCCGACAGCCAACCATTTCATCAGGTCATGGTCGGTCTCTGTACCGTTTCTCCATACTGGATCTGCTGGATGTTGCAGCGAAATCTGGGCGCTGCGGTCGATCTGAGCCAACTTTGGACTCTGATCTGGGGCTCATTCTCGCGTAGATTTCTCTCACCGACACCACGAAGACTTATTGAGCTCTCGGCACCTCAAGGATTCGATTATGCTGGATATTACAACTACTTCGTATTCTACTCTACCGTGGCAGTCACATTCGCTACCATTCAGCCTCTGGTGCTGCCTGTTACCGCATTTTACTTCTGGATGGATTCATTTATGAAGAAGTACCTCATCATGTACGTCTTCATCACGAAATACGAATCTGGAGGCATGTTTTGGCGCTCAGTATACAACCGGATCTTATTTTTGACATTTTTCGGCAACTTGATTGTCGCCTTGATCATTGCCGCGCAGGCCAACACTTTCTCCGAAGTAAACTGGTCAATGCTTGGATGTCTGGCACCACTTCCGTTCCTCATCATTGGATTCAAAGTGTACTGTAAGAAGACTTTCGACGATTACATTCACTACTATCAAACTGGCAAGGCGATGCGCGATTCAGAGTATCATGCTGGAGTCACGGATGGCAAGAAGCGCAAGGGCGACAAGATCGCTATTCGATTTGGCCACCCGGTGCTGTACAAGCCCTTGATCACGCCGATGGTGTCGTCAAAGTCACAGCACCTGCTTAAGCAGATCTATACCGGCCGCACGTCACAGGAGGCGGATACCGCCACCATTGCAGGCTACAAGGATGTCTACATGGACAGTATGGATCACGCGAACCCTGGCAAAACGAAAGTTTCAGCTTCTGGCCCAATGGGCTGGGAGGTGGTCAACGAGAACCAGATGGACTTCGAGCACTACAAGAACCGACCCGAGTTCCGCGACGAAGCAGGCGGAGAAGGTGAGCTATACGGTCGCGACGGCGACATCATTCGACCTGGTACACCAAGCAGCGTCATGACCGGATTCACAAGAACAGGCACCTGGGAATCAGACATGAACGGTGTCGGCCACGGTCACAGCCGCAGCATATCTCAACCTTGGGTCCAAAGCCGCAGCCGCAGCCAATCCCGAGATCCCAACTCTCGGGATTCCTCTACAACACGAGTCGCCGAAGGTGGCTACACGATGCCTGCAGGCTACCACCAAACCCCAGCCATGCGAGGCGAATCACCCATGGGAATGGGACGATCAAACATGAGTCGCCCAGAATCCCGGGAGCGCCTTTTCGGCAGCGCCGCTGGTATGGGCCAAAGCAGTCCTGGAGAACATCCTCTGATGCAGACTGGTACGCCAGGTGGATACGGTCCGGTCAGATATGGAAATGTTCCCGGTGATACACCTGGTTACCATTCTGGGGATGAGGATACGAGTTATGATTATTTCCGGCGTGGAAGGACGCAGGGAAGATGATAGATTTTTTTTTTCTCGAAAAGCTTTTGCGTGTGTGTGTACAGAATGAGAATGGAAATCTGGGGCGCCAGTTGCGAGGATGTAATAATTCAAGAGAACTTCGGAATGCGAAGGGCGCGGCGGCATGTGATGATTCAAAGTTTGAGGGTTCTTGCATTGTTTTACCTCACGACTACAGCTAGAGATGTGATATGACCACTGCCTTTGCGAGAGCAAGGAATTAAAAAATTTGAAGAATCGTTCTGTCTTTCCGTCTCTTCTCTGGAACATGGGTGAACATTGATGTCGTGCTTATGAATAGGGATGGTGAAGGGATGTCGTTGTTGCTGTTCTTCTTTCTCAAAGGCAAGGGCTTTTTTCTTCGCATCGCCCGAAGAATGATCTTTATGATATGTGGTCGATCATATGGAAATTGAAGCAAAGCACTACCAGATGACGATGAGACCAAGTAAATTTTGTGGCTAATCTTTGAACAACTCTCGCCTCTTCTCCCCCTCAACAACATCCCTCTGCAAAACCTCCACCTCCTTCTCCTTATCATCCACACCCACACTCCCCCGTCTCCTAACCGCATCCTCCACATCCCCCTCCCCGATCTCCCTCGGCAGCGTCCCCAACGCCCTCTCCCCAAACAAAATATCGATCTCCTCCAAACTCAACCCATTCGTCTCCTGAAAGAAAACCCAAATCACCGGGATCGTAACCACAAGATTGAACGCCACGAACAAGAAATAAAACTTCCAACCAATACTCCCCAACGCTACGGGACTGACTTGAGTGATGAAGGTCGACATCAACCAATTCCCAATCCCTGTCGCGAAAGCATTCCCTCGACCGCGGATTTGCATGGGCATGATTTCGGACATGTAGACCCAGGAGATGGGGCCGAAGGAGAGGGAGAAGATGATGGAGACGAGGAAGAGGAAGAAGACGCCGGCGATGCTGAGGGCTTGGCGGTCTCCGTTCGGGTTTTGGGAATTTAAGGCTGCTTCGCAAATTAGAGCGATTGTGATCCCTATGGCTCCGAAAATTAAAGGTCGTTTTCGCCCGACGCGGTCGAGGATGAAGAAGATGAAAATCGCGTTTGCGATGGGTCCCACGCAGTTGTAGATTCCTGCTACGAGGATTGCGCGGCCGCCGGTTATGCCCAGGGCTTCGTACATTATGGTTTGGTAGTAGCCGATTGCGTTGATTCCTGAGAATTGGGTGAAGACTTGGACGAGGGTGCCGTGTAAGAGGCGGGTGCGCCATTGGGGGACTTGGAACATGATGCGCCAGCCGGATGCTGTGATGGCTTTTTCGGCGGAAATGGTGGCGCGGATTTCGTTGTATTCGTAGTGTAGCCATGCTTCGTTTGTGCCGTCGAAGTGGAGTTTGTGGAGGATCGCGAGGCCTTCTTCGTCGCGGTCGTTTTCGATGAGCCCTGAGTTTCATTAGTCTTGAAGTTGAGTGTTTGTTGGGGACTGAGCTCACATCTCGGACTTTCTGGCAACCAGAAGAAACCGACGAGAAGAAGCAAAGCAGGGGCGATTTGGAACGCAAGCGGGAAGCGCCACTGGAAACTGCTGCTGTCTGGAGCGTGATGGCAGCCATAGCCGATCCATGTCGACACGATGAAGCCCACTCCAATCATCTGCTGTGTGAGGCCAACAATAAGTCCTCGCATCTTAGGATGTGCGCATTCAGCTTGATAGACAGGTATCGACATGGACATCAGACCGACTGCCCATCCTGCAATAATACGACCGACAAGGATCATGCCGAGATTGACAGCAGCACATTGGAGAATGGCACCGACTGCTGCAATCAGAGCTCCGATCTGAACGGTTCTTCGTCTGCCGAATCGGTCCATGGTCAAGCCTCCCATGAGAGAGCCGAACACGGCACCACCAGAGAATGTCGAATTGATGGCGCCAATTGTCGGGCTTGTCTTGACCGTGTTGAAGTATGCCAGGAAGTTCGGAGAGGCAATAACGTCGGTCATGACACCGCTGTCGTAACCAAACAGGAACGACCTATTGCACGATCAGCGAGATTCCTGCTACATCTTGAATTGGCCGTGTTAGAACTACCCAGTGGCCGCAAACATCGCCAGCAGCACATTGTAAACAGTATTCTGCTTCCTACCCATATTGTCGGGTCTCGTCGTGCTGGTAGAGATTCTCTAGCTTAGCCTAATCAATCTTTGCACTGGGCGAGCCGCACCGAAACCTTCATGGTTGTGAAGAGTACCCTGGTATATATGTATAAGAGTGCTCAGTAGCGAGCTGACTTTAGCCTTTTTCCTTGGAGATGGTCACAGGGACATGTACTTCACTCGCGATAATGTGGCCCGCTGCCGTTGCCACTGCATGTCAAGAATCCGGGGGATGCACCTGATTTCCGCCAATAATGCAGATCGTGTCCGCGTACGCGAATGCGCCGTCGTAGCCGGTCTTGGAACCCACTAGTGCGGAGAGTGAAGTCGAACACCATCTGGATTGCTGCACCTCATCTCGCTAGCTGCAGGTGTCTGTCCCCACGTCGTGAGAACGATGCGGCCATTGCCAAGGAGGGCAGATGTTATGTGACTTGGAGCAGACGCAGATGATGTCGGCAAGTTGCGGTGCTGAAGGTTCAGGTTCAGGTTCAGGTTCAGGGCGCCAGGCAATCGGCGTTTTCTCGGCCGATGACTTGCTGCAGGCTGCATCACGAAAGGAGACCTGGGTTGATGCGGGTTGAGCGATAGGTGGAGGTCTCAACGCGTTGCATGTTGCTGAGTGAAAGAGCGAGCCAGAGCGGGGACGTCGAAGTCACGGGAAAGAGAGGACACTGGCAGAGAAGTGTGAAAGGAGGGCACCGAGCATCATGCTGCGTCGGTACGGGAAAGAATATCGACGAGATGTCATAGCAGGAGTGGGAGTGGGAGCATTGGCACATGTGGCACATCTGAGAACAAGACCAGGTAGGTACAAGAGCCGCCATGACGAGTGAGACATACCAATATAAAGCCCATGTTGTGGATGGGAAATCATAGAAGTTGGAGGTCCGGCGACAGCGGATGCCATTATTAAAGGCACAACTAGTTTCTTGTGGAGTCAGAAGTGAGATGAAGTTGAGCTATACGTGGGTCGATGGCTACCACCCTTCCAGCAATCTCTTACTCCTGACCATCTTCTGGCCTGTCGCCGTGTTCCATGTCTCCTGCCTGCCCTTCCCTCTGGCTGCATGGCGCACTATGGTAAAGATCAGTCGACCTGGAGTTGTACGGCGGCATGACGAAAGGCAGATCATGTCGGAACACAGGACAGATTGTACAGTGAGGATGCAGCGAGAAGATTTGAAGCTGTACGACTAATAGCGAGGTCTACAAGTTATCATGTAAGAATTCAGAGAGATATCAACGAGTCGTACCAACCCAATGCGTGTCTTCAATCGGATCTCTCTTAGCAAGACGAAGTCTCCTCTTCCACTTAGCATTGCCTTTCCTATAACTCCGTTTCGTCCTCGTCCAAGGATAATTAATCGGACTCTCACCTCCAGTAAAGATAGCAATATCGTACAGCGCACCACCCGCAAAAGCACCTAGGATGGGCGCCACGATAGGGCCATAGAACCAATAGGGATTGGTAAAGAGCTCCTTTCCATATCCTAGAGCGAGCATCGCTAGACGTGGCCCGAGATCGCGAGTAGGGTTCATGGCGAGACCGGTGTTGTATACGAAGGAGAGACTCAGGCCTGTGATCACTAGACCGATAATCAAAGAATTCATTCCTGCTCCGGGAGGTGCGTTTTGGTCGTCACCTAATGCGAGGATCGTGCAGCCTAGAAATGCAATGCCGAGAAACTCGTTGAAGAATGCTGTTGCTGTGTCAATGAAGGTGAAGCGTCGCGAAGTGACGAAGCCGTTCAAGATGTCGCTCGCTGGGTCTGTGGTGCTGCTGGTATTGATGTAGTTTTGGATACCGGCGAAGTATAATCCGTATGCCACTAAGGCTGCGAGAAAGGCTGCTAGGAGCTGTGCTAAGACGTACTCGGGGACCTTGCGTTTCGGAAAGCCGCGATAGAACCATAGCATGAGAGTGATGGCAGGGTTCAGATGTGCTCCTGAAATGCCACCGGAAATGTAAATGCCGATCATGGTAGAAAAGCCCCACGCCCATGCTGTGCTGTTGGGGTTTCCATTATTGTTGAGCGTGGTTTGAGTATCGGCGCAGAAGCCGGTGGTCAGCTGAACGAATGTTGCAAGGAATTCTGCCAAGAACTCTCGGTGCTGTGTTCTCACAATCGACCACCAGGTATGATTGTTATGCACTTCGGCAACCAAGGGCGGATTGTCGATGGGCTTGATGGGATCCATATCCACCCATAAGTCTGGCTCTTCATCCTCGTGTAGTGTTGCTTGCGAAGCATCATCGTCTTCTCCTTCTGCCAAAGATGCTGGCCGTGTTGGAGGCTCATGTCGTTCTGGTATTGCTTCCAAGGGTGTCGCACCGAGCTCGTCTGGCGCGGACGGAGTTCTCTCCATCCCAGGCGACACAAGAGGAACTTCTTCGCCCGCCTTTCCATCTTGACCTTGTTGTGTATGACTCTTTTCTGGCTCTCCAAAGCTCACTTGGTACTGACTCGCTCTGCTGGTGGCTCTCCCGCGTCCTGCCGTTTGAGAAGCGGTCGAAGACGCTCGCGTAGGCCTCGTAGAAAGCCTACCTGTGACCGTGCCTCTCCTTCCGATCTGGCTCGACAAGAAGTTTTCTTCCCTTTGAGCCCTTGAATCTTTCAGCTGCGCTGATACCTTGGCTGGATTGATAGCTGGCTGAATCCTACCTGCTTCGAGATCATTGGGATCGGCTTCAATCCCAAGCTTCTGAGTATTCCCTCCTGGCAATTGTGGGTGTTGTCTACTCTGAAAAATCTCGCTACTCGTCGGCACCATCCCAGGTCGGACTACACGAGGCAATGGCTTTGCCAAACTCCATACTGGTTTGGCATTGGCCGGTTGCTCATATTCTGGGTTGAGCTCAGCGTAGCCTATCGACCCAATCAGTATCGGCTTCCATCTACGTGCTCGCATCAATGCCACATATCTCACCTGGATTCACATAAGGCTGATAGGTTGCCTCGACTTGCGGAGTTATCTCAGGCCCAGCAAGTGTTTGCAATTTAGACCTTCCAGCTGCAGTGCTAGACCGTGCTTCTGCTCCTTGACTTCTCTTAGATGCAGCAGTGCTACGTCGTCTTAGGCTGGAATGGTTTGATGTCTCAGGCTGAAGTGCTGTTGAGGGGCGTTGAGGAGAGCGAAAGCGGCGAGCAGCAACGGTGGCTGCTCGACGCGGTTGACCGAACCCACCTTGTCCAGCATGGTCGTTGTTACTCGACTGCTGGTCCGGCTCTCTTCTGCTTGGTTCTGACTCCGGGTGGGGGGAAAGATCTTCAGCTCTGCGCACTGGTATGGCCTCGGATCTTGACCTGGTGCGGTTGTGGCCTCTGGTCTCGTTCTCTGAATCCATATTTTTGCGCGCGCGCTATCAGTCCTCAATCTCAAAATTGGGTTCATTAGAAGACTCCTGAGACTGAGTTCAAGCCTTCAGCCCTCTTTTTTCTCTCAAGAGTCGAAGCTTGGCTCGAATGAGGTGCACTAGAGGCGTAGAGAAGCCCACGTCCTCTCTTTCCCTACATACCGGTAGTCAAGCTCTTATGGGGAGACGTGAGATGCTGACAGAAATACGGCGCAAAGAAAGGGCAGTGTGGCCTAGCACACGCATGTGAAGCAGATGGCAAAGAAGGTAGCACAAACCTTTACGGCATCCTCTGCTCCGATCATTTCGACTGGCACCTTCTATGGCTCGATAGGAGTGACGTTTCCAGTGGGGAGTGCGGAATGCCGAATCCACTTGTTGAAGAAAAATCTAACGCAAGAAGGCAGCAGACGCGTTGCTGTATTAAGAAACACATCCTCGCCAATGGCGAGACGTGGTATCTCGCGTATACTTATCGGTGACGCCAACGCCAACTTCCGGTCGGCTCCTCATTGACGCATGCGATACAGGCATGCAGATGCTGTGTTCACCCATCAAAGAGTATCGATTGCCCTTGGTAGGGTATTGTAGGCATAGCTTGTCCGCACTCGAGTCCCAAGGCACCGTGATCACCATCTCCCCGAAAACGACACAACGCGACAAGAGCAAAAGAAGGGCTGTCCGCGTGCACAATGCGATACGCGAACAATCGAATGGGCCTTGCAACGCAGTAAGAGCACGATAGCAGGCAATACTAGGAATACGATTGTGCCTGCCGGGAGACACTACATGTCCTGACGGAGGCCGCGAGCCAGAGCATGAGCATCGAACCAGAAGGGCACGAAGGCTGAACCGCTCTACGAATGCCCATGTATCTGCTGTGCAGCGTAGAAACTCAGTGCCGTTAACCATATCTTGCTAATTTGAGCATTGCAGCCAGAGCAGTTTGGGGATGCCTGGAGACAAGACGTGCGATCCACTACCTTACGGCCATCTTAAGCCGAGACGCGTTGTGTAAGACTACGTTTCCCAGAGAACAGGTATCCAAGCGATCCGATGCCACTCTCGCTGTACATTCGACGTCGACGGCAGCCAGCGCTTCGGCCGAACAACCATCACGTTCGCCAGAATACTTGGTTTAGACCCTTTTCCATCGCGGGAAAGAGCCTGCGGAGATCTCGTCTGCCACGCAGCTACAGGAGTACGGCCCAATTGTTGCAATGCGGCTTTCATTGCAACGAAGTTGGATTATTTGAAGAGGCTTTCCCCGGCCCACAATCGTTCAGGACGTGGCAGACCTCAGGCCCTCGAGATGTTTTACCTCTCCATTGGCCATCGCTGTACTTACGTCTAAGAACCTCAGCGAAGCTCTGGGAACCGAGTAAGCACAATTGCGAAGCTCGTTGTACATCCAAAATCATTACAGGTGTCCGTGACTGACCCAAAAATCTGCGAGTAAGTAAAGTAGCAGCTGCTCTTCCAGTCCTCTTCCTCTTCCTTTCTCATGCAACATTCTGCTCACTACTTCCACAAACAAACTGCGCATCGATAGCCTGCTATCAAACCAAGCATACCACACTACAAACAAGAACTACCAGTCTACCTGATCGAAAGATCCCAGACTCCAAAGCGCCAGTACTGAGCAGCAAATCCAACTGCATCAAAAGAAAAATCCATCTACATCCAAAAAAAAATCCATCTGCTGCAAAAACCCAACTGTGGCAAAATCAGAGCTCCAACGAGTTCAAACCACTCTGTCTGATCGAAAGATCCCGAGTGAAGAACAACAACGTCGACGAGTGAGCAAGTGCGCTTTCGCCATCTCACCAGTCCGTCTACTTCCAAGGTCGTGAATCACATTCTCCGACCATGAATACTCCAAACAATCAGGAGTCATCAAGACTCGCATACGAAGTCCCTATGGCGCCTCTGCGCCGACGCAACCGAGCAAGGCTGCCATACAGCACGCCTACGGCATGTCCTCGCCATCAGAGGCAGCCAGTGCTCTTTCTAAACTCGCCTGTGACACCCGGGCCGCATTATGTGCGGCTAGACGGTTCACAGAGCACTCCCACAACACCACAGCGCGAGAACAATCAGCCTCGAGAGCGACCCAGCAGTCCTCCGGCAATTCGACGCCTACAAAAGCCTTGCGGAGTTTTCAACAACATCTTTGAAACTCCCGTGCGCCAATCTAAGCAATCTCACTTGCTTATGGAAGCCAAGGCCGCAATCAGGGCAGAAAAAGTCGCCCTGACACCTCCAAGCCTGCATGAGGAGCTCAATCTGCCAGTGGCACCCAAAAAATCAACCGTGGTAGCCACTACGACACAATCAAAAGTGTCAAGCGACACTCCTCTGGCAGCCAAGGCCTCAACCAGGGCAGAGAAAATCGCCCTGACGCCTCCCAGCCCACATTCGGAGCTCAGTCTGCCAGTGGCACCCAAAAAATCAACCGTGGTGGCCACCACGACACCATCAAAAGTGTCAGGCGACACTCCTCTCGCGACCAAAAAACCAAAAGTGCCAAGCAAACCCGCAAAGGCACCACAGCGCAAGCTGACAAAGGTCAAAGCCAAAGCATCAAAAGGCATCGTCTCCGCACCTCAAGAATGCAACATCTGGCTAAGCATCCCGTCCACCGACAAACGGGTGCAACTCAAGCTCCCTCTCAAGAGCGACCTGCTCAGCTTAGCCAAACAAACGGCAGAGATGATGAACAAACCGCTCCACAAAATCTCTCTGACCCTCCGAAACTCCTCCTCCGGGAGCGACATACTTCTGTGGGATTGCTATCATGAAAATGAAGCGCCCCAGTTATGGGTGAAAAACACGGGAATCACCCAAGGCTGTACGATTGTAGCCGAGAAGAAAAGTCGTGTGATGTGTTTGGACGACTATCATCATCAACAGTCAATCTCGACATCACAGGGAGAGACGAAGAAGAAGAAAATGCTGGTGTTCCGGGATTGAAGATATGCGTCCCGGGATTTTATATACCAGTATGCTGGTGCTTCGGGATTGGAAAAGGCGTCCTGAAGCGTGATATTATATCCCAGCAGGTCTGAGGACCCATTATCTGTCATTTCATTCAGATGGATTTTGGCGAGGGCTGCCGTACGATGGAACTTGCACCTTCGCGTGGTGTGCGGCGTGAGTACCGAAGATCTCGCTTGTTTTGGCGAGGGAGGGAAACTAAGACAGGTTCAAAAAGGAAAACAAATCTGGGATTTGTGTGCTCGGTTGAAATCTTTCTGCTCCCGCTGCAGAGATATTTTCTGAGCGCTTGGGGCAGGTTTTTGGTGGAGATGCTGGTAGTCGCGGGGCGGAAGGCGCGATATGTTGTGAAGAATGGAATACTTGAGCTTGGCGTGCTCGTTTGCGACTAATTCGTCCTCCTGATTCTGGTGTTGAGCGTCGTTCAGGCGCACAGGGTAGGTTCTTGACGCATGTGCTGATGATCGCAGAGCGGAGACCAGGATAGGTTCAATATTCGGCGTGCTCACTTGACACCTAGTTTAGTCTTCTGCTTCCGCTGTGGAAGGCTTCCTACGCGCACAGGGTGTGTTCTTGACGTAGATGCTGATAGTGGCAGAGCGGAGTTGAAGACGGATCTACATTGCTGACAGTTTGGAAATTGAGCTTTGTTGGACTCACTTGTGACCCATTTCTAATTCCCGCTTCCAACATCGACTAGGCCTCTGAGCCCACCGGGTAGGTTCTCGATGCGTTTGCTGATAATCTGTGGAGCTGAAGTTACGACAGATTCTACAAAGTGAGCATGGGGAAGTTTGGCTTGGTGTGCTCACCTATGCCTACTCGTCTCCTGCTTCTGTTCTCGAGGGTCAGTCTAAGCGCTCAGGGTAGATTCTGAATCTACATGCTGGGTTTCCTCGCGGACTTGCTCGCACCAGAGACGATCTCGATGACCTTCCTGCTTCCGCTATCGAATGTCATTCTGTGCGCGCGATATAGATCCTCGATGCATACGCTAGTCGCTGCTGAGCGGAGTAGAGGGAAGAGCCTGGACATTCGGAGAGCAGACCTTACCACCTGAGTCAAAAGAATGTGGTAGGAAGCACTATGAGGAAAGCCTGGACATTCTAAGAGCAGGCTTTACCACCTCGGCCGAAAAGCCATTGTGCAGAGCACTGTATGTAAGAAGAGCAATGGAAGCGTCTCAGGCATGGGAACTTGCCTTGCTTCATATCTTGCTTCCGCTGCATAGCGTCGCACTGAGCGCACAGGGTATTTTCTCGATGCATATGCTGAAGTCCAAACACTGAGCTGTAGGCACTAGCGATGCTCTTCACCCATCTCCCTCTTCCGCTGTAGCGGACCGCTCCAAGCTCATATTGTGTGTTCTCGATGCATGTACCGATAGTTGATTAGTGGAGATGTAGGCACTTGATCGACGCGTGCAAGGTTGGCTTTTGTCGCATATGCTGATGGCTGTAAGGCGGAGTACTATAGTATCCTCATCCCGTGCTTCCGCTGGAAGAGATGGCTCGAGGCATGTGAGGTATGTTCTCAAGGGATTTGCTAAAAGCTGAAAGCGGAGATGTAGGTACTCGAGTCCTGCTTGGTATATCTCCTGCTTCCATCGCAGAGGATAGGTCCAAGCTGCCGGGGTGTGTTTGTAATGCTTCAGCTGATGGTCACAGAGCAGAGTTGTATGTCTATCTCGGAGCACATGGTGACGGGCTCTTGCTCTTGCCTTGCGGCCGCCCAACGCTCTTACGTCCTGGACCAATGTAACGCTCCTACCTTGCACTACAAGATCTTACCAAAGCACAACCTCGTCACAACGTATTCGACGTCGCTACATCTTACGATATCGATCATCTCTATGCTATACCATATCGCGCATCTACCATCCTGAGGAAGCTTCAGTTAAGATATCGACCTGACAAGTGACAATGTCTGATGCCCCACCACCCTTTGAGCGAGCACCAGCAAGAACCTCTTCAATTCGGTCACCCTCATGGCCACACGACAGCGACAGAGAACCCCTCCCTGGCAGTCGAAATCCTCCAAGACGCTCCTCACTGCGGCCTGACTTTGCACTGAACGGTACATGCGACCGCGACAGTCCGCCTTCCTACGAGGGTCTGCCGTTCGAGGCCGAGCGGCTTCGCCGATTTCTTTCATTCTGCATGGCAATCGACTTCGGCTTGACAAAGCAATGCCCGGATGAGCTCACAAAGTCCGAATGGTTCTTCTGGATCGATGTCAGCCGTCATTGTCTCGACGCTCACATCGAAGCCGGGTTGTCGCCAATTAGCGAGTTTGCAGCAGCATAGTATGATACAGTAGAGGATCGGACCATCACACAAATAGTCATCGAGCCCGCGAGAGTCTTGAAGATACCTGCACAGAGAGCTTTTCTCATGCTATACTCCTTCATCGGATCCATCGCGCCGCTATACAGTGAGGATGCATACCGTGCTAGGATTGAATTGCTGGAGAAGCGCATCCTGGCACTCCAGACTACATGGCTGGGAGACCAGCTCATGGATGACAAGATTTTGTGTGACCGACTCTATGCTCGGCAGGCGGGCGGCGCGACACAGGCTGAATACGATTGGTTCGTCAGAAGAATCCAATTCCAACACGCGTATTTGGTGCGCAGGTTCTTCGCACGTCTGTACCCAGATCCCGATTCAAGGAAATTCTCGAGACGCGGCGAGGCGCTGAATCGTCTGGACAAGATGGAATTCGGTCATGCGCCGGACGACATTGGGACTGCTGATCTTCGCCTGTTCCTGAATTGGCACCATTGGCAGAAGGAAGCGGAGAAGTTGAAGGTCTTGCTTTCGATGGACTATGACACTGCGCGAGAAATGCCGCATGCGATTTGGCGGGAATACAAGGCTGCTAGACAGGCTGCTAGACAGCTTTATGGCCATGAGATGAAATGTATGGGCGACTGATTGTTCATGGTCGGGAGCGGATGGCCAGCGATGGAGGAATACAGTAGAGTGGATGAACACCTAGGAAGGACGATTAGTATTTCTCAGAATACGAAATTTGAACAAGTCGTGATTTCAAAATCTCGTTGTCAAGAAAAGAGAGGTACAGCATATTTTCACACCTGTATTTGCAAAAGTGCAACATGGGATCCGAACACCCTCATCACTTTAAAAATACGAAACAAACCCCCAAGAGTACTGTAGTGGGTTCCTGGGTCGGGACTGTTATGACAATTCTCTCGTGCTGTACGCCTTTACATCTGTCGATATCTTGTTTGAAAGTTCCTTCGTTGAGAAATCGATCAGAATTACATGGGAAATTTCGCTCGTCCGTCATAATACTCGTACTTCATCGCTGCTGATCCAGAACATCGACATACTGAGGCCTCTTACTCCTCTTCTTCCTTCCAGGCGCTGGTGGTGGTGGTGACAGTGGGTCTAACATGTCATGCTCAGGCGGCCGCCTTTCCATCGGTGGAGGATGCGGTCGTCGTTCAGACCTTCTTGGAGGTGGACTCCTTTCTTCCTCTTCAAGGACTGGAGGTGGAGTTCTCCTCCTTGGAGCTTCACGCAAGTCATCGTCCGGCGGTAGAGGCCGCTCGTCGGAACGTCGTGAACTGCGACGCTTCCTTCTTGCTTTGGAACTTTCTTTCGACGATGAGCCTGAGCTAGGTCTTGATGAGGTTTTGGAAGACTTCCGAAAAATCGGGTCGAGGAGTTTGTCTGTGTGTTTGTTTTCGACGTCAAAAGCCCTCATGACACCATTCAGTGCCAGTCCTAGGCCAGCCATGGTTGTGGTTGGTCCTGATGGTAGTGCGAGGAGGATTTGTTGTGCAAAGTGAGGTCGGTGGTAGAGGGTGCTTGAAGGTCTTTTGCAGGCCGAACTTGATCCACTTATGTGTGAAGGAAGTCAAGGGATGTTTGTGTGGCGATGGCATCATCAGCGCCCAAGACCTCTGACATAAATGCACATCACAAGCCACGTGAATGTGAGCGGCTATTGGTTGCATTCCTCATGCTATGCCATTGTGGGACAGCACTAGGCTGCCACGTTGCGGCTACTCCACCTCCACACCGACTCTCCAGGGTTTCTCAGGTTTGCTTTGGCCGTCAGACATGATGATGTCGTGGCCGTCCTTGTGATTGATTCTGTTCTTTTGTGGCATGTAAGTGCAGCCACTCTTCTCTAGGAGCGATGGGACAGCACCAAAGCATAATATTCTGGCTGGCGGTCTCGAGGCTGCCAATCATCGTACATGCAGGTGGCAGTCATCTATCTCCTATCAGACCCTTGTGTGCGCAGGCTAAGTAAGTGACATCATCGTTTATTTATAAACGCCTTGCGCAGCAAGGGTCTGAACACAAACTGTTAGATTTGGATAGTTGAAATAACCAACTTAGCGTACAACGCGAAATATAGAATTGTTAGAAGTGCATCTTATAGCGCGTACAATTATAAGTTTAACGCTACAAAAATGAATCGCGTGCGACGTTGTAGCGTTAAGATACTATTAATCTCCTAAGCCGGGTTTGTTTAGCTAGCCTACAGCTAGCCGGCTTTAGCTGCAGGCCGACAGATACCTATATTGCGATACTAATATCTCGAGAAAGGAACTATTAGAGGTTATAAAGCGTACAATTCTAAGTAGATTCTTTACTAGATATAATACTATATAATATTATTTTAATGCTTCTACGAGTAAGTAGTAGAAGCCGGCTAAATTATACCCTCTTTATTTTACCTATAAACACTTAGCGCTTATTACGCGTACAATTCTAAGACATTCTATATACTATTTATATCGATGCGACGTAGTAGTATTATATTCTAGTTAATAAGCGGAGGTCGCTTAGCGGAGCTTATAGTACGTATATATATCCTACAAATTATTAGCATATAGCTAAATAATATACGACTAAACACATACCGCGATTAGTATCGATTAAAGACTTCCTTAAAAGCCTTAACTAAGTCCTTCTCGGGTCCCTCGATAATCGACTAGTATACTATAGTACGAGACTCGGTGCTCTTAGTCTTATCGATAACGACCTAAACCTTAATAACGCTAGATTAGATAATACCGCTACTGCGAGCAGCACGACCGAGATATTAAGCGTACTTAGCGAGGTTATTTAGCGTAGTACACTACTAGTCCTATATCTCGAGTAGACTATCGGAAACGATACTAGTATAGAAGGTAGGGTTAGTAGTAAGAGTAGATTAATACGGGCGATACGCTAGTAGAGATTAGATATATTATCGCTAGTAGTCTACGGCTCGAGGTAGTCGTTAAGTAGAGCTATACTATACTATAGCTCTTATCTATCGTAGAAGAGGTATTAGCTTCTACGTATAAGCTTTAGAGCGGTCGACGTTATTATTAAAGGTTGTAGGTTAATGTTCGAAGGTTAAGGTTCGTAGACGCGTAGTAGAAACGCGTCGACCTATAAAGAAGCAGTACAGATAGTTATATGCGCTAGCGTATGTTCCCGCAGATTCTCGGTCTATACTTTTATATATACTACGCGACTAGTCGCGTCTAACTCTAACCTACCCTCTTCTATCTTGCTATACTTCTTTATAAACTTGTTATTTGCATCTTCTAGAATATATCTACCTCTATATATTAACTACCTCTGTATATTAACTACCTCTATATATTAACTACCTCTATATATTAATCTTCCGCTAATACCGCTATAGTAAGAAGTATACTAAATACTAATTAAATATCGCCGCCTACTATTATATCGGACGATATACTAGAGGATATAGATCTCGACGATCTACTACCGCAGACCTTCGCGTTTATAGGTAGCAGCCTAGTTCCGGGCCCTCTTAATAATATATCGAGCGATCTAAGTATAGTACTACTAATATTAGATATTAATCGTATATAGACTGCAGTTAGCTAATAAGTACGTCGCCTCGTAGCTCGTCGTTAAGCGCTAATCCTAGAGATTAGTTCTTAGGCCGGAGAAGAAGATAAGGACGACCTCGAGAGCGAGGCTTCGGAACAGGACGATAGACTTAGCGAGGATAATATCGAGTTAGAGATAATAGCGAACGAGGCCGACGGCTTTAATCTAGATAATAAGTAGGAATCCGACCGCGAAGAAGATAAAGAAGACACTATCGATAGACTACGTATATATAGCGGCAAGCGAGGCAAAGCTCCTACTACTATTGCTAATAAGCGCAAGATACGATAGTAGCGTATAGTAGCCGATAAGACCGACGAGGAGAAGTTTAAGACTCTAATAGCATAGTTTAAGATCGAGTCCCTAGGCGTAATAAAGTTCCTCCGCTAGTAGGTCGAGAAGCTAGGTAGCAAGACCTATCGACGTCGTATTAGGTACATTCTAAACAACTTTGCTCGAGAATGCTTAATTAGCGGTCGAGAGTTACGCTCTAAGTTAAAGAAGCTTATCGGACAGAAGTTCTTTAATAAGTATAATACGATAAAGGCCGTTAAGCTAGCCGACCTTATAGATATAGTAGAAATTATTTAAGAAACCGCTCTAATATAGTATAAGTTGCTCGAGCGTCTACTACTAAACAAGCGTACTAAGGTTAGTATAGATATGTCGTAGCTAGCTACTAGCGGAGGCGATAATAACGACGACGATTAGGAGGATAAGGATACTGCCGAAGAACGAGACAAGCACCGCCGATACGAGAAGCGTATCTATACTATTACTTAGATAGTAGCTCGGTCTATAGCCTTAAAGAAAGCCTGTTTCTTCGCGAAGGGTTTTAGCTTGTTCCTATACACTTCCGGTATTAAGCGGCGTATCGTAAATATGCTTAGCAGCCTTAGTATATGCTTAGCCTACTTAATAATCTAGACAGTCGCTCGCAAGATTGCTATCGAGAATCGCAAGCGTGCTATTGCCCTAGCTAAGAAGATAAAGAAGTAGCCGGTTGTTATTGTCTACGATAACTACTATGTCTCCTAGGATCGTTACGGTATATAAGCTATCGGCTAATCTACGAAGTAGAGAAACATAACTACTTCTTATATTGCTCGATATCGCGCGATAAAGAAGCCGCTCCGCCGGAATATACTAGATCGTACGAAGAAGCTAAATCCGAAGGTTATCTTGCGTAGCTATAAGAAGGATGCCGCTCGTAAGGCTATATCTCTATATTATATCGACTAGGCGATAGGCTTTGTATTCGGTTCGGAGCTAAAGAAGCTATTCGAGGACTTCGACTTTAATAGCTATAAATTAACGAAGAATAGCGGCACTAAGACATCGCGTTTGCTATAGTACAAGATCCGTATTAAGAACCTAAAAGATAGCAGAACGATTATTATCTCGCTACCGGTATTAGATTATAATAAGGCCTCGATCGAGGAGACCTATAAAGTATATAACGACATCTTCTAGTCGTTTCTTAAGCTTAATCCGGATAATAAAGCATTCTAGGACTAGCTTATTATCGTCATTAGCGACTAGCTAACTATCGAGCGTATTCGTAGCGTCTAAGCCGGCAGTGTCGAGAGTACCCGTACCTACGACCGTAAGGAGTTTATAGTGCCTATCGTAGCGATGTTCTACGTCGAGATAAACGCCTATTATACCTCTATAAAGACTTATTATCTGCGGAACAACTACGATAAGGGCAAGAAGCTTACTTATAACTACTAGGATGATACTGCGTACTATAGCGTAACCCGTCTAACTAACAAGAAGTACTAGTACTATATTATTAAGCAGGTCGTAGTCCGATTATATCGCGGTCGTATTATAGCCTTAGTTATTCGAATCTTTATCGACCGTAGCTAGCTAGACTTTGCAGATCCTAAGTTAGCTAATAAGAGCTATGTCGATACTATACGGTATATAATTAAGAACCGTATTACTCCTAAGTAGTACCTAGAAGTCGTAGAAGCTGTCTACGAGATAGCCCTTACTTAGAAAGCATAGGTTGGCAAGGATAATACCGGCCGTGTCGTCGATCCTAACTTTACTACTATAGCGCGTATACTAATTAAAATCGACAACTACCTTACTATTTACGAGGCAATCCGTAAGATAGATATCGGGCATCTTCGACGCATAATTAATATCCTTATGCTAAACTTCTTTAGCGCTTATTAGCTTAATTACGGTCGGGAGATAGTATATATACGGTAGTTGTTAAGTAGCGCAGTGCACTAGGATCTCTAGGATGCAATCCTCGAGTCTTCCGTAGTTAAGATAGACAGCGGTAAGAGTATTGCTACCGACGAGTTGCTTAAGCTATATAATAAAGAGTATATAGACGACATTAAAGCCTATAGCAATTCGACCTATAATATCGCTACTACTATAGAGCTTATCTCTTAGAACCGCGAGGCTTCGAAGAATATCCGTAATATATTCGAAGGCCTAGGACCTAAGAGTACTAGCTACTATACCGAGAAGAAGATTAGTAATTATATTATAGCCTTTGCTCTAAAGCTAATCGAAGATAGTCTTGCTAAAGTCTAGCTATAGGATAGCCTAGGAGAGGATATACGAGTCCTATTAGACGACATTTAGCAGCTCGGCGTAGCTTAAATCGTGCTAGCTATCGAGGCACTATATTAGGCTAATATGCGCCTAGTTAGAGGCATAACTCGTACGTCGGCTAATACTACTACTAATAGTATAGATAAGATCGATAGTGCTAATACGAGGGAACGTATTAATAGCGGTGCTAATCGAGGTCCCGTCGCTGCTAGCGTAGTAGATAACAATACGGCGTTCCTATATAAGCCGTTCGTAGACGATAAGGGCTTTACTAACCTAGACTTAGAAATAGTCGATGCTACTAGCATATAAAGGCTCGGCGGATCTAAAGCATATAATCTAACGCTTAGAAGTGTTACAAAGCTAATAGTAGGAGGGCAAAGTAAAGTCGTAATTATAGCTTATATCGTTCCTTACTCTATTATAAGGGCATAACAACAAGAGCTATATATATATCAAAATTTATATCTACGGCTTTCTTTCTTCTTTAGCGATACGGACACTATCCTTGCTACTAAGCAGGCTCTTCTATTATGTCCTCGTAAGCTCGCTAAGTAGGTTTGCCCTTCGTAGTCGAGTACGTTGCCTTAGCTATTAACGCGCTTGCTTAGCGGTAGTTTGCCCTCGTAGTCGAGCACGTTGCCTTAGCTATTAACGCGCTTGTCGGTAGTCTTAGTCGTACGTCGATAGCTAACCTATATACTAGCTCTTTACTACTCTTCTATTATATCCTTATAAGCTCGCTAAGTAGGCCCTTCTTCTATTATGTCCTTATAAGCTCGCTAAGCAGGTTTGCTCTCGTAGTCGAGCATATTGCCTTAGCTATTAACGCGCTTGCCGGTAGCCTTAGGTATACTAATAGTCGCTAGTATACTAATAGTCGCTAGTATACTAATAGTCGCTAGTATGCTAATAGTCGCTTATATTACGAGGAAGTAGGAACCGTAAAGTCGAGGAAGCGACTAAGATATCGAGTCCCGCTAAGACCCGGATTTAGTATAGCAGGGCGCCTAATTAGCGGGATTAAACGTTATAGCTACTTCCTTCCGTATATTATAATAAAACATAATACCGACTTTACTACTTTTACGCTACTACGAGCCTACGACGAGATACGTCGATTAAGCGCATTTCTAGTAAATAGCGCTAGCAAAAGTGTCTAACACGATAACGACGGCCGCCTTAGGCACTAAGAACCGCCTCCGAAGCCTAAGAAGTCGAGAAGTCGAGAAGTCGAGAAGTCGAGAAGTCGAGATACTAATACTAATACTATACTTATTGTACCGCGTGCTCTTATAGGTACTATAACATATACGGCAAGGATAGATACGCGAGGCGATAACGTATATCGAGCGCAAGCACTCTTCGAGAAGCTATAATAGCCCTCTTACGTTAACGCCCTCCTTTACTTAAATCTTAGTTACGATCTACTAGAAGGACTAGCTGCTATATAAGACAGTATAGATAAGAGCAATTACGTCTAGGGATCTATTTAACTAGCGGCACTAAGCGGCTATAGAAGCACACGCCCCGAAACACACTAGAATTATATATAGCCTATTTGCTACGAGTACGCGTAACAAGTACAAGTATATATACATATACGCGTATGCGCAGCAATTAGCGCATTCTATTACTAACTATAGCACGCATAACCGAAGACAAGGTATATAGGACGGGACTTATTAAGCGAAACAATAATAGCTTATTCGCTAAAGCGACACTTATTAGTACCTAGATAACAATAGAGTATAACCGCGCCCTTAGTGTTAGAGACACCGTAGAAAAGGGTTGTCGAGCGCGTTGCAGTCGTATAGCAATGTTAATACGCTTACTAGAAGAGGAGGCGTACTGCAGTCGAATAGCAGTCTTAATACGTAAAGGGCTGCAGTCGTATAGCAGTGCTGCAGTCGTATAGCAGTAAAGACTAAGACTAAGACTAATCGCCTTCGGGCTTAAGTATACTAGAGGCCCTTACGTACTAAGGTCATTATAACTAACAGTCCTAATAAAGGCGTTACGCCGACTTAACTAGATGCGCGTATATTATCCTATAAAGAATCCGAACGTAGGAAGCCTGTAGCCGCTACTTAAGGTATACCTTACTAAAGAGTTTTTACCGAATTAGGCCTATAGCAATGCTACGAACTAACCTACTTAGTAGGAGAGTCGCTATCGAGCCGCTACTTAAGGTGTACCTTACTAAAGAGTTTTTACCGAGTTAGACCGTTAGCCGCATTATAGGTGTACCTTACTAAAGAGTTTTTACCTCCGCTAATCTACCCGAGACCCGCAGTTTATTGCACTAAGACAAGACTGCGATATTCTAATAACAACTATACTCTTTCGGTTAAATGCGTAGTCGGCGCCCGCTAAAGCTATAGAAAACAACCTACTCGCTAGGAGAGTCGCCTTCGCAACGTCTTACTCGGCAAAGCCTATCGGAGACCTTAAAAGAAGGACTAAACAAACTCTACCGATTAAGGAACCTTAACTATTAGATAAGCGGCTCTATCGGTAGCAAGCCGCAGAACTAGTAAGGAATAGTATTAATCGCTATAGAGCTACCTATATACAACAAAGAGGTATCGACACTATTGCTAAGAAGCCGACAGCTAGTGTATTGCTAGGGGTGTTAGTGTATTAGTATATATAGAAGAAGAAGAAGTTGAACTAGGAAGCGTAGGTCTATATTAGCGTATCGTAGGTAAGGTTTGTCTCTACTAATAGGATTGCGCTATTTACGCTATAATAGCAAGGCAACAATAACGGCTATATATTATCGCACTTTTAACGCTATAGCCGCCGACTGCTACTAGTTAAATGCCTAAGGCTAGAATTACTAGCGACTAGAGGCTATACTAGCGATTAGAGGCTATACTAGCGATTAGAGGCTATACTAGCGACGACGACTACTGCGCTTAGCTTCTCGCAGAAGATTATTATTCCGGATACGCTTAAGGATAGCTCTAGCTTAGCCGGTAACGATAAGCACTGCGCTTAGCTTCTAGTTATTAAGCTATTGTCGTACGCCTAGTTAAGCCCTTCGACTTTATAAGTATCCCCGACGAGGCACGCACTCTAGTCTATCGCTACTACTTCCTAGCAACAGGTACAAGCTACTATAGCTATAGCTATACGACAACAAACGCCTGTTAGCCGTCTTAAACCCGGATAAGGATTACTATATGTTTAAAGACCTAGTAACAGTAGCAGCACTAATTAAAGATACTGTTAGAATAGTAGCAATAGCAGCACTACTAATCAAAGATACTATTAGATTCTCCCCGAACGACTATAGAAGTAGAAAGCATTCTTAATCTACTAATCTATGCTCGCCGCCTATTGTTTTAATATTATCCTTCTAGTATTGTATCCTATGCGAGACTCTTCCCTCTTCCCTTTTCCCTCTTCTATCTGTATCTAAGGACCGCTAGCGTAATTGTGCTAAATTAATAACAACTAAAGAGTAGCTTATCCTCCTTATTATTACCCTTCTACTAGCCTGCATTACGCCGACGAGCTAACTTACGCGCAGATAGACGAGTAGAGCGACTTAAGCGACGACTAGATACTAGGCTAGAGAGACGAGCTGCCTACTACTAAAGACGCTCTACTGCCTCGAAGTCTTCGTCTTCTATCGTACGTCTACTACGACCCTAAGATCGATTAGCGGTAGCAGTCTTACGAAGCTAATTCTTACGAAGTTGCTACGATACCTTAGCTAAGTTAGCTATATTCTGCTCGATCTATACTCGGCGCTATGCCTATATTGTTAGTTAAGAAGGACTAGGCTTAGTAGCATCTGCTATAGCTATAGCGCGGGCGGCAGCTTTAGCCTTTGCAGCCTCCTTTATAGCCTTCTCGGCTTTGTTCTTTTCGTCTTACTTAACCTAGGCAGTACGATTAGTAAGAACCTACTTAGCGATACGATTGATCTCCTAGACTAGATCCTGTAGTAGTACGTCTCTCTAGTGCTTATTATTCTCGCGGAGCTATAATATAAATGCTAGTATACGCTCCTCGATCTTAGTCTCGTCTACGCTACTAAAGCTCTCGATATCCTTACTATACTTCTCGTTAAAGAGCTCGCATAGATCTTATAGTATTAGATCCGGTATTAGGAAGTTAGATAGTACGACCTCGAATATACGGTTCTCGTATAGGTCTTCGTAGAGCTGTTTAATACGCTATAATACCTAATTCGAGAGATCTCGTAAGGCAAAGGCCTATATAGAGTTTGTAGTTAGAGCCTTAATAGGCTTCGGGGTCGGTAGTGGTTCTCTCTAGAAAAGTAGCTCTAGTAGTTCTAGATTATATATACTATAGCAGTCCTTAGTGCCGACAACCTCCTTATCCGGAGGGAATGTGCACTAATCTTCCTTATAGAACTAGAGCATTATAGTACGGAAGCAGCGGCGGTGTTCGGGGTTAGAGTAATAGCGTATATTCTAGATATGTCTTAAGATATTAGGTATAGCGTTGCGCTACCTAATCTCCTTCGAATTCTAAGGCTTCTTACTTACGTTGTCGGCGATAGCTTTCTCTACTACCGTATAGAATAGGTTGTCGATAAAGAGCCTAGGACCCGGATTGCTAGTATTGCTAGTACTACCTAAGCTAGCAACGTAGGTCGTATCGTTAGCATCGTCCTCCTTACTACCCTCCTCTTCGTCGTCTATACTAAACTTATCGAATAGAGCATCGGTATTATCCTTATTAAAATCCTCGCTAGGGATAGTAATATATCGGAGGTAGCTTAGGCGGACTAGTATAACAGCTACTAGGTAGTAGGCCGAGGCCTAAGCTATAGCGGTGCTAGTAGTAGGAATACTAGTAGGCTCTCTTAGGATTATTAATCGATAGTTAGACTTAGCTAGTATACGCTTAAACGCATCGTCGATATACTAGGGCAAGAAGATAATAGTAAGCGCGGTAAGACTAGCGATACGCGCCGTACGACTAAGCTTCTATATTAGATTATCGAGATCCCTAGTAATAGGGAACTTGCACTAGTAGACTAGCTTAATATCTAGGATGTTAATGCTAACTGCTATCGCTAGTATACCTTAAAGAATGCGGATGCGGGAATCTAGCTTCTTAAACTCCTAATATCGCTTGTTCTTATCGATCTTAGCTATATAAGCGGTATAGAAGCCGACAATCTCGTACACATTAATTGTATACGGTGCTCTAGCTTCTATCGGCGTACTATCCTATATATACTTGCGGTCGCCCTAGGCAGGCTCTTTAATATAATTAGTAAGCTAAATAAGCTATAGTATAAGCTATAAACGACCCTTATCTACTAAGCCTCGGCCGTCGATAAAGATTATTATCTTCTAAATATTCTACGGAGTTACGAGGCCCTTATTATCGATTGCCTTACGCAATACGAAGTATAGATACCGGAAGTTATTAGTCTCGGTTTGCTTAAGAATTTAAAGGATATACTTGCTATCCGGACGATTAATACTGCCGCGGATAATCTACGTATATAGCGTAGCTAAACTCTAGATACAGAGACTATTGTTAATAAGATACTTCTTAGTCTTATCGGAGACTATAGCGGAATACGCTAGTAGTACGGTGTTAATGCTTATTAGCTACCGAAGCAAATAAATAGTGCCGTAGCTATTGCGGAAGTCCTTCTACTTAAGATAAAGATAAGCCTTATCCTATACCTATAAACCTAGTATTAGCTTAATCGCACGCACGACATCTTAAAATGCTAGAGTTATAGCTTGTTTAGGGCTGCAGATAATGTAGTTGTATTTGCCGTTCTTAATGTCCTTTAGTATATCTAGGTCCTTCTTAAGTATATCGGCGGTTAATACGCATATACTAACAAGTGCATATTCTTCTAAACGGAGCTAGCGTATAGCCTGCTCTATATCCGTACCCTATTCTTCTATAATCCGGGTTAGAGGTACAATCTAGAGAGTTATTATACTAGTTAGGAGGGTAAAGGCCTAAAAGACTAATGCCTTGCCTACGCTAGTACGAGCGATTATAAGTATATCCTATTAACCGAAGATTAAGGCGAGAACTACTATAATCTATAGGTCGGAGGGCTTAGAGTCGCGCGAAGGATGTAGTAGTCTTAAGACCTTACGAAGACTATAGCGGATAATCTAGCGATAGTATACTAAGGCGGCCTTATACTAGCCGGCATTCTAGACTAGCTACTAAACCTATTAAAGTAGCGTGTCCTCGTTCTTAATTATAGCATAGGCGACGCTAAAGTAAGCATCCTACTCTTATACTAAAGCATCGATAGTAGGTAATATAGGAGATAGATCGCACGTCTATATTAGCTCTTTGCGTATAATAGGGCTATAATAAACCGTAGGCGCTCGAGGTTAATATATTAGCTAATCTTCTTAACGCGATAGGCTAGCAGCACTAACGCCGCTGCCGCCGCGACCTAATCTACGATAAGTTAGCCGACCGCGACTACTACTACGACTGCGACTAGTAGTAACCTTTGCCGCTTTCTACTAGCGCTTCGATATATTTAAGTATTCGCCGGGCATAGCGGGCTTATTATAGTTATACGGACTAATATAGCGTATTTGTAAGAGTCGGTAGTATCGGAAGATATATTGTCGGAAGATATATAGTAGCACTCGAGTATCGCTCTTAGTAGCGGTAGAGATTAATATAGGCGGAGGCTTTAGTAATACTTATTTAAAGTGTTTAGGACTTAATAAAGGTCTAGTAGTATTACGCGATACTTAGTAGAGTATTTGCGAAGGTTCTAGTAATAGGAGACAAGAGCGCAGCTTTATAGGCGGAAATAAGAGGCGTATAGGCTAGTTATAAGCTAAGGCATATAAACTAAGTAAAGCGTAAGACACGTATTTAAAAACACTTAGAGGTAATAGAGTAGGTCTTTCTTAAGGGGATTATGTATTTCAAATAGCAGATACGAGTATTAGTAGATTGTCTAATATAGGTGTTTATACGACAAACGCGAGCTTATATAACTATCCCTTTATAAAAACAGTCTTATTTTTCTATAGGTCGCAGTTCTATATATTTTTTTTACGTAACACGCCTAAATCATTTACTTACGTACCTTCTAGAACCCCCTTTATATATATAACACGCTTAGACCTCTAGTTGTTATACTATTCAATGTCTAAATCTGTATTCTCGGGAGTGTAGTATCCGTTTTTAACGTTTTAAGTTCAGGCGCTTCGCTAAGACTCAGCTTGCCTTAGGTATCAATTTAGAACCGAGATAACCGAGAGCACAGACCTAATGCGAAGCGCCTGAAAGGAGGTAGGCAGTCATACCGACGGCATGTGATGATGGAATTGATCTGACTTGCCACCGGTATGATGCTGCTCATGTACATACTGCGTTGCGATATGACGACATTACGGACCACCTTGAAGGCTGGCTAGAACCATCGGTCTGCGCATATTTCGTGCTCCGAGACCGTCTGCTCTCATTTGTCTTGCAGCAGTCACAGATCCTATGATATTCTAGCGTTCGGAAGTCGTCGCCCTGGTCGTCTAGAGGAGGAAACAGACTGGGATGAAATTGGGTAGCGAACACAGCTACGCGTACGTGTGCGAACGCGAACAAGTCTGGCATTCGCGGTCTCGCAGTTGGTCCAGCACAAATCATTGAATAAGAATCGCTTTCATTCACCGGACAGCGAAGGGGATCGCAAGATGCTTGTAGCTTAGTAGACTTAGTCTCCTCACACGTGCTTCAAACGATGAAAGCAACGACACCTCATATCAGGGACGAGCAGTCCTAAATACTGGGTTGTTGATGCTAGGAAGTTAGCCCGTTGATGATCAAAATCATTGTGAAGGGAAAGGGATACAGTAGAATACGAAGACGACCCTTGATCGGTTCGTCGGCACATGCGAACTGGGCTTGCCGAGAAGCTGACGTTGTCTTGGAAGGAGAATACAATAATAGGGACAGCACAAGCACATGCACTGCTAAGGCATTCGAGCTCACAGTCACGGAATTTCGAGGCAATCACCACGCCGTTATCATGAATCATACCGCCGCATGCTCGTAGCCCGCAGCAACACCTCCGGCGCCACGCCACCCCTGAGCCCAGCGCTGTGCACGTGTCTATACGCCAGGCGCACGCCGCACCGATACCATGAACGACGACGACAAATACCGCAGATATGCGAATATCCCAATTCCAACCTACGACGAGGCCATACGCCCCTCATCTTCCCAGACCCTTCGCGGAGCCCACGAGATCAGCGACGATGCAGAGAGGCAAGGCCTGTTGGGCGCGGATGGAACGGAGTCGCGAAGCACATATCGGCCTCCTACAGCGGAGTCGCCACGATCGAGCGAAGATAGCGACCTGCGCATGCCAGACCCGATCGACGGCGACGACGACCGCAGACGGGTAGAAGAACTCGATTATCTCGACCCCAACACCCCAGACACCACACAATCGGGCCTATATCATCGAGCGCGAATACGCTCCAAGTTCTCCCAACACTTGTCCAATCTCGGCGCAACCCTTTCTTCTATACGATTGCCTTCTTTCCGCTCGTTGTATAGTCCGGTGTCAGCATCAGCAGACGCCGAGACCCCCGCGACCACGACTCCTCCATCACGATTCTCATGGCTCACTCGCCGCGCACAGAGCATCCCTACCGTTCCCCAGCAGTATCGAATATCTGCGCCGACTGCAGCGAGACTGGTCGGGCTCATGTCAATCGCCATTGTGATATATGTCCTTTTCATCCTGGATGTATTCCCTAACAACGCCAGATACATGGGGATGCGCTTCGACCCAGAACAAGTGCGGCAGTATGTCCAAGAACACGTCGATCCTGCGCAGATAGAGCAATATTTGTCACACATAACCAGCTATGACCACGTAGCGGGCACCGAGGGTGACTTATTTTTGGCGGAATGGATGAAAGAGCAGTGGCGAGAACAAGGGAACTTGGACGATGTAGCCTTATTGAGCTATTTTGTGTACCTGGATTATCCAAAATTGGGTGGCAGGAGTGTTAATCTGGTGAAGGGCAAGAACCGAGGCTGGAAGGCGAAGCTGGAGGAGGAGATAATAGACCCTTTCAAGCAGCAAACGCTGGCATGGCATGGACACAGTTTCAGTGGCAGCGCTGAAGGGCACCTGGTGTATGCAAACGGCGGAGGTCTAGAAGATTTTGCGTGGCTAAAAGAGAACGGCGTGAATTTGAATGGCAGCATTGCGCTGATGCGGTATTACGGCACTCAAGGCGACCGAGCACTCAAGATCAAAGCTGCAGAGGATGCGGGCTGTATAGGCGCACTGATCTATTCCGACCCAAGTGACGACGGCTCTGTGAAAGGACCAGTCTGGCCAGATGGTCCTTGGAGGCCCAATGACAGTCTACAACGCGGTGGTGTCAGCTTGATGAGCTGGGTGGCTGGAGATCCCCTGACACCGGGATACGGGAGCACCAAGGACGCCAAGCGCTTGTCACATGAGGAGAGCAAGGGTTTGGTAAAGATCCCGTCTTTGCCGCTCGCATGGCGTGATGCCAAAGTGCTCTTGGAGAACCTCAAAGGGCGAGGCAAGCTGGTCCCGAAGGATTGGGTCGGCGGAGACAAGGACTTTGCACATGACTGGTACACTGGTGATGATGGCCACGATGCACCGGTCGTTCGCATGGAGAACGATAATGACTCCAACGACCAGCAGCAGATATGGAATTTGCATGGTTTGATCGAAGGGCTGGAACAGCCCGAGAAAAAGATCCTGATTGGCAATCACCGGGACTCCTGGTGCTTCGGTTCAGTCGATCCGGGCAGCGGGAGCGCTGTCATGATGGAGATGGTTCGCATCTTCGGAGAGTTGCGCAGTCTTGGCTGGCGACCACTTCGCACAATCGAGTTCGTCAGCTGGGATGCCGAGGAGTACAACCTTGTCGGCAGCACCGAGTATGTGGAGGACAACATGGACTACCTGCGACAGAACGCTGTTGCATACATCAATGTCGATGTCGGCGTCTATGGGCCCGATCCTGTCTTTCATGCTGCGGGATCTCCGCTGTGGCAGCGGGCGCTCCTACATGTCATCGACCGGGTCAGTGTTCCAGACGGTAGCAAGACTTTGCGAGAGATATGGGACGCCAGTGGCAGCAGGCTCGAAGGTCTTGGCGCTGGTTCGGACTATGTTGCGTTTCAGGACATGGCGGGCACGACTTCCATTGACTTCGGTTTCCAAGGTGCTTCCCATGGATACCCATACCACTCTTGCTACGAGACCTTCGACTGGGTGAAGAAGTTCAGCGACCCTGACTTCTCCTGGCATCGGACACTAGCGCAAGTGTGGGCTCTACTCATCATCGAGGTCGCCGATCGCCCGCTCCTGCCATTTGACCTGCGAACTTACGCTAGCGCAATCGGTGGTGCTTACACCGATGCTTTGCACCAATATGCTGAAGACCAGTTCAAGAAGCTGGGAAGCAAAGGCTCAAAGGAGCTGAAAGATACCGGCTTCGACACAGCCTCGCTGAAGGAAGCTGCAGAGAAACTCAACGATGTAGCAGAACACTTCCACCGCTTCGAAGACCACTGGACAGCCAACGTGCTCGGTACTGGTGGTCTGGAGTCAACACAGTTTGCGATCCGGAGGATGGAATACAACAATGCTTTGACCAAGTTCGAGACAGATCTACTCGACCTACCTACGGGGTCAAAGGATAAGGAACCCCACGGCGTGCCTGGTCGAGAGCAGTTCAAACACGTCATCTTCGGACCTCAGACATGGAGCGGATATGACGAGGCCTTCTTTCCAGCGGTGCGAGACGCTTTGGATGTCGGCAACTTTACAGGAGCGCAAATCCAGCTCGAGAAGGTCGTCAGAATTTTGAGCAAAGCTACGCAAAACCTCAAGAAAGCTTAAAGCAAGTCAATGACTAGATGCTTTGAGCTTGAATGAGGCTTGATTTGTGCACATGCGCTCGGAGAAGGTACAGAAGGAATGAATGGTTGGATCTAACCAAATCTTGTACTGTACAGCATTCCGATCGGCGTTTCAGGGAGCATTTCAGTGCATATTTATAGCTTCTGCTGGATAGCTGGAGGAAGATGCATCAGGTTAGCCAGCGGTTTGACGATTGTCTGTACTGTAGCTTAGCTTTCTGTTCACCTTATCATAAATTTTACCCTTGTATAGCCGTTTGGGCAATCCAGACCCGAAGAAGCTTATATGTCACTCTAGCCGATTGCCTACAGTAATGGGTAGATCTTGCGCCGTCGAGCTGGCAGAGCTGGCAGAGATGGTTCTTGATAACTGTAAGATTTGCATGCCGGCAGCACGAACTTCTTCAAAGCACCTCTGCTTGACAAGGCTGTGCCTGGAAGAATTGGTGCAAAGGGTGTGGCTCGGTCACGTCACGAGCGGATCAAGTTGACCATGAATGGGTAAAATGATATGGTAATTCTTCGAATATGAATGATATTCGTGTACTTGCTTCATCTGCAAGTCTCGAAGACTCGAAGGACAGGACATACATGTACGGCTCATCTGCCTGTCGAGATAACATTGCTCTCACGCGTCTCATCCACGTATCCCATCTTACGCCCCGTGACACGGAGCTGTATCTGACGCCAGCGACCTCTGCTCCTCATCCCCTCCTCATCATACGAAATCGAACGTCCCTGTCTCACAGCAAAAGCCCGACTCAAATGCCGTCCATCACCAAACCATTGCGCTTCAAGCTCCACGCCAGGATCCCAACGCCCGACACTCGCTTCAATCATGGTCCCGGTTCCCCGCCGTTTCAAAACCGGCGAAGCCTGTCTCTCCACAGCAGCCCGCCGTCCACCAGTCTTGATAACATCCTCCCAAAGATTCCCCCTCCCAGAAGTCACCGTCGAATTCTTCTGCAAAGGAGTCCTCCCATCAGGCGCATGATCCCGGATCCAAGCATCCACAAGTTCCAAATACGCCCACAGATCCAAAGAATTATAAATCCCCCCATGAATCTTCTCGGGTAAAATCGTGAAATTCGCCCACCCGACTCCACCTTTCGCTTCGATTCTTTTCTGGAATTCTGAGACGCCTTCGTTGAGGTAGTAAGTATCCCAGGTCCCGACGTAGACGAATATACGGCCACGAAGAGCTTCGCCGAGGTTGCGGCTGTTGTCCCAGTTTGTGAGGAGGTAGTTGGCCAAGTCCATGGATTTCCAGTACTCGACTGCTTCGGGATAGATTTCTCCTGTGACCTTGTTCCACGTTTCGAGGGGATAGTTGTTGTAGCCTTGGACTCCGAAGACGGCTTGCCAGACGTCCCATTGCAGGGCTGAACGAGACGATGTGCCGTGGGTGAGTTCCCAGTGGTTTTCTTGCGCGATGGTAGCGAGAATTTGCTCTGTGCCGTTGACGAATCTTCGGATCGAGCCACGTGCTGTGCCGTTCTCACGGAAATAAGCGTTCTTGGAGGTGTATAGTGGGATGTCCTGATGGCGGTGAAAGTCCAAGGAGTCAGGGTATGAGGAGAAGCAAGCGCCAAAGAGGTCGGGTCGAAAGATGACACTCGCGATAGAAATCCAGCCGCCTGTAGAGCCTCCGTCTTGGATTCGTGCGTAGGGTTCTGGAATGGTTCTGAACATCTGTTCAATGACAGGTATGAGCTCATCGTTGATAGCATCGCCATAAGGCCCGATGTTGGCTGTATTCACTCCATAAGAGTCATCGTAGAACGGCGTCTCATGGCGAAACGTCACCAGTATCATTTTCGGCGCTGGTCGATCAGGCTCGCCATCCTCACCGGGAATTAGGCCTTCATCCCAACCTTGCGAGAAGTTGGTTTCGGGATACCCGTAAGCACCGGATGCGTCAGTCCAATGATTCTGGTTATAGATGACAGGATAACGTTCGGTGCTATTGTGATATCCATGTGGTAGCAGGACCGTAGCTCCAACGTAACTATCGCGATTCCACCATTCGCTCAGCACTTTGCTTCGAATCTTGACATACTTCAGCGTTGGAGTGTCCAGGTAGTTGCCTTGAGAGCATCCGCCGATCTCGGTTCCGTTGAACTTCAATGCTGCCGAGATATTGCTGAATACCAGATCAATGGTCTGTCTACCGCCCGTGATTTCGACATCGATAGCTGAACTCATCAGACTACCTGGGCCGTCGATTGGGAGAGTGCCGTCGCCACAGGGAAAGCGTATGCTGACTGTCGACCCGTCACTTCGTTTCACTGTCTCATAGCGGTTGAGAAAGGCTTGTAGTGTGTACCGGCCAGCTGCGAGTTCACTGAGACTGACATTAGGCCATCCATAGACACCGAGCCGTGTATCAAATCCATTTCCCCCAGAGAGTGCTACCTCCGTTCAGGCCTTTGTGCATTAAGGATTACGTTCCGCGGTAGTGGTAGTAGCGGAATAGATTAGTATACGTAATACAGTCAAATTTAGGGTTCATTTGCCGACTTCCGAACAACCAATTATATACTACTCTACCTAATCCTTTGCCTAAAGGCCTAAAGCTAAACCGCTAATTTTTATCGTAGATTCCGCTATCAAAATACGATCTCGCTATACTAACGACAACTAGTAAATCCAATACGAGGAGGTTGTAGCCCTACTAATTGCGAATCAGAATATCTAAAAATCTCGTATATACGACGTATATACGTTGAGTTATACTAAATCCCGCGAGGCGACTTTATCCTACCTCCGTTTAGGCCTTTATATATTAAGGATTACGTTCCGCGGTAATAGTAGTAGCGGAATAGATTAGCATACGTAATATAGTTAAATTTAGGGTTTATTTGCCGACTTCCGAACAACCAATTATATACTACTCTACCTAATCCTTTACCTAAAGGCCTAAAGCTAAACCGCTAATTTTCATCGTAGATTCCGCTATTAAAATACGATCTCGCTATACTAACGACAACTAGCAAATCTAATACAAGGAGGTTATAGCCCTACTAATTGCGAATTAGAATATCTAAAAATCTCGTATATGCGACGTATATACGTTAAGTTATACCAAATCCCGCGAGGCGACTTTATCCTACCTCCGTTTAGGCCTTTATATATTAAGGATTACGTTCCGCGGTGGTAGTAGTAGCGGAATAGATTAGTATACGTAATACAGTTAAATTTAGGGTTTATTTGCCGACTTCCGAACAACCAATTATATACTACTCTATCTAATCCTTTACCTAAAGGCCTAAAGCTAAACCGCTGATTTTTATCGTAGATTCCGCTATTAAAATACGATCTCGCTATACTAACGACAACTAGCAAATCTAATACGAGGAGGTTATAGCCCTACTAATTGCGAATCAGAATATCTAAAAATCTCGTATATACAACGTATATACGTTAAGTTATACCAAATCCCGCGAGGCGACTTTATCCTACCTCCGTTTAGGCCTTTATATATTAAGGATTACGTTCCGCGGTAGTAGTAGTAGCGGAATAGATTAGTATACGTAATATAGTCAAATTTAGGGTTCATTTGCCGACTTCCGAACAACCAATTATATACTACTCTACCTAATCCTTTACCTAAAGGCCTAAAGCTAAACCGCTAATTTTTATCGTGGATTCCGCTATTAAAATACGATCTCGCTATACTAACGACAACTAGCAAATCTAATACGAGGAGGTTATAGCCCTACTAATTGCGAATTAGAATATCCAAAAATCTCGTATATACGACGTATATACGTTAAGTTACACCAAATCCCGCGAGGCGACTTTATCCTACCTCCGTTTAGGCCTTTATATATTAAGGATTACGTTCCGCGGTAGTAGTAGTAGCGGAATAGATTAGCATACGTAATACAGTTAAATTTAGGGTTTATTTGCCGACTTCCGAACAACCAATTACATACTACTCTACCTAATCCTTTGCCTAAAGGCCTAAAGCTAAACCGCTGATTTTTATCGTAGATTCCGCTATTAAAATACGATCTCGCTATACTAACGACAACTAGCAAATCCAATACAAGGAGGTTGTAGCCCTACCAATTACGAATCAGAATATCTAAAAATCTCGTATATACGACGTATATACGTTGAGTTATACTAAATCCCGCGAGGCGACTTCATCCTACCTCCGTTTAGGCCTTTATATATTAAGGATTACGTTCCGCGGTAGTAGTAGTAGCGGAATAGATTAGTATACGTAATACAGTCAAATTTAGGGTTTATTTGCCGACTTCCGAACAACTAATTATACACTACTCTACCTAATCCTTTACCTAAAGGCCTAAAGCTAAACCGCTGATTTTCATCGTGGATTCCGCTATCAAAATACGATCTCGCTATACCAACGACAACTAGCAAATCTAATACGAGGAGGTTATAGCCCTACTAATTGCGAATTAGAATATCCAAAAATCTCGTATATACGACGTATATACGTTGAGTTATACTAAATCCCGCGAGGCGACTTCATCCTACCTCCGTTTAGGCCTTTGTATATTAAGGATTACGTTCCGCGGTAGTAGTAGTAGCGGAATAGATTAGTATACGTAATATAGTTAAATTTAGGGTTCATTTGCCGACTTCCGAACAACCAATTATATACTACTCTACCTAATCCTTTGCCTAAAGGCCTAAAGCTAAACCGCTAATTTTTATCGTAGATTCCGCTATTAAAATACGATCTCGCTATACTAACGACAACTAGCAAATCCAATACGAGGAGGTTGTAGCCCTACTAATTGCGAATTAGAATATCTATAGAATGAGATCTCGAATGGCGCTAAACCTAATCAAGAATAGTCTCAAAGCGGAAGTTACATACACACAACGAATTCTATACGAAGCGCCTGAATAGAGGTAGAGAGAGTGTTACATTGCCGTAAGAGCTGAAATTGAAGACGTTCTGCCCGAAGAACTTGTTAGGAGAGCTAGTAACGTCCGTGTCGTTTAGAGGAGCGATCCCTTTCGGCGCAAACAAGAGCTGGACATAGCCGTCGATGGCAAAATATAATCGGCCAGTGCTAAGCGGCTATTTAGCAAGTGCTTAGTAATATACCTCCCCGGGTAGGTTAAGTGCCTGTTCCTAACAGAGTGCCTTGTTTTGTACGTAAATCGCGCTCTTCTTTAGGCACTAGTGCCTCGCGTCGCCTAGACGCGTACTTAGAATAGCGTGTTTATAAATTTTTAATAGTATAGCGAATTCGAGGTATTATTATCGTTACTATATCTTAAGTCCTTTACGAGTTATCTATTCTCGGCGATTTCTTCTAAGATATTAACGAGCCTAATATTAATAAGCCTAAGTCGCTAGTAGATAGTAGTCTTAGTAATAAAGAGGTAGATTTAGAGGGTTTAAACGACGAGGAGCGCCGTAAGTACGAGCTCGAGAAGTAGATATAGGCGTAGAAGGAGGGTACTAAAGAAGAGGTAGATCTCGAGGAATTAGCGACTTAGGTAGTAGATACTACTATCGAAGACTCGGAAGATAATAAACCTAGACTATTATTAGCTTCGCTAAAGGACGACTACCGCTCGCTTAACGAGGCTATTGCTACTATATAAGAATACGTCTTTAAGGCTAGTTACTGCTAGCGTATTAAGTCTAGAAACAAGTCGAAATTGCCTTAAAATCGCGGTCTCTAGGTGTCTCGCTATCTTATCTATATATAGGGTAATAAGCCGCCGGTAAGAGAGAATTTCGTACGTAAAGGGGCTAGCTCTACGCGAGTCGGTTGTCTAGTATCGTTATAGTTGCGCGCCTACGATTTAAAGAGCCTACTTAGTCGCTAGCAGGTCGGAAATGTTAGTAGAACCTATAACTACGATACGGTCTATAGCGCTTAGTTTGCGCTGTACCGTCGCCGCTAGCGTAATAAGGCTATATAGAAGGCTATTGTCGATAATCTAAATGCTAATACGAGTGCGTATACTACGCTTAGTCGGTTAATAAACAAGGTAGACTATAAGTACGAGAAGTCGCATTTATTAAAGGCACTCGGCCGAGATTCGGTCGATACTAAATCTTAACCTATTTAATACTTAACTAATAACAATATCTTCTATATAGGTATTTAGGTAGTTAGAGACCTTATTAACGTCCGCTAGGCCGCTCGGAAGGCTACGTAGGGCGACAAGACTATATCTAAAGCCCTATTCGAGCTACTAGACTAGCTAGGTTTCTACTAGAAGAAGGAGGTAAATTTAAATAGTAAACTAGACAAATTGCTCGTTCTTAACCTCTAAATAGCCGAGTTATATAGGCTATATCCTAAGTACCTTATTATCGACAATACCTATAAGATAAACAAGTACAACCGTCTACTTTTAAACATAGTAGTAGGCACTAGAGCAGGAGACACTATTCTACTTAGATACTATATTATAGGCAACGAGGATGAAGCTGCGTTTACGTAGTTTGCTAAGGCGTTTAAAGAGCTAAGTACTAAGCATAATCTACTACTACTAGGCTTATAGGTTACTAATCGAGACCGTAGCTATATAAATGCTCTTAATAAGGCCTATCTACGTATACCGGCTCTTATCTACGCCTAGTATATGTTTAAGAACATATAGGTACAGGCTCGGAAGCTAATGCCTTAGAAACAAGTACTTAATAAAGAGATAGGTAAGAACGAGTAGCAAGACGATCTAGACTGTACGACTTTTATAGACAACTTCCGAGCCTGCGTCTATACTAAAATAGTAGAAGAATTCAATACTAAAGATGCCTAGTTAGCAAGCTACGAGAACCCTTACTATATAACCCTTTAAGACTATATCTACCGCGAATATTAGGCTTATAAGTATAAGCTAGTGCACTGCTTCTAGTAGACCAAATTTGCCTTCTACGGACAAGCTATTACTTCTAGAGCTAAAGGCGCTTACTTAACTATAAAGAGGTAGCTTGCTAGTAGGCGCTATAATATCCTTACCCTCTTCCTAAAGCTCCGCCTATAGTAGGCTATTCGTTACTTAGAGATTACTATACGGACAACACGAGAACGGACTGCTATACTAATTGCTTTCCGTAGACCTAAGTTTGTAAAGACTAATAAGAAGATCTACCGACAAGGCTTATAGAAGGGCCTTAACTAGCTAAAGTTAGCGTACGACGAGATTACTAAGCTAGCAAAGGAGCCTAGCAAACAGCGCTCTTAGTGCTTAGGCTGCTTTCGGAAGTTATAGGGTATCGTTTGCAAGTATATAATAATCGATACTATTAAGTTAACTAGATCCTTCGAATTCGACCCCTATACGCACTTCGATAGGCACTAGTATATCGACAAAGCCGCGGCGCTAGTAAGGGCTATTATTAAGCTTAAGAGACCGGTTTAAGAGCTATTAGTATTGCTAAACAACCGCCGTAGAAGAGGTAGAAGAGGTAGAGCGGCAGCTACGAGAAGATACGTACGTACTAATTAACGAGAGGCATTAGGCTTTAAATACGTAGACCGTAATAACCCTGCCTCTTAACGAGGCCGTAGACGGCGTACGAGGGCGTCTATATAACAACCTCGTACGGCAATACAATAACTACGACCTTTAGCTCCGCTAGTCTATACGCCTGCTAAGCGCTATAGCTTTGTTAGCAATAATCTAGCTAGTATTTAAAGAGCCGCTATAGCACTCAATCGACAACGTCTAATAGCGCTAGCACTACCGCTAGCAGTGCCTTACTCGGAGCGACAGTTTGTCTAGTTCTATAGCAGTTAACCTACACTACCGTAGGCTCTAGGTCTACTAGTAGCGACTTAATCTACTATATTTAGTACCGCTCTGCTACTATTAAACTAACAGGTGTTCACTTAGCATATACTAGGTTCTATAGCTCTACTACAATCTATAGCACCGCTCCGCGGAGGTCTATAGTAGTAGCAAGGTCTATAGTAGTAGCAGCTAGTTCTATACCCTCGTAGCTATTAGTATACTAGCTATAGCAATTAGTTCTAGCAGTCTTATGTATCTATACGCGTTAAGGGCTTCTAAAAATGCCTCCTTCTTAACCCTGATTATTACTATATACGTATAGTTCCTATACTAAACACTTTTACTAATTTGTATAGCTAAATACGTCCGTATACGCTTATAACCCGAACCGGAGGTATATTACTAAGCACTTGCCAAATAGCCGCTTAGTACTAGCCGATTATATTTTGCCGCCGTCGACAGGTTTGTTAAGAAGTCCGTCTTGTATCGAGAGCTGTATTTATAGGCTATCCCTTACTAGAACCGGGCTCGAAAATCCTAGTTAAGATCTAGGTAGGAGAGTAGCGGAGATAGCGGCTTTAAGAAGATTAACTATCGTATTAAGCTAGGAAAGACGTAGTAGTAGGATGTACTACAAAGATTAGTAGTCTCAGTTTCCTACCGTATTAGATAGGAACTCTACCTACGATAAATTCTCGATTAACTGCATAGATCTACTTAATGTTTAGATAGGCCTACTAGCTAATAAGGGAAGGTAGGGTACTATCTTACAGCTTAGCATGTACTAGTGTAATAGTGTTATCGCTTAGGTCGTGCGGCTAAACGACAGCCTAGACGCGAGATTCGGAGAATCGCAGATCTACTATTACGTATATTTGCTTAGTATGCTAATGAAGTTAGAGGTAGTCTTTTGGTAGTGTAAACAAGCAAGGCAAAAAAGGGATAGCAAATCTACCTCTATTTAGGCTTATAGGACGAAGAATTACGTAATATCGACTTTTATTAAGCTTTAATTGCACTTTTACGACATTTTAATAGTATAACATTAATTCTTCGCCTATAAGACTAAGAACAAACTAGGCTAAACTAGTACGTAGAATATAGCTATTTGCCCTTAGGGCCTTAGAGGCCGTAATATAACTATCTCTACGATAATATTACAATCTAAGTAGCTAAGGTCTATCGTAATATATCTAACTAGACCCTCTAAGTCTAAGATAGTATACGATAATGCGTTATTATCGTATTCTAACTACTACGACTAAAAGTAAATCCTAGATTGCGATAAAAGTCTTAGTATTTTCCCTCTTATCTTACTATATAGATACCTAGCATTCTACGGCTATTTATATACCTAGAGATCCGAGCGATAGAGTTAGGCCTATAGAAGGGGCTTAGAGTCGAAGATATATATAGAGTCGTATTATTATAATCTCTTAGCCTTCGAGCCGCGGAAAATCTAGGATTTCTTATAGATTATATAAATAAGTACTTAGCCTTAGTATATAGAAGATAGAGCCTATAGTCTCTAGATTAGCGAATACTTAGTATAGGAATATATCGTCTTCTTATTAAGACATAGGACCCTTTTTCTACGTTTGTCTTTATCTAATATTATAATAGTTGTTGTCCTATATATTAAAAAGTACTAAAATCCTATAGGTAATTATATAGAGGACGAACGGTTTAGTTTTAGGCGCTCCGCTATAGGCTACGCTTAAACCGCTAACACAGATATAGTCTAGTGCCTATATAATGTAAGAACAGTTAGTCGTAGAAGGAAGATACATTAGTTGGAAGGTCTAAGCAGCCTATAAGAGCGGGGCGCCTGAAGGCACCGCCTGAAAGGAGGTAGCAGCAAATGGCCAAGATATGACATAGATCACGTGCCAAACCAGCCATCCTCACAACTTGTCAATCAATCAATCATAATCATCATCATCATCATACGTCCCCTCAAAGTCCCGCCAAATGACCGATTCATCCATCTAAAACAAAAGATCAGTACCAAGCCGGCGTTCAAACCTCTGCCCACCATATCCCTTGGGTATCGCGATATCATCAAACCCCACCAACGCATCATGTCCACCAGCAGCCATATCCAGATTATATTCGACCTTCGAGTTCAAGTCTCCGATATAGCTCCCGATCGTATGCGTGCTCTGGACTTCCATCGATTCGTCCTGCACAACAACATTAAACGAAGGCTGCTGTCTGCTTTCTCTGACCCTAAGCTGAGCCTGAATCTGGGCAACCCGTAGATTTCTTTCGTAGTGCTGCGTGTGCGCGTCCAGATATTCCAGATCCAAAGGTGTCAGCTTCTGGAGAGGCATAGGTCGACAGATGCGCTGGATGGTGCCTTCGTAGTCGCACGGCACTTTAATGCTTTCGAGGCGGGGAAACTTGCCATCTTCGATCGCGTCGGCGAGCCAGTTGACTGCGTTCCCTGGAATCAGACAGTCCCAATGTAGTGAGTGTAAGCTGGGAGAGCATAATGTTGTATGCCTGCTAGTGGCTTGTACTCCGATGGGCGGCTCAGGCGAGGCTTCTTGAACGAGCACGAATCTTCGAAGCCGTGTGAGATGTGAGAGCAGAGTTTGCACGGTCTGCAATGACAAGACCTCTAGACCGACCAGGGAGAGCCGTTCTAGGGACAGTGCGAGTCGTGAGTATGCGAGATGCTCGACGCCTGTATCCGTCAGACCACCAAGACTCTCCAGTCTCAGCGATCGCAGCTGGGGCAGTGTAAGCAGTGTCGTATCCGAGAAGTCAATCCGATGCAGACCAGAGACCATGAGATGGCGCAGTGACGGTAGTCTATGCAACACCGCCGTAAATGCTCCGAGGCCGAGATCGATACCAGGATCTGCCGCCAGCGCCAAGGTCTCCATGTTACGCCATTCGTCATGAGACGAGACGAAGTCGCCAATGGTGGGCAGAGTGCTTCTGACCGAGTCCAGATTCCATGCGTAGGACCTCAGCCTGGTCCTGCTTGCCAGAGCTGCAAGCACACGTGCTGTTGTCGTGGTTGCTGGGAGCACATAACCGCCGACCAATTCCAGATTGTAGCATTGTTCCACGATCTCTTGCAGGCATTCCAACGCGGGAGTCTTTCTGGAAGCTGAATACGCCTCGATATCGAGCTCCCTCGCAAGTTCGGTAGGTATTCGTATTGAATGGATCAAGAATCCAAGCCCCGGCGTTCTGACCACCGTATCCTTCAACAGCTGTAATCGACTCTTTGGCTGTTTCGCCGACCATTTCCTCTTCGCTGGCGCTCGATTATTCGGAAGCCAGAGGTCACGATATAGATGTTCTCGCGCCACTCGATACCACCTCTTGTCGACCAGGCACAACGATCGCAAATCATGTTGCAATCCCGGCACATCTACGCGTTCCATGACGGCATGCAAGCCATCTAGGTGATCCAGTATACCCTGATAAATCTCTCGCGGTAACTGCACGAATATGCGCCTTGGCAGATTCTGCATGCGATCTGATACTCGCGTCCATCTCGAATCCGGTCTCCCTCTCTCAAACTCCCACGGCGTCCTCGTCAACGTCGGCGTATCGTTAAATCGACAAGTCCCAGCTTTTCTCTCTTCACTCACGCTCGAAGGCCAAGTATACGTCTTCCTATGTCCCATCAACGAAGTCGTGCGGTCAGGAATGGCCGGAGCTCTCGCGGTCCTGCTATCATTGCTCGATGGTCTCTGCTTGACATTGAGGTCGTCGCTCGTGACATGTACCTGGACGAATTTGGCTTTTACAGGCCTGTCAAATGTCTCCAACATTAGCTCTAGCTTTTCTGGTTGATTGCATCCCACGTGGTTTCACGACTCACCTGTGTTGTTGTGGTCCTGGAACGTCATCATGTTCGGAGGGCGCCATGGACGAGCGTCGCGAGAACAGGCTCACGCTCTTGAGACTTGATGTCCGCGAGGGGCGACTGAAGTTGACATACGAGGCATTGTTTGACATCCTGGCCGGCGGTCCTCCTGCAATATTCGGATGCTGGCCTGGTGCTGGTAGAGCTTAACGCGATACACAACAACTCCACCTCGCTCGCTCGCCTCGCCATAAATCGTGCCAACGACCACGCAGACTAGGGAGTCCCGCTTGTCATCCTCTCCATGAACTCATCTCCGCATCGATGGCGTTCGAGATCGCCATGCCGGATAGTTCTAACCAGTCTCGAGCGGCTTTGGCGACTCGCAGCTCGTCCCTCCAATGGGACCTTTGGTTAGGCTGTCAATCATAGTTCACGCGTCGGGCTGCTCGGTGTGGCTTCAAGGTGGTGGGTACATTCGGGAAGGTTGTCGTGGGCGTGGCTAGCTGAAGCGAAGAAGACGAAAGAGGGGAAAACAATCAATCATGGAGAAAGGGGCTAAAAATGCCATATTCGTGGAGTATCTTCCATCGCCATCGCCATCTCCACGACCAATGACCAACAGTCCTCGTCACCACCATACGCCTGCATACCAATACCCAAACTTCATGCAATGCTCACAAAGGAAAGATCATTCGTGCCTAGAACTCCCCCGCTCTACTCAATCGCAACAGCCGAAGCGGCCTTGTCACCCTGCAGAAGAGGGTTGACCTTCTCATCATCCCACTGGAAGTTAAAGTCCTCGCCGATCTCCTTCTTGATCGCAGTCTTGACAGCTTCCAGGACATTGGCGAAAACACCGAAGTTGGCGGGGTTGTTCTCGTCGTTGTCGCCACCTTGGAAGACACCGGTGCGGACTAAGCAGGTGTTCCAGCCATACATGTTCTGGAAGTAGTCCACAACGTCAGTAAGATAGATGTTGAGCGATATGGGAACGTGGGATTGACTTACACCTCCAATGATGTCCGAAGCTGGGTTGTCGCCAACCATGTAGATGTTCTTGGGCAACTTCTCCTCATTGTGGATCTTCTCCATCCAACTGGCAATCACCTCATCGGCATACTTGTATGTTGCGAGTTCTGGCTTGCCGTAGACGACACGCTCGAGGTCCTCGCCTGTGAGCGCCTTGTACATGGCCTCGATGCCGATTCGGAAAGCACCTTGAGACATTCTTGGGTATGGGTGCTCGGTTGGGCAGAGCAAGTCACCTTGCGAGAAGTAGATTGGGATTCGCTGCGAGACGGGGTCCTTGGCACGAGTGTGCAATCTTCCGTTCTCCGACTGGAGCAGGTCCATGATGATCTGAATATCGGTTGCGTAGTCGCGGGAGTCGGAGAAGACCATGATGGCGTCGATGTTGATCTTTGAGAAGTCTCGTGGGCGGGAGGTGGCACGCTCGGCGTCAGTGAAGACTCGGTATGGAGCGATCGTTGGGTCCCAGGCTACGATGTCGTTGGGCACAACGATGTCCTTAAAGCCGTACTGCTCGGCGACCTCTCTGCAGCGGTAACCCTCTCCGCCGACGACGAGAACAGTGTTGTAGTACTCGGCAAGCGCGCTCATTGGTGTGTGTGATTGGATGAATTGTTCTGTGCTGACTGGCTGGTGCAGGATCTTGGACAGCTGCTCAACACGAGCCTGTTCTGGCTTTCCCGAACCGTTCGTGAGGAAGATGTGGGGGATTTTGATTCCGAGCTCGTTATCGCCGTTGAGGATCTCAAGTGTTCGCTGACCTTCTGGGATCAATCGGTCACCGTGGACAAGCACACCATCGATGTCGAAAACGAAAGCCATGTCCTTGGCGGCCTTGACCTTGTTCTGGGACATGTCCTGGACCTGGCCAGCCAAAAGCTCACGAGTTGGCTGAATGGGCGGCATGCCCGGGCGCTGAGGTCGGCCATCAGCGTGAGTTACTGAGGAGAGGCGGGATTGACGCTTCGATCGTGGAATAGGCAGAGCTGCACCGAAAGAGTTTCTTGATGCTCGCCGGTCGCGCTGGGATGGCGAAAGCGAGAGTTGGTGCATGTATGGTGTTGCGTCCGCAATGCTGGATCTCGAAGCTGGCACCTCGATGGCACCAAAATTTTCGTTCTGACCTCTGCCATAGCTGCCAACGCCCTCGCTGGTAGCAATCTCGCTGCTCTTGACTCTGTCCAACTGCTGCTGCGAAGCTGGTGCTGGGTTGGCAGCAAAGTCCTTGTCCTCGAATCCTGGCATGATTGCTGATGATCTCGAACTTCCTAAATTCAATGATTCCGTGTGGTGGTGTGGTCCTGTAGCTGCGTTCTGTAAAGCTAGGATCTGTGGGGGGAAAAGATCGATATGCAAGAGAAGTCCTCAGAAAGATCTCGGTATGAATATGAGCACAGCGAACCAGGGCGCTGTAGAGAGAGAAGAAGCTAGAGGAAAAGTGTGCAGGGCAAGTACCGCCACAGGGTCCTTCTATCTTATAATAACCATCATAATCCGAGACGACCACGAGCAACCTTCTTCGCAACAGGAACGACTCTTGGCCGACCGAAATGCCTCATACCTGGCTTTCTCGGCCAGTCCGTCAGATCAACGAAACAAATTCCCTTGCACCGGTCGATGTCGTGTTGTCAGGTTTGGTCCCCACTGCAGATGTCATAGTTCTCCAGCATGTATGATGGTTCCCGAGAAAAGACGACATGGTGCCGCCACAGAGACAGGACAGCGCAAAGACCACCCTTGACCGTATACCCATATTTAGTGGATACACAGCTTCTGCGGAAAGACAAAGAGCTCTTGCAGAAAACAATCATATCTCTCAGCCGTGGCGGAGCCAGAAAAGAAAGCTTCGAGGCTGCAGTCTCCACGTGGCCAATGAGAAAATCTCGAAAATTCTGAGAAGTGCGTCTTTCACGTGTTCCGTGCGTGCGACAGGAACAAGAGAAGACATAACGAAGACTTGCGGATCTGCAGGATGTGGTTGGAAACGACGATGCAGAGATCGGATTCCTCAGCTGCCGAAGCTATGCCCTGCCAAGGAGAGAGCATCCCGGTCACATCTCGGGCCTTCGAAGGCTTTGCGGGACATGATGTCAAGAACTTTGTATGCATGGATTGGGGACGACATTTTTTCAACACCGTACCCACAAATGCTGTTGCGCTGGTGCGGTCAACGTCGGGTCGTGGGAGTGGAAGATGACGTTGAGGGTGTGTTCAACGAACTTACTGAATGATGACCGTGATGGAGGCCGAGTAGGGGCGTAACTCCTACCTGGCTGGATTATGTATAGCCGAAGAAAAGAAACCAATCTTATTCGCTCGATGGGGACCGAGAGTGGGAAAAGTCTGAGGGAAGCATTGTTTGATAATATCAGAGTGAGGACGCGCTGAGGACTTGCTTGGAGTCTTTACACCAAATCTACAGCTTCGAGATACATCCTCTGCTGCCTGAAATTCGACTTCATCATCTGCGAATCCAGATATTGTTACCTCCACACATACACCAGAAGTTACGACCAGGATGTCTAACGGAAAGGCTTTCAAGCTCAACAACGGCGTGACCATCCCGGTAAGAAAGCAATGATTGAGAGCGCCTTCGCATCTGAGATATTGGCTGACTTTCGATTCATCACCTTTTAGGCCGTGGGTTTCGGAACGTTCGCAAACGAAGGCGCAGTCGGTGAGACGTACAAAGCAGTCACACACGCACTCAAGGTTGGGTACCGACATCTGGACTGCGCGTGGTTTTACCAAAACGAGGACGAAGTCGGCGATGCAGTTCGCGATTTTCTCAAAGAGAACCCGAGCGTAAAGCGAAGCGACATCTTCATCTGCACAAAAGTCTGGAACAACCTCCACGAGCCGGAAGAGGTCAGGTGGTCGCTGCAGAGCTCTATGGAGAAGCTGAAGGTGGATTATGTTGATCTTTTCCTCATTCACTGGCCGATCGCTGCTGAAAGGGACGAGAAGTACATGCCGAAGCTGAATGAGAAGGGCCAGTATGTGATCAAGGAAGAGCTCACGAAGAACCCACGGCCGACTTGGAGAGCGATGGAGGAGCTTTACGAAGCTGGCAAGGCGCGAGCTATTGGTGTCTCGAACTGGACTGTCGAGGGACTGAAGGAGCTGCTGACCTACGCCAAGGTCAAGCCAGCTGTCAACCAGATCGAGATCCACCCATTCTTGCCGAACGAGGAACTTGTCAAGTTCTGCTTCGACAATGACATCCTGCCAGAAGCATACTCGCCGCTCGGATCGCAGAACCAGGTCCCAACTACAGGCGAAAAGGTCAACACCAACCCCACGCTCAACCAGATCGCAGAGAAGGGTGGCAACACACTTGCGCAGGTGCTCATTGCTTGGGGACTTAGGAGAGGATATGTGGTTCTGCCGAAGAGCTCGACTCCATCGCGTATCGAGAGCAACTTCAAGAGCATTGAGCTGAGCGATGAGGACTTCGATGCTGTCAACCAGCTTGCAAAGGGCCGTCACACTCGATTTGTGAACATGAAGGATACTTTTGGTTATGACGTCTGGCCAGGCGAGGCCGACATTCCGGATGTCAAGGCATAAATTGCTCGTGGGCTTGCATCTTGGGCGTTTGCGATAGCTTTGGAGCTATGAGGTCTGGGGATCCAGCATGATACTGATGTTGCACAAAGGGCATGTGTAGCCACGAGAATGAATGAAGATACCATCTATGCTCTGATTGTGCACTAAGCGGACATATTTCGAACGATGAGTCCAAATTTGACTCATATGAATTAGGGTGGTGATGGGACAACGTCCGAACTCCGCGGTGGTCACTCTCGTCCTGATCTTAACGCGGCTGCTATTCTCCAACACAGGAAGTTATCCATGCATCGTGAGTGGCGACTCGTTCCCAAACAGCTGCTTAAGCCGCGGACACCACTTTGCTCGATTCGCGGATATTCTGAAGCGGCGGAGCGACTTCCAGAGAGTATCTGCTATACGATCATATCTTGGCCGCCCTCACTCGCAGCGATCGTAGTGTCGAGGGAACTGGGCCAATTTCTCCAGATCTTTAGTAAGCCAACGTCCGTGGAACCGCATAAGCGGAAGCAACCGAGCCACGGCGTGCCACTTTCAAACATCTTTGCATTGCAGTATGCAAGGGCAGAGTCGGGTCGAAATAGTCCTGCTCTCGATTTGCATGCTCTCGGTCGCTCTGTTGGTCATGCAAAAGCAGGAAAGGGAATCTTGTCAGGTTCTCTATCCTCGTTTTCTTTGTCCTTGGCCGGAGACATTGGCCACGCCTCTTGTCCAGACCTCCACTTACTCATATCCTTTTCAAGATATTTTGCTAGAGTAGGGAACTCTGTATACACATATTCTGTAAGCCAAGTCGCTTCATGCGTACGTCCCTCATTCCTGAGCAAGTATATCGTTCTTGCTGCAGTAAAGTACCAGAGATGATGTTCCGGGCTTGAATGATGCGAATCCCTGATTCGCAGGAGTTTAGACGCCATGCTCGACTCCGTCGAGAGTTCTTTGAACACTTGCAAAGCTCTGTCAGGGCTAGGCCGAGTAGGATGAGCAAGGTCACATCTCGCTATATCGACGTCAATGTATATTTCGGGGGCGCCAAGCAGGAAGAGGGGTATCAACTCTTGGAACTTCTCATATCGTTTGACGTCAATGCAATCTGTGCGATATTTTTGCTTCTTTCTGTTCATCAAAACTGCGGCCAGATATGAGCCAGAACCTCCTAGTGGTAACCACCGTAGATGGCTATTTCTTTCAGCCGTGGACTTGAGTTCAGCTGCAGCAAAGTAGAAGTCCAAGGCCGCATGTAAGTCGTCGGTGCTTATGGAATCAGTGCCTTTATCGTGCTCGCCTAGCTTGACTGCGCATATGTTGCGAAGCAGTCGACCCTTCCAGCGATATTTGTATGACATCTTCTTGATTTCGCTTGGGAAGGTCCTGCCTTGCTCCGGCTCCTCTGCCAAGTCAAGCTTCAGCCATTGCCACAGAGTCTCCTCGCGACCTTCGCGTATCAAGAACAATGCGAGAAGGTTGAGGAAGACTAAGTTGTCGACGTAAGCGGTAACAGTATGCCTCATGCTTCTCAATAGCCAATATAGTGTTCTTCTGCCCGGTTGCATCTCTTCAAGAAGTGCAGCTCTCCTCTGTGAATCCAACGAATCGTAGGCGCGCTTGACGTTCTCCAAACAAAGCTGAGCAATTTGAACCGTTGCCGCGCCCTTTTCGTCGTATTCTTCCAGCAGGTCTATGGGATCTTTGGCGGGATTCTTTTGCAGCTCGACTTTGGCACTTCCGAAGTCTAGCCTGACAGCGCCTCTCACCAGAAGCGGATTCGTCAAGACGGAAGCCATATGCCGCTGAGCGGAAGCTGCTGAAGAATGTATGGAACTGACGCTGGTCTTGGGCTTGGAGACGCCATTTTCGCCACTTTGCGGGTTCTCTTCTGTCGGAGCGGGATGGAATTCATCCAGATGCTTCCTGAATGAGCCGGTCAACGCGTTCAAAAGTCGAGTACTTTCTTTTGCGGTTAAAGGCGTGGCGGAGTTTGGATGTATTTTGTCTGCCAGAGCCTTCCAATTCAGAGATTTGACGACACCTGAGCCCTTCATCCTGGTGGGAGTGTAGGCAGCGAGCATGTTCACGTAGCGAGTGAGGTTGAGGACATTCCGCGGGATAATTCTGATCTTGGTTGTATACACGTTCTCGACGTGGCACGTGAGTGGTTGATGGTCGAGCGTGATAGAGTTCGGGGGTGAAACGCGGGCACGCGGGACGAGCCGCAGCGCGCCAAGCTATGAAGCGTAGCAGGATGCCAGCAGGGACTTAGTTGACGATTGTTTCCTTTGAACGTTCACATTCACCACTCCCACTCCCACCACCTCACCTCATCGCACCTGACGTTGCGCAAAGCATTCTTCTTCGCGGCATCCACGCATTGCCAGCCTTGCGTCTTCTCACCCCGAGCTTTGCGCGTCTTGCAGCGTCGCCAGCGCCGTCGCTGAGGCTGCATCTCCGTCTCTTTCACTGCTCGCTGCAGCACTTTGTTGCAGTATCACCGCGTCCGCGCCGCGCCGCCTGAGAGACGCCGTCCATCTCCCCTTCACCTGCAGACTCTCTGCGCACCACTCCACACATCCACCCGCATACACACACATTCAGTCGCAATGTCGGAATTACCCACACGCGGCAGAAGCTCCACTAGGGGAGGACGGGCTGGACTCAGTCGTGGAGGCCCGCGCGCCTCCAGAAAGCCCAATGGCACATCAAACGACGCAGCTTCACTTGGGCACTCGCTCGAGGACCAAGGCGAAGTCGGCCAGCTCAAGAAGAAGTACGCCAACCAGATAGCTATGCTCAAGGACATGTTTGGTGCCGACTGGACCGATACCGATCTCGCACTAGTACTGAACGATGACAACGGCGATACCAGTGCTGTCGCCGAGAAGATCATAAGTGGCGCTGTTACTCCATTCGCTGAGGTGAAGAAGCCTAAGGATCGCGCTCGCTCTAAGGTCCCAGAGGAGGCCACCACAGCAGGCGCAACTGATAAGTCGGGCTTTGGCACCAGGGGTGCTCGAGGCAGAGGTGGCTTTGAGGGCGCCAGAGGCGGTCGTGGTAGAGGCTCAGACCGAGGCAGGGGCGGACATCGCGGAGGACGTGGCGGTCACGCGACCACGAACGGCACGAGCACCACGAAGGACGGTGAACCAGCTTCCGTTCCCACCACCGAGTCGACTGCATGGGATACATCGGCTACCACGGAGGCTGCTACCGGTGGATGGGACGACAATGCTGCACCAAAGGCAGCTGCTAAGACCGCAGCCACGCCCGCAGCGCCCAACCCTGCTCCAGCCCTGGATGTGACCACAAGCTCTGCGGCTCAAGGCGCCAGTGATAAGATGCCCTGGTCTGCCTTGTTCATCAAGAAGCCGGAGCCCGCTCCTGCGCCAGTACCGCCAAAACAGATATTGACGAAGCCACCACCCGCAGCCGAGCTTCCAGGAGAATCTGGAGAGCCCGCAGCCGAATTACCAGTTGACCCACCAGTAATGGAAGAAAAGAAGGAAATCGTCCCAGAAGAGCCAGAGACGGCTGCACCTGCTATCGAAGAGCCGGCTTCAGAGCCTGCCATCGAAGCCACGCCAGATCCTTTGACCGAAGAGAATGTAGAACACCTCCCCGACGCATCTATCCCACCAGCCACGCAGACTGCCGCTAGCACCGCAGGATCTGTTGACCCGCGAAACCTTACACCGCTCCCAACCCAACCAGCGCCGATCGGACGGCCACCCATAAGTGGCTATGCTGCAGCTGCGAATCGCCTGGCAGGAACCGGAGGCCGTAGTGCTAGCTTCCAACGCCGAGTGCAAGAGCAGCAAGAGGCAGTTGTAATGCCAGGACATAATGCCATGGACAGGACAGCGCTTCAATTTGGCAGTATGGGCTTGAATGGCGAGCCCGATCCGGATGTTGATGAGGAGCGCGAAGAACCGGAAACCAGACAGGCACCGCAGAGTAAGCCACCTAGTCCTGCCAGACTACCACTGCTCGGATCGCAAGGCCAGCAGCCGCAGCGTCGCCGCATTGATAGCCTCGCTTTGAAAGCCCTTCGTTCAGATGCTAATCCATTGCCTGTAGGTAGCCCACCATCACAACCACGAACATCCCTCCCTCCAGCTCCCCAGGTTGCCCAACAGCCAATACTGCAAGAGAACTCCACGCCAAAGCAGGCACCAGGTCTTCCACCAGCGTCTGCGCAAAACCAGCAGCAGATACAGGATGGGGCACTCGGACAAAGCCAACCAGAGACAGTCTCTCAATTCAACAACAGCCAGTATGGTCGTTATGGAGCGCCAGGACTGCAGCAGGATTCTGCAGCTCAGCAACAGAAGCCGTACGACCCGTTTGGACACCAAGCCCAGCAGTCACAGTACGACCAATACAGGTAAGTCAGATAGCCACACGAAGGCCTGCTGAGCCGGTCGTGTCGAAGATTGCAGCGTTGCTCTGCTCTGACCTTTGCTAACCATATGTCTAGTCACGGTCAACAACCGCAACACCCAGCTGGATTCGGCCTTTCATCTGCGCCCAGCGACTACTCCCAATACTATACTGCCGATCAGCGCAACGCATACAACCAATATTATGGTAATTCTTACAGCCAGGAATCACGACCTCAGGCTTCTCAGCCACAGGGGCACGATCCAATCGGACCACAGCGCTCGACCAGTGGCTTTGGTGCTGGGCCAAACGACTCGGCTTTCGGCACTCAAGGACAACCTCAAGGCCAGGCAATCGGCCAGTCTCAGTCTCGCTTCGCTGAGGCTCCTGGTTCTGGGAACAACACCCCAAATCCCGTCTTGGCTCAACAGCAGTCAGTGCCGACTTCACAGGCCCAGCAACACTCAATGCATGCTGCTCAAGGACATCATCAAGGCGGATACAGCAGCTCCTTCCCATATGGCCACCCGAACTACAACAGCCCATACCAACAGGCTTATGCCAACCAGTTCTATGGCGGAAACCAATTCGGCGGCTATGGCGGCGCAGGTGGAGGATATCAAGGCAAGCAGGGTGGCATGCACGGAGCACCATACGGCTACGGAATGGGCTCACAGTCTTCGTACGACCACTACTCGTCTTCTCCAGGAAACACTGGCGCATTTGGACAGAACCAGCAAACTTCGATGCGAAGTGCAAGTGGGATGGGCTCTGCACTCGGAGGTATTGACGACTATGGCCGCAGCTCAGCTCAGTCCGGCTCTCACCAGCAGAGCAGTGCTTATGGCGGAATGAGCAACGACCCGTTCGCTCGCACGGCGTCCGCATATGGCTCGCAGGGCAACTACGGACAGCAGAATGTAGGAGGTGGCCAGGAGGACACTTTGAAGTCTTACGACACCTCAAAGAGCGGGCCATCTCCTGCACTCGGACAGCCTGGTCGGCCTGGATCCGCCGCTAACAGCGGTGTGAACAACACACAATCTGGCTTGCCTCCGCCACAGGGTCAACAGTCTGCTTTTGGTGGTAGCTACCCAGGATTTGGAGGTCAAGGCAGCCAGTATGGCGGCCTCGGGGGTCTTGGTGGCCATGGACAAGGCCAAGGACATAGCAACCAATTTGGAGGTTACGGCCGCGGCATGTATAACCAATACGGTAGTCAACAGGGCGGCTGGGGACAGAACTACACCCACTAGAATGGGCAAGTAGCATCCTCACTGGGGTCAGTCGCTCGGCGGCACATTGATAGCCCTACCAACAGCCGGAGATGCGCTACCTCAGCCCTCTCAACTCCGAGCTCGAGCCAAAGTACTTCACGATTCTTCCGAAGAGGAGAAATGATCAGCGATGACTCCATTCCAGCGACTCCAAGGTACTCGTGATTATTTTTGAATGTTTTTATATCGAATCGATCGCCCACAACAAAAAGCTGGAGCGGGAGGCTTGACTGTTACACAACTCACCGGGAAAAAGAGTCTTTGGCGTTCATTCTGGGGAATGGGATCAAACTTCACGGTTCGTCAATGATGAAAGAAGATTGCATCAGAGAAGATCAAGCAAGTGTTACTACTATTACATCCAATTAAGGCATTGGGTGAGGCAGGCAGTGTTTTTATATAGTCGTCGACGTCTCTGTCGTGAAATGGATCAATGGCCGGCCCATCATGGGTCGATCGTATCTTAAGGACAAAAACAACTCATCTTGTCTCAGTTGCTTTACTAGATCGCGGAGCACCAACGATCACTACCACTACCACTCAAAATCCCTCGCCACCAGCCCTCACTTCCGATACCATTTCCTCATCCCCTTCTCCCTCCTCGTCTTCTTCTGCAACTCAAACACCCCAAAAAGCAACGTCCGCGGACACCCCGGTACATGAACATCTACTGGCAAATTCATATCCACACCTCTCACAACACTATAAGCATAATGATAATCCCCTCCAACATTCGCACAACTTCCTGCAGAAAATCACGGATTATGATTCGGGCGTTTAATTGAAGAGTTGACTGATCGCTGAGGCCAATTTTGTTACGGAGTGTGCCTGCTACTATCATTCCGTCGGATTGGCGACAAGCTCGATTGCAGCTTCCTATGGCTCGCCAGCAGCAACGATAGTAACAGCGTTCCACGAAACCATGACATTCGTGGTTTGCTGGAGTTCTTCCTCACATTTACAGACCACGAAAAGGACTTCGTTGTGGAAGAAGCAGTAGCCGAAGAGCCGGATGGAGTCCGACATTTCTTGGAACGTCAGCACTTCATAGAAATGAGCGATATTGGTTGCACCTTCGCAGGATACCGTCTTGTTATGCGAGAGACCTGCATGCGTTTATCAAGGAGTATGTATTGCCCAAACAAGATACTCTTCCAGGCGGGCTGAAGTGGCGTCGGGCCATGGCAATAACGCTTTGGTATGGAGAGAAGACGACCGACCTGGTCGAACTGCATCAAGACTTTCCAAATTCGAATATCTGATACATACGAAGCTGTAGCACATCCTGTCGAATGCACATCCCATGTAATCTCTTTTACATCAAAAATGCAATCCCCACCAACGCCGCGCTTTGTCGAAGATCCAGCTCCTGTTTTCCATTCCACTACACCTTCACCCACAACCCAAGCACACCCTTCAAATACTCCACAATCTCCTCCCCACCCAGCTTCGACTCACCATACAACCGATCCACAAACGAAATCGGCACCTCAGCCACCTTAAACCCCATCGCCTTCGCTCTAACCATCATCTCCATCTGAAAAGTATACCCTTTCGCCTCCGTCCTATTAATCACCTCCTGCAAAACCTGCTTCTTGTACAACCTAAACGACCCCGTCAAATCACTAACCCCCGGCCTCAACACCGTATCCGCGAAAAGATTCGCCCCTCGCGAAACCATCTTCCTCTTCAAATCCCACCCATACACACCCCCGTCACCCGCATACCTCGTCCCGGTCACGATATCGTAGTTTCCTTCGGCTTGCTTGGCAATCATTGCGGGCAGGAATTTCGGGTGGTGAGAGAAATCTGCGTCCATGATGATGACGAAGTTTCCGGTTGCGAAGTTTAGGCCGTGGACGTAGGCGGTTCCGAGACCGAGTTTTCCGGCGCGAGGTTTGAGGAGGATGTGGTTGCTTCCGTAGGCTTTGATGAGTTGGTGGGCGATTTCTTGGGTTCCGTCGGGGGAGGCGTCGTCGATGATTATGATTTCGTAGTCGAGGTTGCTGCGGTGGATGGCGTTAATGGTTGTTCTGGCTAGTATTGTGATGGAGATGTGTGTACTCACTTCTCGGTGAAGGTCTTGTTGAGTAGGCAGACGATGATGGGGAGGTTCTTGCGCTCATTGTAGGTCGGGAGCAGGACGGAGTACTTGTTCTTGACTGCCATTGTGGTCGCTGCTGTTGGTCGATGATTTGATCGTTAGAGGTGAGTCTGATGTGTTGGGCAAGCGAGTGACTGCAGTTGGTGGACGATGTTATGGTCCATCGTCAATGCTATGAGGTTGACAGCTGTCAGGGATGCGAGGGCTTGGCGCCTGAACCCCTGCCAAGACTTAGAACTGCTTCAACTTCATCGACCGGAATACTACAATAAGTGAGCGGAAGTGTGAGATGGTAGTTGCGAACACAAATTCAATTACGACGTACAGCAGGACGTGGACCAGCATTGTCTCCAGATCTATCCTGACTTCATCTCAACTCCGATACCACTCCTCGTCCACCTCAAGGGGAAACTGCGCCAGATGATTCTCCTGCAGCCCGTCACTCTCGCTTTCCTCCTCGACACGACATGAGTGCCGACCAAAGCTTGACCAGCGCACTTCGCAGCCTTCATAACGATCCCTTCGATACTGCATCGACTTCACCTTGCTGTCATGCGGCATCCAAAGATCCTCCGCCGGCCTATCTTCTCCGTTCGGTTCGCAGGTGTGCGACCCAAACACCGGCCACCGCGCAGCGCACTTGTTGTACCTGTCCTGCAAAAGGGCGCGCTTTTTCAGGACGATGATATCATCCAGATGGGCTTCCTCGTCCCGACCCCAAGGCATGGCGTGTAAGATGCCGCATGTGTGCCCTGTGCTGTTATCCCAAGTCCTGGCGCATTCGAAGTAGCGCTGCTTCAAAGCCTCGGCCAACGCTGCTGTAACATCTTGCAGGCTTTTGGGAGGCACGACACCGGACGACGCCGACTCTGGCATTCCTTCGTCTTCCTTTTCGAAGACACGAAAGCTCTCATATCCCGCATCACCCTCATCGGGACTATGCGATCCAAACCCCCATCCATTAGACTGTTCCGAATCAGCGAGATCAGAGCTGTTCGTGGAACTTTGGTGCTCAGAGGTGATGGGGCAACCGCAAAATTTGACCCCATTGCTTCCTTTAGCGGCCTGCAGGTCGGCAAGAATGAGATCTACTGGCAGAGAATAACTTGACCAGTCATCAACAAAGTGCACCACTGCTTCCCGTTCTAGCACGAACTTCAGCTTCCGTCGCACATCAGCAGCAGTGATCGTGCTGTTGGGATGCTTTGCTTGGTATCTGTTCAAGTCAATGAACGCGTCTCGGACATAGTGGACCACGGCCGGCTGGCGGGCAAGGTGAACAACTCGCTCATAGTAGGCTGCGAGGTCTTCTAAGTCTTCGGGTTGGTCGAGGTCCACACTCGAGGATCCAGCTTCAGCTTCCTCAGATTGGTCCGTAGACACCCTATAATCGTCACTCTCGCCGATATCTTGCGTACTTTCTTGCTGCGGGGTGAAGGCTGATCCTGACGGAGCATCAGGCTGAACTTCAATTGTGTGCTGGACCAGCGGGTTGTCTGAGAGTAGTTCGCCCGTCCTTGCGCTCGTAAACTGAACTCTGAACGCTGCTCGCCTGGCGAGTGATATCAAACGTGACTTTGAGATTGGCTTGTTTCCGACAAACTTTTCAGCACTCTGTATGCCGATATTTCCAGCTGTGTGGCGAAACCATCCTCCCCGATTTGGAGGTTCTTCGACCCGCTCATCGCTCATTTGAATGGGAGAAGAGTAGACTGGATCTCCGTCGTATAGTTCTCCGTCGTCGGTAATCTCTTCCTCGTCGCCGCGCCGCCTCTTCGAAGAACGCTCATCCTCCTCTGTTTCTCGGCCGAAAGTCTCGCTACGAACACTCCTTGCGGTGTCCGAGACGGGCGAGACACTCCTTACGAACGACATCTCAAAATTCCTGTCGTTATCTCGCACATGTGCCAGCTCCTCTTCACTGGCAAAAACAGGTGCACCCTCATCCCGTCTTCTTTTGCGAGAAGCTGCGACCGATGCGGATTTCTCGAAGTAGTCTTTATCATCTGCCATGGACGACTTCAGATTTCTGAGAATCGAAACCCGTCTCATAGATTCTAGTTCCTCCGTTCGATCTTCAATCTCCTTGCGCTTTGCGGCCAGTTCTTTAGCCAATTTTCGAAGCGCTGGGAAAGCGCTTTCCAGGACTTCGGTGTTATGTAGAGGTCGGAAGTCCGACATTCTTGCAGGTCAAGGTTTTTGAAGTTGGCCGTATTTGAAGTTTGATGGTATTTCAAGAGAAGAAGAATGCTGCTGCTGCAAGGTAACTTTTATAATTTTCCTCGCGTCCGACGTACAAAAAATCTTTCGTGGTAAGTAATATTCGCTAACCATTCAGAGCTTCCTCTCAAGCAAGCTTGTCAGCCTGATACCCGCACCAAAGTTTTTCGCAGCCGTAGCCGCAGCCTCGGAACCATGGCTTCAGCCTGGTTTTGCGTCAATTAACGCCAAAGTTGGCCTCTAGAGAAGCTCTCGGCACTGCCACACGCTATTATTCGCGCTTAGATCTTGGCATTTCTGCCTCTGCTGCAGAATGCGACGTATACCTTTTCTTCAGTTCAGGCTGACCCACAGCCTCGCATGCCTTTTCCAACTCAGGTCTTGCGAATTCGAGCATAGCGTTGCCAGATGTCCATTTTTTTGCTTTGACCGAACACGTGTCGAGAAAACAGTCACCTATTCACACTGCAGAGCTGCCACGAAAGTTCTCGCGTTCCCACGCGTGCTTAGCATGACGGACCTTCCAGTGTGCTGGTCACATTCGCAAACAAAGAAAGACACATGCCCGAGAGATAGCATAGGAGGCAGTAGATCTTAATTAATACCATACATCACAAATCATTCTCTTCCCCTCCCATAACATAACATCATCCTCCCCCTTCCATCCAGCAGATCAAATCCCATCTTCATCATGCTTCCATTCCAGAGGCAGGTCTTAGTTTCCCTCATTGAAGAGGTACTCACACCGCGCACCACGAGAAGGTGCCTGCCCAATCGCGCGGCGTCCTCCTCTTACTCTTTTCCTGAACCTCCCTTCAATAAATCCGTGTCCGTATCAATCAATCATGGCCAGTCCCGGCCTCACCATGTATGTATACCTTGGCCAATGCCAATTTTCTTCTCGGCGAGGTTCAAGTCGTAGCATGATGCTTCTCATCAAATGCCAGAGTCGCGTCGTGGGCGGTGGTGGTGTTTTCTTCCCCCCTCCCCTCCCCTCCCTTTCTTTCAAAGTTTCTGTGTTCACTTTTTTCTTTCTTTCTTTCTTTCTTTTCCCTTTTTGGATCTTTCTTTCGCTTTGATCCAGTTTTGTTTTTACCATCGCATTCTTCTCTCCTTATGGGCATCATGCCCCCTTCTTCCCAAATGCCAACCTCCACTTGCCTGTAACTTCCAAGATTTCCCAAACTCCAACCTTCAAACCCCTTGCCCAAGTCCATCTTCCCAATTCCTGTCTTCCATGTCTTCCTTCATCTGCCATGACTCCCTCCGAGAGTCCATTCAGCTCAGCATCAAGTGAGAGAGAGAGCTCTCTAACTCCAGGGCCAATTTTGACCTTTGACCCGCGGCGACAGACTTCTATGCCCTAGCCGACTTGATGTGTGCGAGGCACGGACGGTAGCCTATTCACGCTCCAAGCGCCCAAGACCAAGCGAAGCAGCTCCGTTCTGTGACTTTCACGGAGCGCGGACGTTGTGTGAGAGAACTCAAATTCTCCGCCGGCCGTAGAGAGTGTCCTCTAGCCGAGTGAGATTTCTGTTCGAGGTTTTCTTCTCACCATGCCGGCGTACAAAGCTTGGCAATTGTATTGGAACGCTCTCCGCAGCAGGTAGAGATTTCTGCTTCTTTGGAGGTGGCGCTGCGTCGTCTTCTTCACGCTTGCGCTTCACCGCTTGAATGGCCGCTCTGGATCTTGGAGTTGTCTCTTGGCTTCCAACCTTCCGCTTCTGTGGAGATGGCGTGCGCTTTATGCCCGGCGCCTTGAACGTAGCACATGCCGGGACTTTGCGGTTTGCCAGAGAAACTTGCTCTTCCATTTCCTCACGCTTACGCTTCATCGCGTGCTGAGTCGAGACAGGTTTCGGGGTCGTCCCTACAGCGCTGTATTTGCTGATTAAACCTTCAGCCTTCTTGATGTCCGCAGCGATGCCCCATCTGACGAAGTCCAGAAGCGCATCGTGAGCTCTGCGTGGGAGTGGATGGTCGAGGTCCATGCGAATGTCCACGCCGTCTGATTGCAGATACTTGGCACCAGCAATGGATCCGACGATACGAGCAGCTACCACTTCTTGAGGCCCAGTCATGCCCTTGAGGAGCCGAAAGATTTCACGAATTTCCAGCTTGATACGTTGCTCCGTCTTGGAATGTAGTACCACGGCTTCCTCTGTCTTTTGGAAGGCCTTCCCGGGGGACGACGAGTGTTGCGGCTGAGCCTGCTCACTTTCGCGATCGCCCTTGGAGAAGCTGCCTTCATTGCGCTCGCGCTTTCCTGGAGATTTAGACGCCACAGGCTTCTCAGTCTTGGTGAAGGCCTTTGGTGGAGTCGACGAGGCTTTTGCAAGGGCTGGCGCATTTTTGTGATCGGGCTTGGTCTGCGCAGGGATGCTTCCTTCATGCTCGGCCTTGCCTGGAGCACTGCGCACTGATGTAAGCACCTCAGCCTTCTCAGTCTCAGCGAAGGTCTTTTGTGGGTTTGCGTGAGCCTGATCAAGTTTGCGATCGGGCTTGCTCGGAGGGGAGACGCTGCCTTCCTGCACCTCAGCCTTCTCTGAAGCAGTCAGCACCCAGCTCGGCGCCGCAGTCTTCTTAATTATGGCGAGGCCCTTGCGCGGTGTTGAATTTGCACTTGTGGTGACAGGTGAGGTTTGATTCTTCTCTCCTGGTTCGGACTTAGTCTTCTTCGGGGCTACTGAGGTTGTCTGCACAGAACCTTTATCCTCAGAACCCTTGGAGATGGAGCCCTTAGATGTCGATTCAGTCCCTGAGTGTGACTTGCGAGCTGAATTTTGGATCGCGATGCCCGAGTCGCCGTCACTGTCCCGCTCTGACTTTGGCATTGCCAAGGCCTCACTCGGCGTGGAAGTTGGTCCTCCGCGCTTTGAGTCCGTCTCGATCACCTCCTGTTGAGTGTCAGAAGATCGACGAAGCGAGACTGGCTCGCCAAGAGTTTGTTGCTGGTGTTGCTTGGAAGCGGGAGGTGTCGAAGTGCAAGTGTCAGGTAGAGGTAGAGGTAGAGGTAGAGGAACAGACACAATTCCTTCTGCCATCGCCTTCTTCCACGCTTCCTCGAGGATTTTGAACCAGCGGCGCTCGTCCATCTCTCTGATCGTCTTGAGTTTCTCAGGAGACTCTTTGAGCCAGTCCACTAGTTCCTCGACAGCTGCCTCACGGGAGCACCGCTCCGCCTCGGAAGTCTTTTGAGCGGACATGGCAGTGGTAGCCATCTTGATGTCGATGGTGTTCGACCAGTGGTCTTAAACCTCTTGTTTCAGCCAATGAAGCTGGTGGGAGGCTGCAGATGTGACTTTCTGACCGCCTGTGATTTTTTCTCTTGAATGCAGAGGTGATGTTCTTGGATGCAGACAGAGTTGATCTGGCTTAAAGCCGATAGTGTGTAGCAAGTGTGAAAGTCTTGCTGGCTAGCTTGCTTGTTTGATGCAGTTGAGTGGAGTGTTATGTGTGTGATGGGAGCAGAAGTGTGCGTTTTGAGACGCAGACTGCTGTAGAGAAAGGAAGGAGAGATTTTCGAGGCTGGAAATGATTTTGCACCCAGCAGGCGCTTGGCGGTATAACCTTTGAGCACACACTTGACCAACCGTAGACGATGGAATCAGCAATGACATTTGACGACCGAGTGCGTGCCATCGGCCGGGGTAGCTTGATTCTTGACCGCTGGTATTGGCCCAAGACGAGAATGGAGGATGGTCTACTTATGGCCATGAGTTGGACGTGAGACGGAGATCCATGGTACGTTCATAACTACAGTATACAGTTGCCAGGGAAGCTCATCGAAGCCTTGGTTGCACGCGGGCTCGACTTGCTAGATATCTGACGTTAGCGTAGCCTTGCACGTCGGGGAAAGTGGAGCTTTCCGTACATCTCGACAAGTGGATTGGCGGGGCTCGAACAAGTTTTGAGGCTAGTAGCAAGGTGCGAAGCTTTTCGTAACTTCATAAGGCAGTGGGGAGAGCGCGCGTAGACCCGAGAGGTACCCCAAAGTGAAATGCGTATAGCTGTTCTCATGGCAGTGCCTCGGGCATTTGTTTTGTAAACAGGTCTATCCCTCCTGGCTCGCTATGCTACGCTAAAGGGCAGCATAATTGAAACTTTCATTGCACGTGCTTAGGTCGTTGAGGCTTTCGTCATCTGGTCGATGCGCCCAGTACCCCGACTTGAGAAAACGGCCATGATGCCGAATCCAACGTAAAAGAGTGCCAGAGGGTAGGCGACCAGGCCTCTCATGTTGGTCATGCGCCCCACAACGCAGAACATGGCCGAGCTTGAGTAAGTGCACCACGCGATGGCCAGGCTGACGAGACAGTAACCGATGAAGGTGTCCAACGGCAAGGCTACGCCAAGCAAGCTTGCGAAGACCAAGGGAAGCAAACAGTATCCGAGGACAGAGCTCGAGCGGCCAAGTGTGAGGGTCGATGAGAAGTGGGCGCTACCATGATAGCTCGGTTGATGGTTCTGGGCAGCTTGGACGTCATCTTGCGACAAGGGAGGCGACATCATGCTGAACACAAAGTGTAGCGCGATGGCGCCAAGAGCAGCCAGCCCGCATACGTAGCCGAACCACAGCTTTCCAGACTATGCATTCGATCAGACACGTGCGCCAGAAGGCTACAAGGGGTGCACTCACGAGTAATAGAAATGTGCCGAAGAGCGCACAAAAGAGAAATGGTCCTGCCAAGTCTGCATCGTCCATGATGTGTTGGTCTATTCGCGCCATGGGATTGAGCACGGTGAGTGTCTACGGCTCTCGTTAGCTGACTCCATACCTCATTATTCCCTCGACCGCAATGTCCCGATGTGACAAAGCCTATCCCACGAACCTTGCTTTGTATGTGGTGGAAATTGACACCGAGCTCCTCTAGCAGAGGAGGCTCGCCATCATATCCTTCTGTGCCAAGCGCGGCACGCCAGCCTGTTCTTAAGCCTCCTTGTCCTGTGCCCATCTGCCCGCTTGCTCCTGGTGGTCCCGCAAAGGCTCCAAAGCCATAGTTCGCTGAGCCTCCACCATAAGCATTTGAGGCTCCGTAAGCTTGTCCGGTATTGGGTGCGCCGAATGCTTGGAACGGTGTGGATTGCCCTGATACGGGCTGATTTGAGTATGTGGACTGGTAGAAGTTGAGATTGTTCTGAGCATTATATTGGTTGTTGGGCGGCGATTGGTATCCGTAGTTGGCCATGGTGGCCCGTTTCGGATGCGTTCGTGGTATGCGAAGGGAAATCGGGGTCGGCGACGTCTCGTTACTGGCTCATAGATCTGGTTCTCGCTGGATGCACTCGACAGGCAGAGAGAGGAGCTTTAGACTGCTGCCTCCAAATCGCACGTTGTCGTCCTCAGGATCGGGGTCCTCGGGCGCGGCGCTCTCCCCGACTGCAGGGGCGGAACTTTAGATGCCAATCAAGTTTTGACGGCGAGTACGGTAAATAATGATTAGCCTACCTGGAACTCTCACTTATCAACACCTCAACTGTTCATACAGCGAGAGTGCTTACAAGTAAAGCCAGTCTCGCCTCACGAACTGGCATTGAAATGGCCGTCTCTGGACTCCAACATGGCCACCTGTGCCAGCCGCTCAATGCGAGGCCACCAGGCGCCCTCCATTACCCGTGAAAGAGCCTCACGTTACTATAGCAGGCCGGGCTCTGAAGATCTCCGTCCAGCACGATTCTACATCCTGCAGTTCAGTCAGAGCGGCACTACCTATCTTTCCACGATCTCGGGCGGCCCTCACAGTGATCCTGGCCAGAGGCTATCTCACTCCAACTTCAAGGCCATTCTGTCATGCTCACTATGCTGTGTTTCAAGTCCTAAGACTTGTCCGAGCCTGGTCTGCTCTCTTCTCGACATACAAGCTGCCGCTCCTCAATTGGAAACAGGACCGCGACGACCATAGCGTGCAGCACCAGGCGACATGTGGCGCGGAGCTGAAAGCTAGCTTGGCGGATTGTCGCCCATCGCGGCGCCCATTTCACCTTAGCGGCTTTCGCCAAGGCTGGCTGCCTTATCAACTCTCTGCATCCGCGCCTATTCTGGGCCCGTTCTCATGATTCTCTCTACAAACAAAGTTCAATGGATCACAGTATGGCAGATCGGTGCATCGCTCTCAGGATCTCTAGCGCCATCAGGCGAGCTCTCTCGGCTGTTCTTCTATACCGCTCATCCGCCGCCCGTCATGTTCTTGCTTCCCACCATACACTCCTCCGCCTTGTGTCCACCTGTGAAGAGCCACGAAAGCGGGCTTCATGGCGGTCCGACCAGACCATGAGATCAATGCTACAACGACATCAGACACGAAGCCGGCCTTCGTGACCCACGCTCACCCAGCTTCAGCGCGCAACACATCCCCTGATGCTTCTCAAAACGAGGCAAGACCTGTCGACTACTTGCACACGGAATCACAGGTCCAGCAACGCTCTCGATATTCTCGCTGCTGCTACCCCTTCAAGACATTGCTCTTCCAGGTGTTCGCACTGCTTTGGCTAGTACCCATAATACTCCTATTGGTACTGAACGCGGAGCAGAAGATTATCGGTGCGAGCGCAAACTGCATACATGTTGAAGGCGGCTGTCTTCCTGATGTCTATTCGTCCTGGAGCGCAGTTGACGCACTTGTCAGAGCTGCGTCTCTTGACAAACGCACCCACGATCTTCTAGGAGGTCTTCAATTGGTCGCCAAGGCATTGGAGATATGGTTCGCGTTCATCGCATCATGGCTGGTGTATATGTTCACAATGTTTCTGGCATCCAGCGGACGAGGACTACCCATTGAACATCTCTACAAACCGACAGAGTATGCTGATCCAGTCAGCGGTTTCAAAAGTCTTTTCGGCATCTTTGGAGGACTAATTGCTTCATTTCGCCAAGCCAAGGCAAAACACGCCCAAGGCCAACATCACCAGGGAAATTTTCGCCTGTTTCTCTTCATCCTGGCTACCGTCGTGCTATGTGTAAGTATTAAGCAATGACGTCTGGCTTATCTCGACATGTGCTTACTGGCCTTAAAGGGCATTATGAATCTCATGGGTCCTGCTGTTGCCATATTGCTGATTCCGACGCTACAGTGGATCGATGTTGACCCTGTCCTCGATTCAACATTCATCGCCATGAATGCGAACACAACTCCGACCACGAGCGATTCTTGGCTGCTCGGAGACTCTGGATGCACCCAGGACAACTTCGTCGCCAACGACTATGGATGTGCTGAAACCTGGTCGTTGAGTCTCGATGGCTGGGCAAGCGGATATATGGCGACAGAGGCTGCTGATAGCGCAGTATCGGTTCAAGGCGAGCTGATGTTGACGTACAATCGCACGCGCTTCCCCACCGGATATGCTAATGATGCCGCTCTCACCAATCCGACCTATGAACTTGTGACATTCATTCCAAACCGTCATGTCCTCGATGATCTGTGGGAGGACATGCGGATTGTGCGGTCTATTTCCCAGGGCAACGATACCATGGCTGCCGAGGAGGCTTCCTACGTCAAATATAACAAGACTGTGCAGACATACTTACAACGGCACGGCCCAATCGTGGGAGCCATCTCCAATGTGTGGTATAACTACGATGATCAACTCAACACAACGATCCATGTTGGACCGCAGAAGCAGGTCAGATGCTATGCATCTTACAACAGCGACAACGCGCCGCTAAATTGGAGGGGTGATAACTTCGGGTCTTACAACGCTGGCAATTGGACTCGCTGTATCCCGATTGGAGCAGGATGGGACGACGGCTACCAGACGACGAACTTCAGCATCCGCGGTAATTACGACATAGTCTCCAATCGTACACAGCCTGACATCGCATTCACTGTGCACTCAACGTCAAAGGCAGCTTTTCTGCCCAACGGTACAGTCCCTGCAAGCCTTGAGGGAAAGTTCGCACAGAGCTGTCTCACCACCTCCAACTCGTCTGCTGGATGCGACTGGGAAGCTCTCTTCTCATCGCCTACAGACGGCAACATCTTCTATCGCTCGCAGAACGTCACTACTTGGGAGCTGGTGTCGGACTCGGATGGCAAACCGGGCAGAATAGGAATTGCTATCGACTTCGTTGCAATGCAAACGTTTGCCAACTACACCTTAGATCCGTCTAGCTACAGTAATCCCAATTACCTCACGGATTATCAATTGAGGTGCGTCAATGTGGCCTACGATCAACAGAAGCAAGACTGACCGTTCCTAGCGATTCTCAAACAACAATTGATAACATGACAGCACTTCGAGTTGACCCAGCTTGGACACTTGCGGCTTGGTCGGTCGCGGCTGGCGGAGAGGTTGAGGGCAACCGCTCTGCGGGCACTCTTCTGCAAAGCTCCTTCGACCACCTATTCCTGAATTACAACACGACAGACGACCCACTAACTCTCGAACAATACCGCTTAACAGGAGGAGGTCTCATGAGCATCTTGCAAATGCTGAGTCTGATGGACTACACCACCGTTCCAGCAGGCGAGACCCAAGGCGTGGACCCAAACCTTCTCATGTCCAGAGCCGGGCGCATCCAAGTCTACACTTTCGGCCTGTTCGGGCGCACAGCGAAGTTGGGTTTTGCAATCGCTATTATTGGTTGTGTCATTGTCTTCATCGAAGTCTGCGTTGGGTTGCTTTATGGTCTCTGGCTCGGACGAGGCTTTCGATCACCACTGGAGTTGCTCCTCGCCGCTTTGCAGCATCCTTACAGTGGAGAGATGGATGGCTTTGATGAGAAGGATAGGAAGAAGCAGCTTTCTCGTTTGCCGGTGACGCTTAGTGAGGTGAAGCATGGCGCTGGACCGATCAGGTTTGAGAATGTAAGGTATCGTGGCTGAGGCAGAATAATTGAGCAATGCAGTGGAGTCGGACGACTCGATTTTCAGAACTGAACTGAATTACTTTGAATTGATTCAGGCTTTATTGGAAATTTGGTCGATGAATGCCACGTGCGGCCCATGCTCTCCCTCCCTGAACGAACCTAAACCTTGCGATCTTCTTCACCTCACTTCCAGTCTATCTCAGGCCTCCCGCGTCCTTGTTTGACTGACGCTTCCCGACCACGCGCATGTCTGGATCAAGCAGCCCAGGCTCTCAGGCTCAACATCTCTTGGCAACGCGTATCGCAGAATCTACAGTAGAGGAATCCACCTGTTCTCTTGTGCTGCGAAAGACGATTGGATTCTTCGGAGAGGCGTTTGGATGAGACACGGAAGTGGTGCTTCGCGGCGCCGGTGATGATGATGATGAGCACGGTATCGCCATCAGATGCGAAGATCTCGCGAAGTTTATCGTCGGCCATGGCGGTATGGGATGGGATTCAATGAGTTGTGGGTCAGGGCAGGGACTTTGGGCGGCGCTAGGGAGTAGAGAAGTGAGGGTTGAGGGAATTTACGGTACGCAAAGATCAGGTTGGGGCATTATATAACGCGAAGATGATATGAGTTGTTCGCGGCGATTTTTCATGGCCTCGATCTTCGCCGCTTTAATATCTTAACTTCACACTTCTCCTGGCATTCCATTCTACATTCTGCAGACAACCCCATCCAAAGCCATTTCTAGTGTTGCTCTACAGCAGGCTTCAAGTCAATCGAAATGCGCAGGATCATGACACTTCGCCGAAGTTTCGAATGCAAACGCCTGCACGCAAGTGAGACACAGACCGTTCGAGAGCCTCTCGGCCTGTGTAGCCAACGCCCTGAAATCCGCCGTGGGAATGATTCCAGGTTTCCGATGCTCCTCGCAACCACTCGTGTAGCTGTACTCGCTCAAAATCCTAGTCCTATCGATAACGGCTTGAAGGCACATGGCATTGTCGCCGGTAAGAGGTGGTGGCCAGGTTTCGGTCCCGAAGTGTCTATGCGCGTGCTCGTAAAGAGGTTCGTGGTCGACGTCGGGAGGCGCGCCGCATTCTCCACACCAGAGGTCGAAGAATATACCCAGACTGTATGTAGCCTCATGGTGAGCCATTTGGCGAGTCCTCTCCAACTGCGCTGCAGAAAAAAGTTTAGCAGCATCCCCTCCAATTGACAAAGAGCTCTCTGCACTTACCCAACACCTGAGCCGGGACATTTCTCCCACATCGCGTTTCGGCAAGCGAGGCTATATCTCCAGTACACAGCCTCATCAACTGCCTCGTACCCTGAAAAAACGCATGCTTATGATCAAGTAGAAATGCTGCCGCGACCATATCTCCAACAACTATCAACGAAGCCTCTGCGCCATAACATCGAAACCAATCGGATAGGATCGCATGCGTTTGATACCGGAGGTGGTCGACGAGGTCGTATCTCTTGAGGGAAATCGCGAAGTCGAGAATCAGGGCAGTGGGCCAGACTTTGACTTGGTGGGAGAGGGGACGCAAATGGAGCATTTTGAGAATCTCGCGCATCGCGTCCGGGTTGTCGTCGGGGAAGTCGAGCTCTCCAGTGGCACGGGGTTGTAGGGGTAGATAGTGGTTTACCAGATCTCTCATGGAGATGGAGCTTTCGCAGAGGCGAGCCGATGAGACTTTGAATTTCGCTCCGTTTTCGCCGCCGGCTTTGAGAGTGAAATCGCCATTGGGTGCGATTACTTCGGTGTTGGAGGGGTGCGGTGTTGACATCTTTGAAGCGAAGGAGTTCTGTGCCGTAGTGAGGTCTCTGATGGTCTAGTTAAATAAATTGAGCTTTATCGATGATAGCAAATAAGTGAAGCTTGAAGAAGGGGCGCGCAGCTCCGGTTTTCATTTTCTCACCAAAGATCTATATTATGACCTTTGTATCCGTCTCCCTTGGCTCTTCCGATTGCTATCAGATGATATGCTTTTACGGCGGCCGCCTTTGAGTCATGTTGGTCCAGTGGTAAGCATACCATGTCACATCGGTAGCAATTTCCTTCCCTCGATGGACTCTTCGCTCGAGAAAACCAACTGATGAGGTGCGCTGAGGGGGAGATACCGATATCAACCAGCACACGTCTAGCCGGTTGTCATCATCTCAGCGACGTGACCGGTGATTGAACAGTTGTCGAGCGGGTTCTGAGCTTCATGGGAGCGCAAGCAGTGAAGACAAAGACCACAACAGATGCTTTCGACTTCGTCAATGTACTCCGTGACCTCGTCATGATCAATCGCGCAAGCATGACAGAGTAACGGAAGCTCTCCGATGTACTTCGGGAGCTCCTTGATGATACTGCTGGGACCTAGCCTCTCTCCAGGCTGATAACAGTCCATAAAGTCTTGTAGCCTTGCCTGGCTAATGGTTTCGGAATTGTGATTGCAGGATCCTATCAAGATTGTAGACAGGTCTCGCCTCATTTGTTCTTGCACAGCGAAGTACCGATGTTGTAGTGCATCTGCGATATGTCAGCTTTTGCGAAAAGAAGGCGATATGAATTCTGAAGCGGGTAGACTTGCAGTAGACTTTGGCCGGCAATGCGCTTTCTTGAAGTGAAGGTAGAGTAGAATGCTCGCGTAGGATCTGCTTGGTCGCGGCGCGAAAAGGTCGAGGAAGTTGGAGCAACCAGGCTGCGCTTGCGACGCGACAGATGTCAATGCTCCCATATTGAAATCGATCCAGAAAGTCCCAGATCAGTCCGTTGATCTGGAGGCGGAGCACGTCGACACAATCATATTTGTCGATGAGTCCTGCCAGTGCGAAAAGCTTCCGCGAGCATTGATCACGTGCAATTTCTCGTGCCGACGCTTTGTTGCCTGGATTCGAAAATTCCGCGACAGATTGAGCATGAAGCAGCATACACATATTCGTCATTGCTGCGGCATCGTCCTCGGGCAGATCAACGACCTGAGGTGTCTCGGCGCTGCGTTGGACTTGGCCTTCCTTGAAATGCGGTCCGAGAAGCGCAGCGAAGACTTTCGACAAACTAGTCAGGACAGTGGATGACACGAGGAGCTTCGCTTTCGAACCGCCGACCTCGAGGATTAGGTCGCCCAATTGTGCGATCTTCTTGACTTCGTCCATGTTGGCCATATCGCATGAGTGTGTTGTGTGGTGTTGTTGAGATAGCAGCGCGAAAGACGCAGGTGATGCTTGAGCTCGGAAGAAAAAGTGAGCTTTGATGCGAAGTGAAGCGAAGTGATCACGTCACTTTCACATGCTGCAAAGCCAAAAGGAAGAGACCGCTGCATATTCTGGTCGGTTGTCACGTCTAAGGAGTTGGAATATTCCGGACTCAAGCACCTTCTTTCGAGGATATATGCGGGATCGTGGAAGAGCAGCCCGAAAGGTATTTTCATCCACAGTGTTGGCCAGTATCAGTAGGCGTTCCAAGGCTGCTGTGGTACTCGTGGAAAGCGACATGTGCAAGCGCGGATGGAGCAAGTGACGAGCAGTAGTTGGACAAAGACGGCTCAGAGTTATCGATCGAACTGGCCGCCAACTCGGGCCGGAGTGTGGCAAGTGATCGGACCTTGACTGAAAACCTCGCATTTGTCCAGGCCGCAAAGAAGCAAAAAAAAGCTCGCACTTCAGGTCGACCTTCCCGACCGATATGGCTACCTGCCTGCATTCTGTCCTTGTTTAATCATCTCCAACCTTTAGATTTTCCATCTTCGCAAACAGCTGTGAACTCTCCTCCGAAAATTTCGCATGCTCTTTTTCAGCTGCTTCATCACGCTCACGAATGCAGTCCGGCACAATGAGCTTCGTTCCCGACATCTCTCTAGGCTTGAATCGATGCATGGGATCTCTTTTCTCGGAATGATACTGCGCTCGCTGTTCTCGATTCCAGCTGAGGATGTTGTAGCGACTGCCTCCAATCGTTCCGCCGGCGCTGGCTTGATCGCCATGAGTCTCGCGGTACTCCGCAAGCTTGGTTCAAGTGAGCAAAAGAGTAAGTGTTTCTAGGGTTCATGACTTACGACTTTAGACCAGCTCCATCTTGATGCCGTGACATTGGATTCGAGGAGGTCCACATCACTGTTCCGTGGGTCCAATGTGCCGGAAAGACCGCTTACACCTTCATGTTGGAGTTCAATGTCAGCTTTGTAAGCATACGCCAATAACATGTCCTGCCAATAGATATCTTGCCCATTTTCCTTGAACACCGTCGTAGATGCGTCCTTTGAGAACCGGATGTAGAGTGCCATGACGATTCCTAGATCTTGAAATGCAGAGTCGTAGGCCAGCTGACCAATCCTGTCCAAGTGGTTCAAGGCTGTCAAGACGGCGCACCCAATGAGACCGCACAAGCTGTCTACTCGCGCACGATCTTCGACCTCCAGCCATGCTCCTTCGTGGGAATCACTGTTGAGGAAGTGACCTAGAGCTGCGACAATGGCCCACATTTGGTGGACATTTGGACTTCTGCTCATCGGAGTCATGCATGACTTGAGCTGCTCTCTATCAGCGATGAGTGATATCGAGCATGAGAGGGACGCACAAGCTTCTCAAGCAGCTCGATGATCCCAAAGCCAAACGTGTCGTTGGTCATGGACAAGTCAAAATTGTCTTCACATGTCAGAGACAGCTTCAGGATGTGGAGTCTCACGATGCTCACCTGGGTCGCAGTATGAAGCTAGGCGATTGTATTTGTCCAGCAATGCTGAGGTCTCGCGCATCGCCACCCAAGTAGAACTTGACTCTCGTGCCACCTCTTCACTTGATGTAACTGATGTAATTCAGAAGAAGGACTATCTACGGAAAGTCCAAAGATGAAGTGCGGCAGTTGCAGCCTCAGGCATCAGGCACGTAATGGACCCTAACACCTAGACACATACTCCAAGTCACCCCCTTAGCACGTGTATATGGCTATACAATAAAACAAGCAACACAATAGCTATTCTGTTAGCAAAGCAAACAAGGGGTATTAGGTAAGCAGAAATAGGTAAACAAACTAGACTACTCTTAGGTTAAATAGACAAAGCAATAAAGGCCCTTTCTTCTTAGTACTTAGCAGCTAGCTTTGTAGCGCTCTCAATAGCGGCCTTGCAATCTACTAGGTTTAGTTGTTTAATAAAGCGGCCGTGCTTAATCTTATTAAGTAGCTTAGTAAAGCCATCGGCTATCTAATTATATATACTAACCCATTAAACGATAATAGTACTATTAGTAATCTTCTCTCGAATATAGTGGACACGAGCATCTATATGCTTTGTGCGGCTATTAATACTAGTCGACTTAGTAATAGTAATAGCGGACTAATTGTCCTCGTAGAGCGTAACTAGAAGAATATAGCCCTTATAACCAATTTCCTTTAATAAGCGAGCTAAGGCAACTGCTTCCTTAGCCTCTATAGTAAGTTGAATATACTTAGCTTTAGTTAATAACAGTATAACGAGTGTCTAGCGGCCGGACTTATACAATAGAGGTCTGCCTGCAATAGTAAAGTAGAAGCCGCCTATAGAGCGGCGGGTAACTAGATCGTTAGCCTATAAGGCGTTATAGTAACTAGCGAACCTGAGGTCGTCTTCGTTTAGGTTACCTTAGAAGCGCATACTACGGCTAAGGGTGCTAACTAGGTACTTAATTAGCTAAAGAAGCGCGGTATAATACTCCTTAGTCGGGTTGGAAATAAATCGTAACAATAGGCCGGCAGTATAGCAAGCATCCGGCCGAGTAATTATTGCTAGCTAGAGGGCTTTACTAACACCCTCCTAATATTAAGCCTTAAAGGCGGCACTAGCTATATAGCCTTTAGGTGTACGCTAAATCGATGTCTTAACGTATCGAGGCGCTATTAGAGTAGCTAGACCAATACGGCTACGCATACCATATTTCTTACTAAGCCTATTTAGATAGGCATCCTAAACGATATAGATAGTACGCTAGTTACGGTTACGGATAATCCGTATGCCGAGATAGTAGTATAGGTTACTAAGTTCTCGTATGTTAAATCGGTCCTTTAGCATCTAAGCAACGGCTTCTAGTGCTAATAGGCTATAGGCGATAATAATTATATTATCGACGTAGATAACGATAATCGAGCCGCTAACAACGTGTTTAAACACACACACGTTAGTTATTATTAGTACAAAGTCCAGGCTCTTTAAGTACTTCCGAAGCTCTTTATACTATAGCATTAGTAACTGCTTTAGACTATATAGTGCCTTTAGTAATAGGCAAACTATGCCCTTGCTACCACGGTCCTTAAAACCGTGTAGCTGTTTAACGTAGATCTTGTGCTTATCGCCGATAAGGGTATTAAGGAAGGCAGTTAGGATATTATACTATTTAGCCTCTAGGTCGTAATAAGCAATCAAGCTAAACAGTACTCGCAGCGCAGATAGCTTAGCGACAGCCGTATAGGTCTCGTTATAATCCTGTCCTTTAACCTATGTAAAGCTACGGACGACCTAACGAGCCTTAAACCGGCTTAGATTGCTATTAGCGTCTCGCTTAATAGTAAAGACCTATCGGCTACGGACAACCTTGCGACCTTTAGGCACCTCTAACCGAGACACATGCACCTATATATAGTTATCGATTAGTAACTTGTACTTAGCCTTATAGGCCTCCTTCTACTATAGCTAATATAGTAACTAAGTCGCCTCCTTATAGCTCTTCAGAATAGGAATGGTCTCTTTAGGCTTATTAGACTATTCAGCAATGTAGTAGGAGGCTATAAAGCCCTTAATATAGGCTATCGGCATGTTAGCTAGTTAGCGGCGCGCCTTGCGTTAAACACCGGCATTAGCTAGGTACCTACGTAAGAGGTTACGAGCTAACTTGTTGCTCCGGGTCTTGCGCGTAGATCGATTACTAATAGCCTTAGCAGGTCGCTCAAACTCAGGTAACTAGCCTAGCTCGCCCTTCTTAGCGTAAGGATCGTATATAGGCTATTCCTTAGCGGATTAGAAACCATCCTTATTACTTAATAGAGGTTGAACAGCTAGCAGGTTATCCTCGAGCGGCAATAGATTAGCGACTTTATTAGCCACCTCCTAAGCTAGTTCTTCTAGAGCATCTTCCTATTAGGCTAGAAGCTGCTAGACTACACTAGCGGCTTCCTATAGCGACGGTGCCTCGTTACTTATAGAATTGAATAGAGCCGGCATAACCGACTCGAGTATAACAAACTCGTTCTTAGCTAGGTTATTAGGATTAGCGTATAGTATTATGCCCTCTAGAAGCAACAACTCCCCTAACTTAATAAACTTGACATCCTTAGAGGCAATAACCTTATACTAGTTAGGAAGATAAACTATGTATTTTCCTGAGTCCACTAAGCCCTTAGCATAGCTAACTAGTTTGCTAACAAGACCTCTACTATCTATCTTCTTTCTACGAGCAACTTCGTAATCGCACACAACAGCAGTATAGCTATAGGTACGAAGATATTAAAGGCGTAGCTGCTTCCGAGACTAATTAAGCTCCCTAGCTACAATAGTATAGGGGCTAAGACCTTCTAAGGTTCTAGGAGTGATATTGAGGATCTATATAGCAGTAGTAACTGCATATAGCTATAGGGCCTTTAGCAAATTGGCGTAGAGCATTATCTTCCGAGCTGTCGTATACATAATATAATTACTAACCTTAGCAAGTCCGTTCTAAGTAGAAGAATGAGGCGCTATAACCTATAGTATAATGCCTTAATTACGAGCCTAGCTTAATAGCTGGTTTCCGCCGTATTCACCCCCTCTATCGAGGCGGTAGATTAGGATCGAATAGCTAGTCTGTATACGGACGTATATATAGTAGTCCTTAATTGCTACTACAGCCCCTAACTTTAGTAAGCTAGCATACTCGTATCGATAGGCTAACTTAGCGCATATAAACAATGTAAAGTAGCGCTCTTGCAGCAGACTAGGGTTAGTAATAGTAACTACATCTATATAGACAATATAATAGATCGTAGATAGTCGCACTCGTAGCAGTCGGTTATATTCCTTATATAACATTGCTATATAATAAGCGATACAGTTTCGGAAGTCGGTCTTGTTTCTAGTAATAACAATCTAACCCTTAGCTTCTATTCGTAACAGCTTGCGGTAATGGATATAGCTATATTGTAGATGCTATTCTTCTATCGTGCCTATAGGCATCCCCTTCTTAGGCACCCCCTTCTTTAACAAAAGGGCAACTACCTTACTATCTAGACTAGAGGTTAGTATATAGAGATAGGGGAGACCATTCTTACGGTATGTCTAAGCGATAGTAACCTTATTGCCCTCTACTATCGTGAACAGGATACGCTTATCGTTCCGATAGAAACAGCCCTTGTCGGCAAGCTTCTTAGTAGACAGGAGGTTAGCTGCCAGACCTAGCATATACAGTGTATCAGACAACTTTATACTGCTTACACTACGCTTATTAACTACCTTAGTCTAAGCCATTCCGACTATCGTAGCGTGCTTCGTGTTGCTACTAAACCGGATAGGAATGTAATAGCCTTTATATTTAATAAGCAATAAAGGGTCGTTAACTATATGCATACTAGTACCTAAGTCGATAACCCAATTAGTAGTACGAGTACTAGCAGTAAGAGCCGTAGAAACCTAGTCGCTAACAGTAACTATAGTGTTTATAGTAAAGGCGTAATTGTAGCTTAGGTCTAATAACACCCCCGGGGTAGCATTAGCCGCATACAGCCCCTAAGCACTATTCTAACCGGACAGCGGTTGCTGTTACTACTAAGTAGTTAACGCCTATTGTTGCTTCTTCTTAGCCTTCTACTTCTCGCGACGAAGACGGTCTTCTTCCTTTAGGTAAGGGTACTTAGTATAGCAGCGGTTAGAAGGGTATAACCCCTAATAATAGGCGCACTTCTTACGGCTAGACTAATAACTATTCTAGTTGCTTCTACCGCGGCCTCGACCGTTGGTATTGTTATTGTTTCCGCGGCTACTACGACCGCTACGGCTCGAGTTACCTCGACCGTTACTATTGCTATTGCTACCTTACTATTGTTAGCGCTAGAGACCGAAGAAACTATTATACTAGGCCTAGTTTAGTTAAGCTACATTCTTATTAAGCAATGCGCTAATAATGTTGTTAAGTGTGTTATCGTTAATAGTGTATTCGGAGGCGCGTATCTGCTCTCGGCGTATCTATACGAAAGCCTCGTAGAATAGAGAGATCTGCATAATAAACATATAGACAGCCTAGTATTAGCTAATAGCTAATTTGGTATCCTTCAAGGCACTAAGCTTCTTCTTATACTTATTATAGAACTTCTTAATGTCCTTGCTATTATACCGAAGGGTAATATATTCCTAGTAGAGTATAAATTTAGTAGACCTACCTTTACTAGTATATTTCTTATATAGGTAAGTCTACACTTCTTACGATATAGCGAGACTAAGCAACGACTGCTAAACCTCGGCGATATAGTTAGCAAAGATCTACGTACGCGCTAATTAATCTTTTGCTTCCTATTTATCTTATCGGTCTTTAAACTCTAACTAAGTTTTAGAAGACAACTTAATATTAGGCTTTAGGCGGGTCCCCTAGATATAGCGCTATACCTGTATACCTTTAAGGGCACCCTTAGCGGTATAAGACTATAATAGATAATTCTCCTTATTCTTTAGCTTAGGAATGTTGCTTATATAAGCGCTAGCAGAAGTTATAGGGGGAGCTATTACAGACAGCGACGGCGATATAGAAACTATAGACTTTGTCTTAAGGGGCGGCCGATAGGCGCGCCTATATTCTAGTATAGCGGATAGCTAATACTAATATTAGAAACTAGTATAGCGGACAGCTAATACTAATAGTAGCCGACTCGAGTCTAGTACCTACTAGAATACTCGAGAGCGGCGGCGGCGGCGACGATATTAGTATCGGCGCAATTTTTAGTAACGAGCGCTATCTACGCAGCTATCGGAGTGACTATTAGAATACGTATAGAATACGTTAGAAACGCAGGGGGCTTATAACCACTTAATGTAACTAATGTAATTTAGAAGAAGGACTATCTACGGAAAGTCTAAAGATGAAGTGCGGCAGTTGCAGCCTCAGGCATTAGGCACGTAATGGACCCTGACACCTGGACACACACTCCAAGTTCTTCGGTGTCCTGGGGTTGTGCTAAGCAGAGATACTCATATGCCCCCGAGAAAGACCGGTCTTCGAATTGACTCTTGGCAGGTCTCTTTTGCTTTGGCTTCTTGCTCGAGCTTTCCTGCGATGCCAGTGATCGATTCGGGTCACGCTCAGCGAGAGCCTTTATCTTGGCTCGTCCAGGCTTGGCAGATGATGCACCGGTGCTTTTGTCGCCTCTACTGAAATCAGATATACTTGAAGTGTGTGGTGTGTGGTATCACGTGCATGATGCCTGAGGCTGAAACTGCGCACTTCCTTGAAGTGTGTGGTGTGTGGTATCACGTGCATGATGCCTGAGGCTGAAACTGCGTACTTCATCTTTGGGCTTCCTATAGATTAGCCCTCTTCTAAATATATTACAGTTTACATTAAGTAGTTATAAGCCCCCTGCGTTTCTAACACGTATAACACGTTTAATATATATTCTAATAGTTAATCCGACTACTACGTAGATAGCGCTTGTTACTAAAAATTACGCTAATACTAATACCGTCGCCGCTACCGCCCTCGAGTGTTCTAGTAGGTGCTAGACTCGAGTCGGTTACTAATAGTGTTAGCTATCCGCTATACTAGAATATAGGCGCGCCTATCGGCTACCTTTTAAAACAAGTCTATAGTCTCTTTCTATATTACCGTCGCTATCCGCAATAGCTCCCCCTATAACCGCTAACGCTTATATAAGCAACATCCCTAAGCTAAAGAATAAGGAGAATTATCTATTATAGTCTTATACCGCTAAGGGTGCCCTTAAAGGCATATAGATATAGCGCTATATCTAAGGGACCCGCCTAAAGCCTAATATTAAGTTGTCTTTTAAAACTTAGTTAGAGTTTAAAGACCGATAAGATAAATAGGAAGTAAAAGATTAATTAGCGCGTACGTAGATCTTTGCTAACTATGTCGCTAAGGTTTAGCAGTCGTTGCTTAGTCTCGCTATATTATAGGAAGTATAGACTTACCTATATAAGAAATACACTAGTAAAGGTAGGTCTACTAAATTCATGCTCTACTAGGAATATATTACCCTTCGGTATAATAGCAAGGATATTAAGAAGTTCTGCAATAAGTATAAGAAGAAGCTCGGTGCCTTAAAGGATACTAAATTAGCTATTAGCTAATATTAGGCTGTCTATATGTTTATTATACAGATCTCTCTATTCTACGAGGCTTTCGTATAGATACGCCGAGAGCAGATACGCGCCTCCGAGTATACTATTAACGATAACACACTTAATAACATTATTAGCGCGTTGCTTAATAAGAATATAGCTTAATTAAACTAGGCCTAATATAACGGCTTCTTTAGTCTTTAGCGCTAACTACAATAGTAAGGTAGTAATAGCAATAACAACGGTCGAGGTAACTCGAACCGTAGCGGTCGTAGTAGCCGCGGAAATAATAATAACGGTCGAGGCCGCGGTAGAAGCAACTAGAATAGTTATTAGTCTAACCGTAAGAAGTGCGCCTATTATTAGGGGTCGCACCCTTCTAACCGCTACTATACTAAGTACCCTTACCTAAAGGAGGAAGACCGACTTCGTCGCGAGAAGTAGAAGGCTAAGAAGAAGCAATAACAGGCGTTAACTGCTTAGCAACAACAGCAATAGCCGCTATCTAGTTAGAATAGTGCTTAGGGCCTATATGCGGCTAATGCTATCCCGGGGGTGCTATTAGACCTAAACTATAATTACGCCTTTATAGCTACGGTTACTATAAGCGACCTAGTTTCTACGGCTCTTACTGCTAGCACTCGTACTACTAATTAGGTTGTCGACTTAGGTACTAGTATTTACGACCCTTTATTACTTATTAAATACGAAGGCTATTACATTCCTGTCCGGTTTAGAGGCAACACGAAGCACGCTACGATAGTTAGCATAGCTTAGATAGAGGTTGTTAATAAGCGTAGTATAAGCAACATGAAGTTGTCTAATATACTGTATATACCTAGTCTAGCAGCTAACCTTCTGTCTACTAAGAAGCTTGCCGATAAGGGTTGTTTCTACCGTAATAATAAGCGTGTGCTATTTACGATAGTGGAAGGCAATAAGGTTACTATCGCTTAGATATACCGTAAGAATAGTCTTCCCTACCTCTATATACCAACCTCTAGTCTAGATAGTAAGGTAGTTGCCCTTATATCAAAGAAGGGGGTGCCTAAGAAGGGGGTGCCTATAGGCACTATAGATAAATAGCATCTACGATATAGCTATATTCATTACCGCAAGCTACTAAGGATAGAATCTAAGGGTCAAATTGTTATTACTAGTGCTAAGAAGGACTTCCGCAACTGCATTGCCTATCGCATAGCTATATTATATAAGGAATACAATCGGCTGCTACGCGTACGACTATCTACGATCTATTACATTGTCTGTGTAGATATAGTTACTATTACTAACCCTAGTCTATTGTAGGAGCGCTATTTCACACTGTTTATATGCGCTAAGTTAGGCTATCGATACGAATATACTAGCACGCTTAAGTTAGGGGCTGCAGTAGCTATTTAGGACTATCGTATATATATCCGTATACAGACTAGCTATTCGATCCTAATCTACTGCCTCGATAGAGGGGGTAAATACAGCGGAAATCAGCTATTAAGCTAGGCTCGTAATTAGGGCATTATACTGCAGGTTATAGCTCCTTATTCTTCTACTTAGAATAGCCTTACTAAGGTTAGCAATTACATCGTATATACGACTACGAGAAAGATAATGCTATAGGCCAACCTTCTAAAGTCTCTATAGCTATATGCTATTGCCTCCGCTATATAGGTCCTTAATATCACACCTAGAACCCTAGAAGGTCTTAGCCCCTATGCTATTGTAGCTAGGGAGCTTAATTAGTCTCGAAAGCAGCTACGCCTTTAGCACCTTCGAGCCTATAGCTATACTGCTATTGCATACGATTATAGTATAGCTCGTAGAAAGAAGATAGATAGCAGAGGCCTAGTTAGCAAGCTAGTTAGCTATACTAAGGGCTCTATAGACTCCGGAAAATACATGATTTACCTGCCTAATTAGCACAAGGTTATCGCTTCTAAGGACGTCTAGTTTATTAAGTTAGAGGGTGACCTTAACCTCCTGCTTCCGGATAGCATAAAGCTATATACTAACACTAACGACTTAGCTAAGAACGAGTTTGTTACACTCGAGTCTATTATACCGGCTTTGTTTAATTCTATAAGCAACGAGGCTCCGTCGCCTACCGAGGCTGCTAGTATAGTCTAGCGGCTTCTAGCTTAGCAAGAAGAACAGCCTATATAAGGACCTATATAGGAAATGGCCGATAAGGTCGCTAATCCGTTACTAATCGAGGACGACCTTCTAGACGTTTAACTACTAGCTTCGAGTAATGAAGATAGCTTCTAATTAGCTAAGGAAGATTAAGCTCCGCCCTTTAATCTAAATACGAAGAAGGGTAAGCCTAGCTAGTTGCTAGAGTTTGAGCGACCTAATACGATAGGCGCTCGTTCTACCCGTACAACCCGTAGTAACAAGTTAGCTCGTAACCTATTACGTAGCTATCTAGCTAATTGTAGTATTAAGCGGTCGACTCGACGTATAATAGCTAATATGCCGATAGCCTATATAAAGGGCTTTATAGCTTCCTGCTACATTGCTAAACAGCCTAATAAGCCTAAGGACACTATTCTAATTCTAAAGAGCTTTAAGGCCGCTAAGGAATTACAATACTAGCTATAATAGAAGGAGGCCTGTAAGGCTAAGTACAAGTCGTTAATAGATAACTATACGTAGGTACACGTTTCTCGGCTAGAAGTGCCTAAAGGTCGCAAGGTTGTCCGTAGCTAATAGGTATTTACTATCAAGCGCGACGCTAATAGCAATATTAGCCGGTTTAAGGCTCGTTAGGTTGTTCGTAGCTTTACTTAAGTTAAAGGACAGGACTATAACGAGACCTATACTGCAGTAGCTAAGCTAAGCACACTGCGTATCCTGTTTGCTATAATTGCTTACTATAACCTAGAGGCTTAACAATATAATATCCTAACTGCCTTCTTAAACGCACTTATTAGCAACAAGCATAAGATCTACGTTAAGCAGCTACACGGCTTTGAAGACCGTAGTAGAGGCAAGGGCATAGTGTGTCTACTGCTAAAAGCACTTTATAGTCTAAAGCAGTTACTAATACTATAGTATAAAGAGCTCCGGAAGTTTCTAAAGAGCCTGAACTTCATCCCTATTATAAGCGATGTGTGTGTGTTCAAACACACTATTAGTAGCTCAGTTATCGTTATCTACGTAGATAATATAATTATTATTGCTTATTTAATAGCCGCTCTCTAAGTAGTGGCTTAGTTACTAAAGGATCGCTTTAATATGCGGGAACTTAGTAATCTTTACTATTATCTCGGTATGCGTATTATTCGCAACCGCAAGGACCGCACTATCTATATAGTGTAGGACGCCTATCTAAACCGACTTAGTAAGAAGTATAGCATATAGGGCCGTATAGTACCGGCTACGCTAATAGCACCTCGATACGTTAAGACATCGATTTAGCGTGCACCTAAGGGCTATACTGCTAGCGCTGCCTTTAAGACTTAGTATTAGGAAGGTGTTAGTAAAGCACTATAGCCAGCAATAATTACTCGACCTAATGCTTGCTATACTATAGGCCTGTTATTACGATACATTTCTAACCCGACTAAGGAACACTATGCCGTACTTCTCTAGCTTATTAAGTACCTAGTTAGCACTCTAAGCCGTAGTCTGTATTTCCGAGGCACACAGAGCGATAAGCTCAACTTTGCTAGATATTGTAACGCTTTCTAGGCAGATAATCCGGTTACTCGTCGCTCTATAGGAGGCTTCTACTTTACGCTCGCTAGTAGACCGCTACTATACAAGTTAGGCCGCCAGACCTTAGTTACTCTATCGTCTATAGAAGCTAAGTATATTTAGTTAACAACTAGCGCTAAGGAAGCCGTTGCTTTAGCTCGGTTGCTATAAGAGATTAGTTATAAGGGCACTATTAAGCCTATTACGCTATACGAGGACAATTAGTCCGCTATTGCTATTACCTAGTCGACAAGCGTTAATAGCCGTACTAAGCATATAGATGCTAGGGTTTACTATATCTGCGAGAAGATCGCTAATAGCACTGTCGCCGTTGCCTAGATTAGTATATACGACTAGATCGCTAATAGCTTTACTAAGCCGCTTAACAAGCTTAAGTATAGTCGCTTTGTTAAACAGTTAAACTTAGTAGATTATAAGGCTGCTATTAAGAGCGCCGCTTAGCCTACTACTAAATACTAAATAGATAGAAGACATAGGTTTATTGTCTAGTTTAACTGCTTGTGTTTGTTTGATTGCTTTGTTATAATAGCCTGAAAGTGGTCTAGTTGTTTCTATACCTAATACCCCTTTGTTTGCTTCGCTAGTTTGTTTGTTTAGCTATATATACGCGATAAGAGGGTGACTTGAAGTGTGTAGTATATAGTATTACGTGCATAATGCCTAAGGCTGAAACTGCGCACTTCCTTAAAGTGTATAGTATATAGTATTACGTATATAATACCTAAGGCTAAAACTGCGTACTTTATCTTTAGGCTTCCTATAGATTAGCCCTCTTCTAAATACATTACAGTTTATATTAAGTAATATTACCTCAATCGCGGTCTAGGAAGGCATAGTAGAAGGAGTAACACCGCTAAAGTTTCATTAATCTATTCCCTTAACTATAAGTTATACAGACGTAATATTAGGTATTGTTTGTTTACTCCTACTAAGGAAGGTTTAACGTTCGTCGATTGTTAAGAATCGGGTACGCGCTAGGATCTATAAGGAAATATCTACTAGTTCTAGGAGGCTATAGGGAAAAGTTAAGACGCGGTTATAGGACTAATAGTCTATGTATTTAGTACTACTAGCTAAAGATATTATAGCGACTATTCCTAGTTATTCTACTAGTACTAGCTTAATTACTATAAGTCTCCTAGCACTTATAGAGCAGTAAGCTTAGTTTTGGTTAGAACTTGGGGGAAGGATAACTGTTTCTATAGTGTTTATCTTGTTCGGCGCTCGGACCGAGCCCTTAGCCCCCCTAGACTAACGGCCTATCCCTATCGCTATAGCCATAGTCCGCTCTTGCTGCTTGGTCTTCTACCGCAGAGCAGCGAGCAACTAGAAATTCTCCGATAAACGTTATTAATAGCAAAGGCATTACCGTACTCGGGGCAGGCTTGTTAGGAATTGTTAAGCTTCTCGACAATAACTTGATATAACTGATGTATTCGAGAGAGACTATCTACGAGAAAGTCGGAAGAAGAAGTACGGCAGTTACAGCCTAAGGCATTATGCACGTAATACCTATATACACACTCTTCAAGTCACCCCCTTATCGCGTATATACAGCTAAACAAAAGCAAACAAAGGGGTATTAGGTATAGAGACAATTAGACTACTTTCCGGCCATTGTACTAAAGCAATCTAATAAACAAGCAAGTAGTTGAACTAGACAAACACACATGCCTTCTATCTATTTAGTACTTAGTAGCAGGCTAAGCGGCGCTCTTAATAGCAGCCTTACAATCTACCAAGTTCAACTGCTAAATAAAGCGACTATGCTTGAGCTTGTTAAGCGGCTTAGTAAAGCTATTAGCGATTTGATCGTATATACTGATCCACGTAACAACGATAGTGCTATTAGCGATCTTCTTACGGATGTAGTGCACTCGAGCATCTATATGCTTAGTGCGGCTATTAACGCTTGTCGACTAGGTAATAGCAATAGCGGACTAATTGTCCTCGTACAGCGTTACAGGCTTAATAGTGCCCTTATAACCAATCTCTTATAGCAATCGAGCTAAAGCAACGGCTTCCTTAGCGCTAGTTGTTAACTAAACATACTTAGCTTCTATAGACGACAGAGTAACTAAGGTCTAGCGGCCTAACTTGTATAGCAGCGGTCTACTAGCGAGTGTAAAGTAGAAGCCGCCTATAGAGCGGCGAGTAACTGGATCGTTAGCCTATAAGGCATTATAGTAACTAGCTAGATTGAGCTCATCCTTGCTCTATATACCTTAGAAACACAGACTACGGCTTAGAGTGCCAACTAGGTACTTAATAAGCTAAAGAAGTGCGGTATAGTATTCCTTAGTCGGGTTGGAAATGTATCGTAATAAGAGGCCTATAGTATAGCAAGTATTAGGTCGTATAATTATAGCTAGCTACAGCGCCTCGCCAACACCTTCTTAATACTAAGTCTTGAAGGCGGCACTAGCTATATAGCCCTCTAGTGCGCGTTAAATGGACGTCTTAATATAGCGAGGTACTATTAGAGTAGCTAGACCGATACGGCTACGCATACTATACTTCTTACTAAGCCTATTCAAATAGGCATCTTAAACGACGTGAATAGTGCGCTAATTGCGGTTACGAATAATCCGTATGCCGAGATAGTAGTGCAGGTCGCCTAGTTCTCGTATATTAAATCGGTCCTTTAGCAACTAAGCAACGGCTTCTAGTGCTAATAGGCTGTAGGCGATAATAATTATATTATCGACGTAGATAACGATAATCGAGCTACTAACAACGTGTTTAAAGACACAGATATCGGATATTATTGGAATGAAGTCCAGGCTCTTTAAGTACTTCCGAAGCTCTTTATACTATAGCATTAGTAACTGCTTTAGACTATATAGTGCCTTTAGCAATAGGCAAACTATGCCCTTGCCGCTACGGTCTTTAAAGCTATATAGTTGCTCGACGTAGATCTTATGCTTATCCCCGATAAGTGCGTTAAGGAAGGCCGTTAGAATATCGTACTGCTTGGCCTCTAGGTCGTAATAAGCGATTAGTGCAAACAGCGCTCGCAGCGTAGACGGCTTAGCGACGGCCGCATAGGTCTCGTCGTAATCCTAGCCTTTAACCTACGTAAAGCTACGGACAACCTAACGAGCCTTAAACCGGCTTATATTTCTATTAGCGTCTCGCTTAATAGTAAAGACCTAACGACTACGAACAACCTTCCTACCTTCTAGCACCTCTAACCGAGATACATAAACCTATATATAGTTATTAATTAGTGACTTGTATTTAGCCTCGCAAGCTTCCTTCTACTATAGCTAATATAGCGACTAAGTTGCTTCCTTATAACTCTTCGGAATAGGGATAGTTTCTTTAGGCTTGTCGGACTGCTTAGCAATATAGTAGGAGGCTATAAAGCCCTTAATATAGGCTATCGGCATATTAGCTATTGTGCGTCGAGTCGACCGCTAGACGCTACAATCGGCCAGATATCTACGCAATAGTTTACGAGCGCTCTTGTTGCTTCGTGTCTTGCGTATAGAACGATTGCCTATCTTAGTTAGCCGCTTAAACTTAGGCAACTAGCTAGGCTCGCCCTTCTTCGCCTATAGGTCGTATACTAGCTATTCTTTAGCGGACTAGAAACCATCTTTATTACTTGAAGCTAGTAGTTAAACGTCTAGTAGGTTATCGTCGAGTAGCAACGGACTAGCGACCTTATTAGTTACCTCTATGTCCTAAGCAGGCTCGTCTAGAGGCTCTTCTTACTAGGCTAGAAGCTGCTAGACTACACTAGCGGCGTCGGCTAGTAACGGAGCCTCGTTGCTTATAGAATTGAACAGAGCCGGCATAATAGACTCAATGCTAATAAACTCGCTCTTAGAAGGGTTATTAGGATTAGTATATGGATCTATACTATTTAGAAGCAGAAGGTTACTATCTAACTTAATAAACTGAACATCCTTAGAAGCGACAACCTTATATTAATTAGGTAGGTAGATTATATACTTTCTAGAGTCTATAGAGCCCTTAGTATAGCCAACTAGCTTGCTAACAAGACCTCTACTATCTATCTTCTTTCTACGAGCAACACTATAATCGTATACAATAGCAGTATAGCTATAGGCTCGAAGGTGCTAAAGGCGTAGCTGCTTTCGAGACTAATTGAGCTCCCTAGCTATAATAGCATAGGGGCTAAGACCTTCTAGGGTTCTAGGTATAATATTAAGGACCTGTATAGCGGAGGCAATAGCATATAGCTATAGAGACTTTAGAAGGTTGGCCTGCAGCATTATCTTTCTTATAGTCGTATATACAATGTAATTGCTAACCTTAGCAAGGCCATTCTAAGTTAATAAATGAGGTGCAGTAACTTGCAGTATAATGCCCTCGTCTCGAGCCTAATTTAATAGCTGATTTCCGCCGTATTTACCCCCTCTATCGAGGCGGTAGATTAGGATTGAGTAACTAGTCTATATACGGATATATATACGATAGTCCTTAATAGCTACTACAGCCCCTAACTTGAGCGTACTAGCATATTCGTGTCGATAGCCTAACTTAGCGTATGTGAATAGTATGAAATAGCGCTCCTGCAATAGACTAGGATTAGTAATAGTGACTATATTAACACAGACAATGTAGTAAATAGTAGATAGTCGTACGCGTAGCAGCCGATTGTATTCCTTATATAATATAGCTATACGATAGGCAATGCAGTTGCGGAAGTCGGTCTTGCTTCTAGTAATAACAATTTGACCCTTAGCTTCCATTCGTAATAGCTTGCGGTAATGGATATAGCTATATCGTAGATGCTACTCTTCTATCGTACCTATTAGCACCCCCTTCTTCGACAGAAGCGCAACAACCTAGCTATCCGGACTAGAGGTTAGTGTATACAGATAGGGGAGACTATTCTTTCGGTATGTTTAAGTAATAGTAACCTCCGAGCCGTTAATAATAGTAAACAGCACGCGCTTGTCGTTCCGATAGAAACAGCCCTTATCGGCAAGCTTCTTAGTAGATAGGAGGTTGGCTGCTAGACCTAGCATATATAGCGTATTAGACAACTTCATGCTGCTTATACTACGCTTATTAACTACCTTAGTCTAAGCCATTCCGACTATCGTAGCGTGCTTCGTGTTGCTACCAAACTAGACAGGAATATAACAGCCTTTATATTTAATAAGCAATAAAGGGTCGTTAACTATATATATGCTAGTACCTAAGTCGACAACCCAATTAGTAGTACGAGTGCTAGCAGTAAGAGCCGTAGAAACCTAGTCGCTAACAGTAACTATAGTAGCGCTTGCAGTAAAGGCGTAATTGTAGTTTAGGTCTAATAACACCCCCGGGGTAGCATTAGCCGCATATAGGCCCTAAGCACTATTCTAACTAGATAGCGGTTGCTGCTGTTACTAAGTAGTTAGTCTACGCTGCTGCTATTGCTGCTGCACCCCCTTCTTCTTAGCCTTCTGCTATTTACGACGCAGTCGGTCTTCTTCCTTTAGATAAGGGTATTTAGTATAGCAGCGGTCGGAAGGGTGCGACCCCTAATAATAGGCGCACTTCTTACGGTTAGACTAGTAACTATTCTAATTCTAGTTGCTTCTACCGCGGCCTCGACTATTGTTGCTGTTTCCGCGGCTACTACGACCGCTACGGTTCGAGTTACCTCGACCGTTATTGTTGTTGCTATTGCTACCTTGCTATTGTAGTTAGCGTTAAAGACCGAAGAAGCTACTGTATTAGGCCTAGTTCAGTTAAGCTATATTCTTATTAAGTAACGCGCTAATAATGTTGTTAAGGGTGCTGTTATTAATAGTATATTCTAAGGCGCGTATCTGCTTACGTCGCATCTGTGCGAAAGCCTCGTAGAACGGTGCGATTTGTATAATAAACATATAGACAGCTTAGTATTAACTAATAGCCAATTTAGTGTCCTTTAAGGCACCGAGCTTCTTCTTATATTTATTATAGAACTTCTTAATATCCTTACTATTATACCGAAGGGTAATATATTCCTAGTAGAGCATAAATTCAGTAGACCTACCTTTACTAGTGTATTTCTTCTTAAGGAAGTCCTACACTTCCTAGGATGTAGACAGACTAAGTAGTAATTATTAAATATTACTAACACAATTAGCAAAGATCTAGGTACGCGCTGTTTAATCTTTGGAGTCCTATTTATCTTAGCGGTCTTTAAACTCTTCAGAAGTCTTACTAGATGCCTTAGTAAGGGGTCGCTAGCGGGTGCCCTATATATAGCGCTAGACCGATATACCTTTAAGGGCGCCTTTAGCGGCGTAGGCCTATACTAGATAATTCTCCTTGTTCTTTAGCTTAGGGATATTGCTTATGTAAGCGTTAGTAGTTATAGGGGGAGCTATTGCGGATAGCGACGGCGATAATATAGAAAGTATAGACTTTATCTTAAAGGGCAGCCGATAGGCGCGCCTATATTCTAGTATAGCGGACAGCTAATACTAATATTAGAAACCGGTGTAGCAGACAGCTAACACTAACAGTAGCCGACTCGAGTCTAGTACCTGCTAGAATACTCGAGGGCGGCAGCGGCGGCGATAATATTAGTATCGGCGCAATTTTTAGTAACAAGCGCTGTCTACGTAGCTGTCGGAGTAACTATTAGAATACGTGTAGAATGCGTTAGAAACGCAGGGGGCTTATAACCACTTGATGTAACTAATATATTCGAGAGAGACTATCTACGAGAAAGTCGGAAGAAGAAGTGCGGCAGTTGCAGCCTAAGGCATCATGCACGTGATACCCACACACACACTCTTCAAGTCAATGGACTCGTTGCAAAATCGCCTTGGCCTGGCGAGCAAGCAGAACGAAGCCAAGCGGACCTGCAGCGTGAGGCACGCGCACATCGCCAAATCCAAGAGGGCCTGACCGAGAATGATTACACGAGGAGATTCATTCGATTGATTTCATGCGACCCGAGCGACTCAACATTAACGATGGAATATGCGAAAATGGGCACGCTGCGCAATTATCTTCAAGCACATGCAGAGCAGATTGATCAATCGCGTCGATACTCTTGGATCCTTGCGATGGCTGAAGGGCTAGCGATGCTACATGCACAGAGCATTATCCATTGCGATTTCACCCCAAACAACATGCTCCTCGATGATCGTTTAGAGCTCAAAATTACGGACTTTGGATGCTGCTCGATCGACGGGTCGCGGCCCACTGGTGCTGCAAGTATACGTTTCGACCCTTGCAATGGCGATTGGAGGACTCTAGCTACACAAGTCGAAGACCTTTTTGCGCTTGGCTCGAGCATCTTCGAGGTGCTTACTGGCAAGAGACCGCTTGAAGATATACCCTCAGAATCTCAGATCAGGTGTGCGATCTGCATAGGCTGCGTCAGTTCGAAGATCTCACTGGACTAGAGATGTCGGATATTATTTTGGATTGTTGGCTTTTGAGGGCGCATTCAGCTCAGGCGGTTTACCAACGGATTCTTACGGCGGTGTGACACTGCCAGAATGGAAAAACGCCTGATCCTTTTGGGGTGGCATGAAGTGCGCTGCTGAATGTCGTCCAAAGGTGGTGCATCGCAAACCTGCTTCGCCATTCTACTTCAACACACCCAAATAATGTACGCACAAATCGACGATTTCCACGGTACTGACCAAGAATATATCCGATTTCTTGAATTATCAGGTCAACACTGTCAGACGACAAAGAGGATATGCGCCGTCGAATGGAGACAACATTGACCGTGGCGAGTCTATGGAATATCGAGGTCCAGCTGGCGAGACTGCATCATTTCCTGTAGATGAGACGCTCAGTAGTAGCGTTTCGCGTTGTTTCCGTATCGTTACTTGGAAGCCACAATTGGGGAACCATCCTCCCCGGCGGCAAAACCTAAAGATTTGAGCCAAGAGATCATTCTGGGTGTCATTTAAGTATCTGTGGGAAGTCCTGAGGACACTGGTGGAAGCTCGCTAATTGGTTGAGCTTGGTTTGGAAAGGCTGAGCAGGGATTTTGGATCCCCTTTTTCCCCACATGTCTACCCTCCAGGTTTGCTGTGGTGTCTATCCGGAAATTGATGATAAAGGCAGAGTCAAATGAATCAGCCTTGGAGATTGCGATATCCCACACCCTGAAGTGTAGATCTGCGGGCATTGCTTCTTAGTCTTAACAGTGTCCTCCACAAAGCTGAAAATATTGAGCGGGGTTGGTGTCTTCGCAGTGAAGCAGCAGCCGCCCAGGGCAAGGGGTACGTGGTCGCCGTGAAGTCGTAAGCTCTTCTCAGTCATAATAAAGACGCTTGACTTGGAACGCGGGTATTAGATCAACAAGAAACGAGAACGCAACTGTGCGATTGAATCGATCAAGTGGCCATACGCTGCTTGATACGAAGCCATGCCCTGACATGCGGTCGGGAAATGTTTCGTTGATAATGCGTTCACGAATGCCAGCGCCAGACGTTTCGATTGTCATGGCATGGCTCCCTCCTCCTCTCTTCTGGTCAATAAATTTGCATGTGATCGACGTGAATAGGTGAGCTGTGCATGGCATGGCTGGACCATCGTTCCATCCTGGAAAACTTTCAAACAGGATAATGACCCCATGGGTGGAAAGTGCTGTTGAAAGAGAGTCCGCCGGCGCTCTTGACTTCCCAGTACCTACCTGGCCAGCCGGAGGCTCCAGTTCACGATGTCAAAATGAGTTTCGTTCACTGATTCTGTGTCCATACCGGCTGGTGTAGGCGATTCTTACGATGTGCTTCCTTAGGCTCCAGATTAATTGCCTTTCACGTCTTGCGTCTCGGTGTTGATGTCGGTTGTATCTCCTGCTTGATCAGTTGTCACTCGCCACAAGAAAAGGTGATTTTTACCGCCGAAAGAGCACCGTTCCTCCCACATCCAATGATTGCCTGTCGGTTGCCGACTGGGAGGACACTGCGCCCTGCTTTCGTGAAGCATAAGAGTTCGGAGACCTTTCTCTGCCTCGTCCTCTGCTTCCTCCACACACATCTTCCTCAAAGTGCCACATCTCTCACCCTTCTCTCCCTCAAAGTGCCACATCTCTCACCCTTCTCTCCCATCACCACTCACGACCCTTCGAACACTTCTCAGGCCTCAGATCTTTCGTCGTACAACAGCAGCAACCAGGTCACCCCGATCACCACTTGCAGTACAGACTGGGATCCTCAGCACCAGCCTTCGAACGAACGCAAGACCGCCAAACCGCCAGACCAAGCATCCTGCTGTCAAATCCCAAAAGGTCGGGTTTTAAGTCCTTTCCAATGATATATCGCAAGAGAGTCATCTCTGAGGGCATCGCCCGATGATGATAGCATTTTGCACGTTGAGGTCAGATGACATGTCCCCACCCCCGGCGTTGACGTGGGTTTCACAGGACAAATCACTCCTTTCCCATACACAGGTGTTCGACCGACGGTTTGGCGGCAAAGCGTTCGAATTTCCTTCCGATGCGAGCGTGTGTCCACCACTCACCGTTGGGATCATCGTGGAGAATAGAGTCGGAGGAATCTAAAAGGAAGTTAAAAGATCCGCAGTTAATTTCATAAAATGCAATAGGTTGTCTCCTCGCCTTACTATCTTCTCATTCCAGCGTGTCTTGTCTTGTCTTCCCGGCTTGATTTGGTAATGCGATTATCAAGTCAGGTGTCTGTAGAAAATTAAGAAAGGACGAAATGAGGAAGCTGGAAGGTGGGTTTCCAAATAAAGAGGCTGATTAGTAAGAGCAATTGGCATGGCCGTGGAGCGCTCAAAATTTCAATGAGAAGTGACAAAGTCCTTGATCCACGAAGCCGACCTTTGACAGGGAGGTGTCATCTCCCATGTCGATAGGCGGAGCACAAAGGTTTCTATTGTGATCCTTCGATCATGCATCTACCAAAGTATTTCCAAATTCGCTATGGGTGGAAGGTCTCCATCCTCTTCCATCGCATCAGCCTCCGAGGCACCAGGCCGGCGTAGTGGTCGTCTGTGCCAGTGGGCAATGAAGCTTTGAGCAGCATTTTCCGTATGGAAGCCAATGATAAAGACATTCCCAGGTGTACGTCTCGGCGGTTCTTTGGCTTTTGGTTCTGCTTCAAAAGTCGGCGAAGAAGCCGCCGGGTCTGGTATGTCTTCACCCAGCTCCTGTCGCTCCACCCAACGCGCTGCCCGCTCGCTTCTGTCGTACTCCGAAGGAACGCTATCCATGTCCAATTCCCACCTCGTAATCTTTAGGTCGAAATTGTCACCCCCAGACCAACTCAGACCTCGTTTCTTGCCATCATCCATCATGATGTGTCTGATTACACTCGGCTGCAGCTGAGGCCCCTCCATGGTCAGACGAGCCTCGTATGGCATTCTGTCTTCACGCTTAACCAGTGGCCGATAACCTTCATTATTGAAAATGGAAGAAATCATGGGCGTCAAAGGTGGCTGCAGCTGGCGCAGCTCGAGCTTCTGGTTCGGAGGCACTAGCGCAAAGGCCTGAATGGCTGATTGCACGTCAATGCCTTCAACCATCCATCCCGGCGGGGCTGGTATGGGGCTAGCGGTGTTGCTGGGAGTGAACAGCGCTGCGAATCGATGGATGCGCTGGACATGCGCTTTGTAGGTAAACGCACTTAGCACAGACGAGAACAGGATGTAGTATATACACCTATGGGCGAGTGTCTCTAGATCCCGGCAAGGTATCACCTTCTGGATGTCGCCCTCCTTCAGCGTCCAGCCTTCGATATGCTTGCCCTGCGGAATCAGGCGACGGAAGTCCTCCTCTGTGAGATTCTTGCTGGCATTGCGCAGCTCCAGGACAGATGTGTTTGGTCGTGATGCCGCTTTCACGGCGTCCGGGTCCCTTTTCGGTAATGTGTTCTTGCCGTCTTCGCGGGAGAAAGGAGTGGCTGCAGGAGCGATTTGTGGAGATTCACCGATGTCAAGCGGCAGGCGTGGTATTTCTCGTGAAACCTTCTCTTCGTACTTCTTTGATTCCTCGGGAAAGAGCTGTTCGATGAGAGAGGGCTTCTTGGCATCTTGTTGGGGGGTTGACTCTTTCGCTGGCTCTTCTGATGAGGCTTTTGGGGCAGCTTCACGTGGCAATGGTGAGAAGCGTGCTCGCGCTGGCTGTGTTCTGTCTCTGTCACCTTGGCTTTCGGCTGCCTGGGACGCGTCCCCCTGCGGACGGCCGAATGATCGGCTTTGATGTAGCACCTGCACTTGAGCACTCCATTGCTGACGAGCGGCGCGCAGACAGTCGCGTCGCACTCGGATCATCAAGCATTCGCATTCGAATTCGCATCAATGGTCGTATAGAGCGGAGCTTGAGGCGGCCGATGTCAATGGCATTATTGTTCCGATAGAAAAGCGCGGGGGTGAGTAAATGCGGTAGGATGAAAGATGCGATGCGCAAAGTCTCGGCAGTCTCGGTGCACAGACCGTGTTCCTCTGCCCCTGCCTGAGGCGCAATACGTGCAGACTCGGTAGCCAATGTGCTTCCTCCGACTTGCCTTAGTAAGCCAGAGCCAAAAGCCACGGGCCCCACTCTACGCTTGATACAGGTTGCTCGCTTGTTCGTTCCTCACGCTGCCCAAAGCATACAGCAGGCTCCTACATCCGACATATGCGTTGCACATTCTAGCTGAGGGTTCTTGGAGAATCTGCCCAGAGATCTAGGCTACGTGCTGCTAGGACTCGCTTCTCGATCCAATTACAGTCGAGTTTGGTCGATAGCAAGGATTAGCGGTGCCTTGGCAGTCTGTGCACGGAGGCTACTCCAGTGCACGCTTTCACATCACTTTTTTACCAGACTTCTGACATCGTCCTTCGACGACGATCACGCTCGTATTAGGAACGGCAAGCCTGCCCTGCGAACAAGCGCACCTGCAGGCGACACCCGAGAGTCACTGCCCCCTGGTTTTGAGCTGAGCTGAGTCGTGTACCTGCGGTGGCACACTGTTAAAGAGGACAGTCGCGCCGCACTGCCCCAGAATGTTTGGTCCACTCAAAAATACCAGCATCACGCAACCAGGGCTACCGTGAAACGGACAGGGGCAGGGTCAAGATGCACGTGGCAGATGCATCGCACCTCGTTGTGCGTGATCTGCCGTCACAAGGACTTGAAGGCGCATTCAGAGTACATCTTCTGCCAGAAAGTCTTCAACAGGCAGGACTGAAAGTTGGCGACGTATGCAAAATCACAAGTGAAGACGGAAGCATCGGTCATGGCATCGCATGGCGAGCTGACGATCGCATGGGCAACCGACCGAAGCTCCGACCTGCCAAAATGACCCACACCTTCCGCGCTGCGTGTGGCTTTGAGGAAGGCTCGAAGGTCACCATTGCTGCGAGTGACGCCAGTGTTTTCCGAGCCGACAAGATCCTGCTCACCGACATCACACCATCTGAGTACAAGAGACCCGACGATGTTGACGACGCCTGCTGGAAGATACGCATTGCACACCAGTTCAGTATGTCCGACTCGCCCAGAAAGCTTGCTCGATGCTGACATTATCAGGCCAGTGTGAGGCTGTTGCTCCAGGAATCTCCTTCGACGTCGTGGGCAAGAGAAAAGTTCGCAGGAGATACTACATTGACAGCATTGAATCCACTGCAGCACCACGTGCTTCTCTTTTCTCTATTTGGGACAATACTCAGCTCTTCATATCCAGCGCCCAAGCAAGACCTGTTGCCGCCGAAGCTTTTCAGAGCCCAACCATCGCCGTCATGTCTGCCAATGACTCGACCTTAGTCGGTAGCAGCAATCGAGGTAGCGACATCTCTCCGGGAAAGAACCCACTTTCTCCAAATGGCACTACCTCTCCGAGCTCACTAAATACTGATCGTATAGGCGGCCTGCCGGATGTCACTGAGAAGCTCAATTACCAGCTGTCAGTTCTTCTGGCCCAGCCAGAACTATTCGACAGGCTGAGAAAATCTTTTCACGTCAACGAGCCAATACTCATTCACGGGTATGAAGGAACTGGAAAGTCAACACTGCTCAATGCACTCGCGGACTGTGCCTTCAAGAAGGTGTTACGGCTCGACAAACCTTGCTTGAATGGCGGAAGCCTGGCAAAGAACCAGCAGATCATCAGAGACACTTTCGCCGACGCGAAAGAGAATGAGCCATCCATCATCCTGATGGACGACCTGGAGAAGCTTGCGCCCCATGACGATGTCGCCTACGCTGGCATTCTTGGCAAAGAGCTGGACGCAATTCATAACAAGCATATCATGGTCGTTGCTGCAACAAGAGTGGTCGCCGATGTCCAAAGCGTGCTCATACAGCCCCCTAGATTCGATTTTCAGATCGAACTGCCGATTCCGGATGTTTCTGCTCGAGAGCAGATCCTAAATGTGCTGAGACGCAAGCCAGCCTTCGCAAAAGACTCCGTTTCTTCGGAGACCTCTATACGGACGCACGGCTTCACGGGCAAAGACCTCGCTATACTTCACGCTCGCGCCAACCACTGTGCTATGGTCCGCTTCCGACGAGCGATAGAGGAGCTCACAATGGATAGATCATCGAAACCGCCCGCATACGAACAGGCAATTGGCGCTTCACCCACCCCCAACGAGCCAAATCCAGATATAACACTTCGCGACTTTGAAGTAATACTCGCGTCAGGCGCCGTAAAGCCCGCCGCACTTCGCGAGTTCTTCACGGAGAAGCCATCGATTTCCTGGGCCGACATTGGTGGCTCGAGTCAAATGAAGGAGAGCTTCGATCGGTCCATTGGCTGGACGCTGAAGCACGAGTATAAAGACCAGATGGCCGAAATGGATCTCTCACCACCAAAGGGAGTTCTCCTTTACGGTCCTCCAGGATGCTCGAAAACTCTTACAGCACAAGCTGTGGCCAATTGCTACAACTTGAACTTCATCGCGATCAAAGGCGCAGAGTTGATCAGCATGTACGTTGGCGAGTCGGAGCGAGCAATACGAGAGGTCTTTCGCAAAGCTCGGGCAGCCTCTCCTTGCGTCATATTCTTCGACGAGATCGACTCAATCGGCTCCGACAGAGACAGCGGCACCAAAGGTCTGAATGTCGTCAGCACACTCCTGAACGAGATGGACGGCTTCGAGACACTCAAGGACGTCTTCATCTTGGCTGCGACCAACAAGCCCGAAATCCTTGATCCAGCACTAATTAGGCCTGGACGTTTCGATAAACTCGTATTCGTCAGACCTCCAAATGATGTTGCGCGACAAGAGATTCTGATGATTGCGACTCGGAAAGTGTCTCTCTCCGCTGATATAATCATTGATACCCTGGTAGCAGAGACGGAAGGCTATAGCGGGGCGGAGATCAAGCGTATCTGCCATGTGGCTAAGGAGATTGCATTGCAGAGATGGTACACTGGCCAGGGTGAAGCGAGGATTTGTGCAAGTGATTTTGAGGAAGCACTCCATAAAGTCAAGAGAGGCATCAGCCCCGAAATGCTTGCTGCATATGAGGCTTTCGAGAGTGGCGCGAAGGCTTGAGAGGAGAGCGACAGCAGAATTTGGAGCTAAGTTAGCTGGCAAGTGAGTTTTGGTAATCTGAAAGTCACCTAGTCTGACCCACGTACTCTACCAATAGGGACCTTTAGAAATGGTCAACCTGGCCACCGGCTTCCAAATAAGCGCTAGCTCGTGACCGTTAGGTGAAGGATTAATATAGCGCTTTTTACGGACCTTTAGAAGAGGCTAATTAGTATATAATTGAAAGCGGTTTAGTATAGTAAGGAGCCCCTATTCTAGACCTTCTAGGGATATAGACCTTAGCTATAGACCTATAGACAGTGTAGTATACTAAACTATAGAAACTAGAGCGATTGTAGTTACTATAGCTACTATAACGGTCGTTACTATTGCGAGTAAATACCTCGAGGAAAACAGTAGTAATAAGGACCGGTAGGCGTAGAGGGAGAGTAAATCTATACGTAAATAGTAGCACCGCTAGTTAAGGCGTAACCGACTATTTAAACCGGCGAGAATATATAATAAATAGCGCTTCGACCTTCTTAGTTATCCGGAGGCTAATATTAAGGATAACTTCCGCTTTATAAGGCCTAAATTAATAGAGTTAATAGACCTATTAGATATTAGTTTAATCGTATTACTAGTTAGCCTCAAATTGCTACCTATAACGGTGCTTTATATTGTCTATAAGCGGCTGTCTAGTCTAGGCTTCTAGAAGGATATAGATAAGAAGTTTAGCTATTTAGCTACTATATTAAGTTATATATTTAATACGGTAGTATATAGCCTAGCGCTAAGGTAGAAGTCGTTCTTATTCTTTAATAAGAGGCGGCTTAGTAAGCAATATCTCCGGAGCCTAGCGGAGTCGCTATATCTATTAGTTAGAGTGTCTAGTGTCTTCGGATATATAGATAGCACTATAAGGAAGATTGCGAGACCTAGTCGCAACTAGAGGGTGTTCTATAATAGCTATAAGCACTTCTATAGCCTTAAATTCTAAGGTATATAGCTGCCGGATGGAATACTGCTTATTAATAGCCCTTATCCTAGCTCTTACGGCAATAGTCGACTAGTACGCGAGTCTAATATTAACTAGGTATAGTATAAGTTGTTTAATAACGACCCTATCGAAGATAAGCTCTTTCTCTTTAGTAACTCGGTATATAGACAGGTTAATAGCATTATTAGATCGTAGAAGTCGAAGAGAGGCGGCTATTGTAACCCTATATAGGCGCAGGTTACGAAGGAATAGTCGGCTCTACAATTGTCGGTCGAATAGGGGTTTAGTAAGGTAACTAACAACTAGCTATTCTTCGAGTATAAGAAGGGGCTACGGACTAGTTTAATGCCGATAGGGTCCTGCTATTTAGTAGTAGTGTTACTTACTAATTGCCTATCTTACTATCGTAGAAATAAGGTCGCTACGTACTACGGTTTAAGGTGTCTAGACATTAGAGATTACTTAGGTACTAAGCTACTACCTATGCCGCTAGTAGGTATAGAAATGCCGGATCTAATGCGTATAAACCCTTCTAGTAATAGATTAGAGGTTGGAAGTAATATAGAAGATATAGGGGAAGTAGTTATTAATAATAGTAATAAAGAATAGTAAAGAATAGCGATAGATTAGTAAGGAGATAATATCTAACTCTTCCCTATCCTCTTATTAATACTCGGATTAGATACAGAAGAGCTTCGGATAGCTGTTTTACTATAGCGAGAGCTATATACCTTGCTTCTTAGTATCTTAGCAAGATATAAAGGCAGAGAATAGTAAGGGGTGTAGAAATTTCTAGAAGTCTTCGAAATTCACTATTAGTAACTAATAGAACTGTAGCATTATAACTAATAGTATCGAAGGTAGTAACAACTATGCTAGAGAATTCGCCTCTTACTAAGTTTCTTACTAATTCCGGAACCAACGAGTACTTAGAATACTATATACGATATACCCGATTTAGTCCTCTTCGCTTAAGTCTAATACCTCGATTACGCGAATATTGTTAGGGCTAAAGAGGCTACACGTAATTGGCATGTAACTAGGCTAAGTAAAGCTAGGGTCTCAGTGCCTTAGGCAGGGCTTAGCGCTTAGCAATAGGCTAACTTGCCTACCTTCCTCCCTCTCCTCCTAGCTTCTTATCGAATACTACCTATACCTACTACTACCCTATCTATCTACTAACAGACCCTTCTTATATAGTATTCGATCTACCCTTTAAGGGCAGCAGCTAGATAGTTCTTATTTCAAGCTTTTAGCGGTATAGCTACGAACAAGACTAATCTAACTATATTGTGCCCGAAGAACGGGACCTATACGTACTATTCTATCGAAACAACCGTACCAATTATTAAGCAAGGCCTTCTACACGGCCTATTACACTGAGTTAATCGTACTAGACTAATATCTACTAATTCCGCTATATCCGTATCTTAGGGGCTAATAATATATTATTAGTGTTACCCCCTATTACAATAGCCGGCTTATTACGAAACAATAACCGTGCTGCCGCTAGCAGCGCTAGCAACGACAATACTAGTAGCACAGTACCTACTAAAGTGCCTATTAAAGCACCTACTAAAGTGCCTCCTACTAAAGAGCCTACTACTAGGCCTATCGAAGAACCCGTAATTCTAGGTAACGACCTAGAGTTGCCTATTAACGATATTCTTAGCAATATTGTTAACCGTCGATATAGCTAACTAGCCTTTAGCCCTTAACTATTAGGGAGGCTTTAAGAAGCTACTTAAAACAGGCTTACTACCCTACGTTAAGAATAATAGCTAAAGGATAATCTCCTCGAGCTCCGTCGCCTTTAGGAGGCTCCGATAGCAAAACTAATAGCGGGACCTTCTTTACTATCTATCTAAAAGAAGGATGCTAAACTTAAGGACTATACTGTGTTTAACGGCTCTAGTCGAAAGCAGTACAACGACTACATTCGTAACTATAAACTCAACTAGCGCAATGTACTAAGAGCGCTACTAGACGACTATTCCTTAGTCGTATACGCTATATAGTACATTAATAGCGACCTAAAGCGTATATAGGATAACTATTTCGACTCCCTCGACGACTAGACCGCTATTTAGTAGCAGACCTATAAAACTATTATACTAGATACCCTTAGAAACCCTATACTAAGGCAACAATATACTTAGGACCTATATCTTCGAGCTAAATAGAAGACTAATCAATCGGCTCGCTTATTTAAAGCCTATTTGAAAACCCTTAAAGACGACCTTCCGCCTAAGACTAATTCTATATAGATCTCCGAGATACGCCTAAAACTTAGATAGGAGCTTATCCTTAAATTAGACCGTCGCCGTGTGTTCGAGCAAGCTAATCTAATACGCATTTAATTTATAGTCGAAGTAGAAACAGCCGAACGGGCTGTTTAGCTCTAATAACGACTAGAATTAAGGATCCGACTAACTAGTACTAACCGTAGCAACCGTAGCTACGGAGGAAACTAAGGGTCCTACTAGGACAACAATGCTAATAGTAGGAACAGTAACAACGACCGTAGAAGAGGCCGTAGCCGGCGGCTATATAGAGGAGGCCGCGATAGGGGCCGTAGAAGGGGCTCGTATCCCTATAATGCTAACCGCTCTGCTAATAATAACAATAGCTACGGCAGTCTACTAACTAGATTGAAGTGCTTCAATTGTAATAGTACTAGCTATCTACTAGGCTAATATAACAAACCTAAGGACTAGGCCCGAATTAACCGTACTTCCGCTAAACACCGAAAGCACCTCTTAGCGGCTAACGCTACCCCTATAGGCTAACCTTCGAAAAAAGAGTAAGCGCCGTACCAACTGTTAGCCTCGTACGGCGTAAGACTATCGACATTATACTAGCTATAATACGCTCCTACCTTGTATAGGACACGAAGGGTACTACCTATTAAACTAAGGTTATGCTAGATCTAGGAAATTCAGTTAGTGCCCTTATTAGCTATCGCCTAGCTAAGCAATTAGACCTTCGACAACTGCCGAAGACTAACCTACTAACCCTTGCTTAGTTTAATAACGCTCGGCACTTAACCTATAGGGCCTACTATATTCCTATAGCTCTAAAGGACGACCTCGGAAATAAACGCCTACTAGACTTTACTGCCTACGTAGTAGATATAGACAACCTATATAGGGGAGCTACTATTGTTATTAGCAACCCTATTCTTAAGTACTACGCTATAGCTATAGACTTAGGCATTTAGAAGTAGCGATTTAGAATCGCTAGGAAAGAGGACATTAAACACATTAATATTAGCGAGTGCCCTAACGATATTAGGGTCCTGTTTATTAGTAACCTAATACTAGCCTCCGCCTTAGCTAATCCGACTACCGATTTGCTCGGTAGTAATAACGATGAACCTATGCCCCCTAATAATCCTAATCAGCTTGCTCGTATACTAGAGCCTATCCGAGAGACCTACATTAATGTATTTAAACACTACCTAGCATCGACATTGCCTATGTTTAAAGAGACGGATTATAAGATTAATATTATAGAGGGCAAAGAGGTCCCTTTTAGACCCCTCTACAACCTTAGTAAGCGAGAGCTTACTATATTGCGTAAGTACCTAGAGGAAAACCTAGCTAATAGCCGGATACGGTACAGTAACAGCCCTACTAGTGCCCCTATCCTATTCGTACTAAAGAAGGATAGTAGCCTACGCCTCTATATCGATTATCGTAGGCTTAATGCTATTACTATTAAAGATCGCTATCTACTTCCTCTTATTAATAAGACCCTCGATCGCCTTTCTAGTACCTACTACTATACTATATTAGATATTAAGGACGCCTATTACCGCATTCGTATTCGTAAGGGCGATGAATAGAAGACAGCCTTTCGTACTCGCTATAGCTATTTCGAGTACTTAGTTATGCTATTTAGGCTAGCTAATGCCCCTACTATATTCTAGTCCTACATTAATCGGGCCCTATTAGGCCTATTAGATCACCTCTGTATAGTTTACCTAGATAACATCCTAGTTTATATACACTTACCTAATATTGTAGAACACTAGGCCGTAGTACGTAAGGTCCTCGACCGCCTACGAGCCTATAGACTGTATTGCAAACCTTCTAAATGTACCTTTGCTACTAAGGAGGTGTTATTCCTTAGCTTCCTCGTATTAACCGAGGGTATTAAGGCTAATCCTAATCGGATCAAAACAATTACTAAATAGCCTGTTCCTACGTCTATTAAGGAGCTTTAATCGTTCCTCGGCTTCGCTAATTTCTACCGCCGCTTTATTAAGGGCTATTTACGGCATGTAATGCCCCTAACTAAGCTTACCAAAACCAAGGCTAACCCGTCTAGAGAGTTCAAATGGACTAATAAGATACAAGCCGCTTTTAACGGTCTAAAGAAGCGGTTTACTAAAGTCCCCTTACTATACTATTTTATACTAAGTAAGCAGATCTGTGTTAAGACTAACGCTTTACAGTTCGCTATATCGGCTATTATGTTATAGCAATTAGATAAGGACTATTACTAGCACCTAATTGCCTTCTTTTTACGAAAGATAATCGATATAGAGCGTCGCTACGAGACCTACGAGTAAGAGCTCCTAGCTATTGTCGAGGCCTTTAAGTATTAGAGGCACTATCTCGATAGTATATAGTATACTATTTAGGTCTATACAGACTATAACAACCTCCGTAGTATTACTAAGGTTACTAGGGTTATAGGTCGATAGGCTAGATAGGCCGTCTACCTCGCCGGGTTTAATTTTAATATATTACATCGGCTAGGCGTAAGTAACCCTACTAATAGCCTATCGAGGCGACCTAATTACGATAGCGAGACTTAGTATATTAATTTATTGTTTCTAACCCTACAGTATAAGATTGCTATAGCCCGTATTGTTAATAAGCAAGCGTAGGATAAGCGGACTTCCGGACCCCGCGGCGGCAACAAATACTATAGCGGAGTTGTCGTTCTTCTAGTATACGTTAAGAAGGACGTAGATCGCTCGAGCTATAATAACTCGATTAAAGATATTGCTATCTATAGCGATAGCACTATAGAAGAGGTTGTAGTAGTTCCGGCTACTAGTGCTATTAGATATATATAATACGTACCTCGTTCGATAGCGAGGGTGCTATTAAATAACCTTACAAGTAGGGATAGTTAATCGTTTATAGATAAGCTATTACGTGCTTAGTAGAGGGACGCCTTTGCTGTCGAGCGCATTAATAAGCTTGTAAGTAGACGGGCGACTCGATCTAGTAAGAGTAACAACAATTAGTCGATCGACGACAAAGGTTACTTAAAGTTTAAGGGCAGATACTATGTCCCCGCTAAACAATCGATTAGACAAGAGCTTCCAAAGAGGCACTGTAATAGCAAGCTCGCTAGTTGCTATAGCATAGAGAGGTCGTACGAGTTACTATCGCATATATACTACTAGCTAAATAGTAAGCGGTATATAAAGGAATATATACAGACCTATGTAGTATACTAGCGAGTTAAAGCACCGAAACACTTACCATTCGGCGAGTTGTCTTCGCTCCCTGTTCTAAAGAAGCTATTTGCTAAGCTAATAATAGACTTTATTATAGGCCTTCTACCTACTAGGCGTAGGGGCAGCAAGGACGTATATAATGCCATCCTTGTTATAGTAGATCGATTTACTAAAGGCGCTCGATATATCCCGGCGCGGAAAGACTAGACTACTATTAATACAGTAGAGGCGCTATAGAGTAACATCTTCTATACCTATTAGGGAACCCCTAAGGGGATAGTCTCCGATAGGGGCTCGACATTCATATCTTACTATTAGAGCGAGATTTGCTTATAGCTAAGACTAAAGCATCGGCTATTAATAGCCTTCTATCTATAGACTAACGGTTAAATAGAGAGGCAGAATGCTACCCTATAGCAGTACCTACGCAGCTACATTAATAAGAACCCCGAGGATTAGGTTAACCTCCTATAGCCTATAGAATTCGTATACAACAATAGGATATATTTATTAACCAAGATCTCGCCCTGCATAGCTATAGTAGGCTAGAATGCTGCTGTGCTATAAGACCTGCTATCGCTCGAGGCCGAGCGTAAGGAAAGGGAAGCGCGTTAAGTACCCGAAATACTAGCGGCTATTAAGAGGGTTTAGAAGATACGAGAAATCTATACTAAGATAGCCGAGAAGTTAATAAAGGCTTAAGAGTACTAAAAGACCTACTACGATAAGCGCTATATATTAATAACCTTTAAGCAAGGCGATATAGTTATGCTTAGTACAAAGAACCTCCGTATCCGTAAACACCTATTACCTAATAGCAAAACAAGGCCCAAGCTCGCACTAAGATATATTAGCCTATTCCGCATTCGAGAGGCTAAGGGCATACAGGCCTATTAGTTGTAGCTCCTACCTTATTATACTATCTATAACACCTTCTATATATCCCTCCTTAAGCCGTACTACCTACGCGAAGGGGATGAAGCCCCTATAGAATACGAAGACATACTAGCGGATAGTAAGGAGCTATAGTCTATAGAACGTATCCTATAGCATTGTACTAGGTAAGGCAAGAAGGAGTACCTACTAAGATAATAAGGCTATTTACCTAAATAGGACTCGTAGGAAGCTAAAGACTCTTTTAAAGACATAACTAAGTTGTTAGATAAGTATTAGACTAGCGTAAAGAACAAGAAGAAGGCTAAGGGCCTATAATGTTACTAGAAAGGCCTAGGAATAATGCTACCCCCGGGGTGCTATTAAGCTAACTAATTAGAGGCAAGCAATTGTTAGTAAAGGATAACAAGACTATACTACGATAACGGACGCGTAACGAGTACTAACGAGCGCACTATTACTATTAACTAATCGCCTGCTCTTTTAAGGAATCTACCTCTTTACTAGCGCACCCTATAAGACTCTCCTCTTAGCGCCCCTCTTGTTTCTATATCCTATTAAGGCCTAAGGCCTAGGCGGTCGATAGAGGCGGCGCGCGCGCATAGGCGAATAGTATTAGTAATAATAATAGTAACGATAGCGTTACGCTTATACTAAAGGGCGACACGGCCGGCGCGGCTATATTAGTAACGGTATTGCGGAGTATATTATTAGTCGAAGAAGGAAATTAGAAGAAGGTAAAGTTAGCGCTAAGACGACTAGCGCTACTATTGTTAATATTACTTACTATTGTCGCTACGCCTATAGACACAACCTTACCTATACTACGAGCCTAAGGCACCTTTAATTAAAACTTTAATTAAAAGCTTTAAGCCTATTAAAGGTTTAATTAAAAACTTTAAGGCTAAGTTAAAACTTTAACTAAGTTAAAAGATTGAGCGACTAATAGACTAACTAAGGGCAAAAACTATAGAGCTAAGCTAGCTAGGGTCGATCTTGCGGATAATAGGTTACTCCTCGATCTATCTAACTCTTTAAGCGAGGCGAACCTCTACTACTATACTTATAATAGCCTTTACCTATAGAAACTAGACGAGCTGTGTTTTTTAAAAAGATAAGATAAGATTGACACTTAAAGGCTACTAAACCTAGCTAATTAGGGCTAGCGAAACTACGAACAATAAGAATAATAACCCTCGGAAGCGGACAAACCCTCGGAAGCGGACATTACTAGGTCTTTTAAGAGTAGACGTAAAGAACTCGATACGACATTACTTAGAACGGAGGCAGTGCTGCAATACCTCGTACGTCTACCTATTATAGTAGGGAAGACGCGCTCGTATTATAATTAGTCGAAGGCCTTCAATTCTTATAGATACATATTACTTTATAGTTTATTATATATAGAGATAGCGTAGTTAGAGTTGTATATTGTATTGTTAGAGGTAAGGTTTGATATAGTTACATAATTAGGTAGTTGAGTGTTCAATTTAGCGCGGGCTAAGCAGCTTATTAGACTCGCTAAGTTAGCGGCAATAGAGGTCGTAAAACATAGGCAGGCTACAAGGGCGCGGCCTTTAGAAGGGAAGCGTGTATTAGGGCTAAAGAGGCTATACGTAATTGGCATGTAACTAGGCTAAGTAAAGCCAGGGTCTTAGTGCCTTAGGCAGGGCTTAGCGCTTAGCAATAGGCTAACTTGCCTGCCTTCCTCCCTCTCCTCCTAGCTCCTTATCGAATACTACCTATACCTACTACTACCCTATCTACTTACTAACAGACCCTTCTTACAAATATCTACGTACTAGCGGCTATTAATTTCTAATGTCTAACGCTTCTAATACCTACGAGACAGTTCTATCGCTATCGTAGCCGTCGTTACTATCTCCTATCGGCGTAAGAACGTTAGTAACGAGGTTATCGTCCAAATCTAAGCTAAAGTCGGTAACTTGCGACAACTGCGAAGGAACGAGAGGTACGTATCTAATACGGCTAACAAGAAGCGCTCTTAGCTCGTTAAATTAACGTACTATAGACGCGTGTATTAGCTTTATACGCTTCTTAGAGCGGTTGTCGATATCGTCTATTCGGCGGATTAAATAGTAGTTATTCGATAGCTTAGAATACGCAGTTCTTAGCTAGTTTGCTAATATAGTAATCGCCTCTCGAAATAGCTCTAATACTCGACTTAACGACCTCTCCTTATTCAGCTGTTTCTTACTATTAATATACAGCCGATAGCGCGTCGAATATAGTATCGTAGTAGGAGGTATATTAGTAGCATCTAAAAGAGCCGGATTTAGTAATAGAGTCGAAGGTAATAGAGTCGAAGGTAATAGAGCTATAACAACTAGACGCGGTAACGATAGACTTGTAATAGCTACCGGATCCTAAAGCCGCTACGATATAATACGGAGTATATTGTTTTAGACCTACTAAGCCGGAGTCTCGTAAGCACGTAACTCCTTAGTAGTAAGTAGCTTATCGCGGAGCTTCTTATTATTATATAATATAGTATTCTTAAAGCGATTAAGTATCTATTTAAACTCGGAGTCGTTAACAACTATACTAGAGGTAGTAAGAAGGACTCTATACTCGAGGACACGCTTTACGATCTACCTGCGAATAAGGCCGTCTATACCTCGGATAGTACGTTGTCTAGTAGGTCGATTGTCGTTATACTACTTCTAATAGCGCTTTATTATATCTCTTATTCGTCCTTCTATATAATAGCTAGAGTTAGCCTCGAAGTGCTTAATAATTAGTAAGGCGAAGTCGTCGGAAATCTTACTATCGCTATTAACTCGATTGTAGTCGTATTCTATACTTTCTTCTATACCTTTAGTAGAAGACTAAGAGTCGCTTAAATCTAGTGCAGATTATTAGACTACAACCTGTTATTATCGCTCCGATTGCCGCTAAAGCTAAGCTATTAAGGAGGTATCTATACCTCTAATAACGACTAGCCTTAATAGAGTTGAATTTAGTGTTTAATTAGTAGCAACACTGCTATTATCGCTGTCGCTCTAGTTTGAATTAGTTAATAAGCTCGCTACGGATATAGAGCGACTATATAGCCGCTTAATAACCGACTAAATTATAGGTAATAGACTTCCGACTAGGTATAGCTATATTAAAGACATATCTATATAAAGAGGGTTACCTTAGAGAGCTACTTAGATAGGTATAGGCGGTGCCTATAGTAGTAGGTAGACTAGTATAGCGAATACTAGAGTTAAAGAGCCGGAGCCTAGGTCGATAATATAAGAGAAATAAGAGGGAGTGTCTATAGTAGCTATAATCGAGAACAATAGTAGTTATACTAATAAACTAAGACTTCTACTACTTCCGTAGACGTCTCTTATCCTATAGACGATATACTACAATTAATCCTCGAATTTAGATTCTATTTAGTAGCCCCCTATTGCTAATTATACTAACGGCTATATACCTAGACCTTTATATATATAAGCTAGTACCCTCTCGCACTATCTTAAAGACCTAATAGCTACTTTCTACCTTACCGTCGCTAGTTATAGTATATAGCTTATTCGGTAGTACTAAGTCTACTAAGAAGCTAGTTTAATAAGCTAAGCCGGATAGGGCTTAAGCCCCCTTCTACCTCCTTCTACTTCCGGTTAAGGCAGGATTACTACCTATACGAGTTGTGAATATAGCGTATTATATACTTTTGAACGACTCCGTTCAAAAGCACGGTCTAGGCCTACGAGTTGATAACTCGCAGGGGTAGAAAACCAGCCTTCGAAGGATGCGGCAGTAACCCTCGTATCCACCTTGTTCGCCGATTCGAGAGACCCCTGCAATTTGGTGGCTTCTGAAGGTCCCTAATGGCATACTCACGTTTGGTCTCATTCTCCGTGAATTGCTTGGCTTCCCCAGATCTTCAGCTGCCATTGTAGAACCACTACGTCACGCTCAATCCATCTCCACCTGTTTATTGGCAGCGCAGCTGCCAATCTAGACACCGCGGCCACCGCCCGCGAAAATCCAAGTTGTCCGCCAAGACCGAAATGATTGGCTGAGAAATTTCGCAGAAGTAATATGCAATCAAAGATTGAAGGGAAATTTGACTTACCCCGGATTTCAGCGTAGAACGTCAATCGAAACAAAGATTAAAGGGGAATTTAACTTACCCCGGATTTCTTAGCTTATTAGCTAGGGTATTAGCTTGATAGTAGTAATATTTAATTCAAGATTTAAGTACATTTCCTATTAATTGCGTATAAATAAAAAAAATAGCTAGTGTAGGACTAGTGTAGGACTCGAACCTACGACAAGTATATTTCCTATTAATTACGTATAAATAAAAAAAAATAGCTAGTGTAGGACTCGAACCTACGACCTCTTAACCCCCATCGATCTTATAACTCCTTTAAGACATATACCTTCATATAGCGGGGACTATATTAAGTAGTATAGCCGGGAGAAATAGAATCATTAATGGTTAAGAATCATACCACTAGACCAACTAGCCGATATATATAGAATGGAAACTAATACTCTCTATATACTTATAAAGTAGGAGCTAATAGCTCGATTTCTATGAAAATTTCACGTTTGATAGAACCGACCCGCGCGGTTCTAACGGTGTAATTTTCATTGAAATCGAATCAATATTCATTGAGATATTAACCGCCGAAGTTAGAGCCAACACTAGCCAACACCTACTAACACTAAATTCGAAGGTAGTCGATTTCCATGAAAATTTCACGTTTAATAGAACCGACCCGCGCGGTTCTAACGGTATAATTTTCATTGAAATCGAATCAATATTCATTGAGATATTAACCGCCGAAGTTGGAGCCAACACTAGCCAACACCTGCTAACACTAAATTCGAAGGTGGTCGATTTCCATGAAAATTTCACGTTTGATAGAACCGACCCGCGCGGTTCTAACGGTGTAATTTTCATAGAAATCGAATCAATATTCATTGAGATATTAACCGCCGAAGTTAGAGCCAACACTAGCCAACACCTACTAACACCAAATTCGAAGGTGGTCGATTTCTATAAAAATTTCACGTTTAATAGAACCGACCCGCGCGGTTCTAACGGTGTAATTTTTATTGAAATCGGATTAGTATTTATCGAGATATATATAGGATACTCCGTATTCTATAGCTATCTAGTCTAGAGGCGCCCTAATATACTAGCCTATAGGGTACTAAATATTAGCCTAATCGGAGGGGCTATAGTAAGGCTCTAGGGCGTCTAGTAGGTATATCGACTTTTTTTTATACTAGACGTACAATTTTCGCTAAGTCTACGAGTTGCGCGCGTTTTAAGAGCGCTCGCGAGGCAGGGTCGCCCCCGAAGTAAGGGTTTCCTATATAAAAGTGGCCGGCTAGCGGACCTACTTTGGGAGCGGAACCGCCTTATATAGAAATCGTATCCTAGCACGTTCGGAGGATATGTATATAGGAGTAGTATTTTAGATTCTTTAAAGGAACTATTTTACTGTCTTATATACGTCAAGGAGTATACCTTTAAAAACCCCTTTCGCCGAGGGAAACTAGGTACATTTACTACGGTCCTAGATCGAAATTTACCTAGGATCTATATAATATGGATTCTAATTCGGATACTACTCGGGATCGAGTACAAAAACAATGTTCGAGGTGTAAAACACAACGACCTCTAAGCGATTTTAATCGAGAGGGTAGGCAGTCCTATAAGACCTGTCTTACATGTCGCGAGAAACAGGCACGCAAAAGGCGGCTATAAAGGCGTTCGCGTAGCCCTACTATTAACGTAGAAGCCCCTAATATTTATCGGAGAGGTCGGGACGAAACCTCTATTGAAAGGGAGCAAAGACGGGCTGTCGCGAGAGAGGACCGCGCAAATCGGGCGTTACGATCTACTAGGGCTCCCTTACTTGCCCGCGATATAAATTCATTTACCTGTAGCGGCTGTAATATACCTCGGCCCTATAGAGAATGTCGGGTAGTTAATTCTACCCTCTGCTCGTATTGTTCGAATCCCGGTATTTCGGATATTACTACTGAGCTAAAGTGGTGCGAAACGGGTAGCCACTTTACTACCCGATCGGAATTTCAGGCCGGTAGTCTCGAATATGGTTACTGCCGGCAACACGGTATCTTTCCCTCTACGATTCCTAGCTCTAGTAGGGCTTCCGAGTCGTCGAGGTCTCGAATGAATAGGCGTTCTCTTAATCGAATTCGCGAGGCAGCCCAGGCTACTCGCGAACTAGATGAGGGTAATCTTAGCCTTAAAAACGCCGAAACACTAGAACAACGTCGTACTCGACCGGCTCTATCTAATACCGACTTCGACCGGTGTATACGATTTAGCCGACAGGGAGATACTATATCTTGGATACGGTGTCAAATATGCCCCCGCCGCTGGTTAGATCTTAAGCTAGATCCTACTACCGGCGCTTGTAGCTCTTGTTTAAAGGCTATTAAGTCGAACCCCCCTCGAATTCCCCCATTCTCTAGGGCAAATAATATGGACCCGGGCGAGCTACCGGTAGATTTGCCTAAGCTTAGCGATATAGAACAGCTCCTAATCGCTAGGGTCCATACTGCCGTTAACGTACTTACGGTCCGGGGCTAGCAGTATAAGTACCGCGGACATGTCGCTCATTTCCTTCGCGATATAGTCTCTGTTTATAACAAACTGCCGCGACTACCTAATGAGGTAGATATACTATTACTTAGGCCTCGGAACCTAAATACTAATGAGATTGCGTCCTTTAATCGCGAATTCCGCGTTCGTAGGCAGGCTATTAAGTTGTGGTTAGAGTATTTAAAGGATAATCATCCCGGATATTCTGATATCGAAATAGACCCTACGCTATTGTCTCAGCTTCCGCAAGATAATAGCGTATTAGGTCAAATTCAAACCGAGTTAGTAGAGTCCGATGAAACTACTACTAGCGATCGGCCACAATATTTAGATACTACCGGCGAGGACGAGGAATTTCCTATTGAAACCGCCGCTGTCCCGCAATTAGGGCAAACCCGGGATCCTAATCAAACCCTACTAGATGACCTACGGTCTGTAGAGAGTATAGCAGGGGGGGATAATCCCGAGGTTAGCCGGGTAGGCCCCCAGAATCCGACCGAAGTTAGCCGGGGACCCCCCGGGACGAGTCTACATCGATTAGCCCAGCCTCGCAGTCTACCCCACTTAACGTGGCCCTATTTATAGGCGCGACCTATCGACGAGTGGGATACTAATAGTAGCCTTCTATCACTTGCCTTTCCGTACCTATATCCTACAGGGCAGGGCGATTTTTATAGCCCTCGCGAAAGGACAGTTGGTTTTAAGGACTATATTCAAGCCCTACTATACTATTACGACGGTCGATTTGGTTCCCATACTAGCTGGCGGTATACGGTATTTAATATCTATTACCGAAGCTTAACTCGTAGCCAGTCTACGTACCTTGCCCGTAGTCTCGAAGTTGCTAATAGCCTTACAAAGGAGCAACTACGGGAGGCCTTACTAAACCCGGAGTCCCCGGATTCTAAGTCTATTTTAGACACAATTACAAGGCACGGGCGGTCCCTAATTGGTACGAGGCCGTATATGGGCGCCCGCCGAATGGAACTAGAAGCGATGGTTCGGTCTCTAGGATGTCCGGCGCTTTTTGGAACCTGTAGTCCCGCCGATCTACAGTGGGACCATTTACTTCGGTTAAGTCCGTTCTATAACGAATGGAAAACAGGTAGTTCGGCCGATTCTATCCGTCTAGCACGGGAGTTTCTTAAGGACTATCCGCATATCGTAGTAGATCTATTTAAGCGTCGGTTAAAGCTCTTGTTTAAGACTGTCCTAGAGCCTAAATTTAGGGTATCTGACTCATGGATTCGGTTTGAGTTTCAAGGGAGAGGTAGTATTCACGCGCACTTTTTTCTTTGGATAGACGAGCTACCATCGATTAGTGTTACTACTGACGAGGGGCGTTCGGCACTTGCTACACGTTGGGATAGACATATCGTTGCCTTAAATCCGGATACTAGTCGGCAGGGTGCCCCTATTGGCCGTAGTGCTATAAATTCGGATACCTCGGAAATAGAAAACAATCTCGAGTTTCTCTCGGATCTTGTAAACCGACTTCAGCGGCACTCGTGTAACGATTATTGCCTACGCCGTAAGAAGGGACAAGATGCGGCCGATACTACGAAATATTGCCGGTTTCACTTTCCGCGTACTATCCTAGAGAGGGCCGAGGTTTCTAATCGCTATAACGACAAGTTTGTTACATATATTGCCGAGTGTAACGATCAGAACCTTAATCACTTTAATCCCCTTTTAACGATGGCCTGGAGAGCGAATACCGATCTTACTCCGTGTACCGATATTAAGGCAGTACTACAATATATTGTTAAGTACTGTTCGAAAGCCGAGGTTGCTACAAAGCCCTATTCAGAACTTATACGGGATATCCTGCCCCGTATATCTGATAGGAGGCCCTTAGTCTCGCTTGCCGCTAAGCTACTTAATAAGCTAGTTTCTCAAAGAGATTGGTCCGCACAAGAGGTTTCGTTTATTCTACTAGGTTATAATTTAGTAGATTGTACGCGGCAGTTCGTTAACCTCGACTGTAGACCGCAGGCAGAGCAACAGGTACCATTTGGGCTAAACGACCTCGGCGAGGGGCACCCCCAGCAGACTGCGCGTAGGACGATCTATATGAAGTATAGCGATCGACAGGAAGTATACGCTACTGTTTCGCTCTTCGAGTTCGCGACTAGATTTAATCTAGGCCGGAATCCGCCTACGAGGTTAGCGGATAGAAATCCCGACCGGATTCTTCGCTATATCCCGCTATATCCTAGCGATACTAGCGATCCGAAGTACGCGCAGTACTGTCGGTTTAAGGTTGTACTACACGTCCCTTGGATAGTATATCCAGTACTACCCTTCCGATTCCCAAACTCGCCTATTTCTTATACTACGTGGCCGGCTGCCTACCGGGAATTAGAGCGCCGGGAGTCGCAGTATCCTACACTTAGGAGGGACTATTACGGCCGTCTAGCCGAGGAGAACGAGGATTTTGAGGACGAGTTCGAGGAGGAATATCCTATTACCGAGGATGAGGAGGCTATATTTAACGAACTCGGGAACGAGCATCCTAGCGATAATAATCGGATTCGCGAGGAGCTCGAGTTAGGACAGCGGGGTATTGATATTTCTGCTGACTGGAGTCCCTACTGTGGCCGTTTTAAGGATACTATACCCGAGGTTTACGAACCGCTAGCTCGGAATAACTATTGGCGGCGGTTAAAGGAAAGTTCGACCTCGAATTTAGATGTCGAATCTCAGGCATCCAACGCCTATCTATCACTAAATCCGGGGCAAGCGGCAGTATATAGTGTCTTTGTTAAGAACTACGAACAGTTTGTCCGAGAGTTTCCATTCGGTACCCGCTTAGGGGCGCCCGCCAACTCCGAAGGCGCCCCGCAGCTATTAATTAATCTCGACGGCGAGGCGGGTACCGGAAAGTCCTATGTAATCGAGCTACTCTCGGCTCGGTTACAGGCTCTTGCGCGGCGTACTGAAGGTAGTACTCGAAGTCCTATTGTTAGACTTGCCCCTACTGGGGCAGCGGCGTTTAATATCGATGGCTATACTATTCATTCCTTCTTTAATCTACCTATTCAAGTCGATCCTATCTTAGACGAACTTGGAGACGAGGCTAGAAAGGTCTGCCGCCGACGGTTAGAAGGAGTGCGTTTTATAGTAATTGACGAGAAATCTATGCTTAGTATTCGTCTACTAGGTTGGATTAATCAGCGCCTATTCGAGATCTTTCCTGAAACTAAGGCCTCTACCGACTTTTTTGCCGGGTTTAGTATTCTTCTAGCCGGGGACTTCTGTCAGCTTCCGCCCGTCGCGGCTACCGCTCTCTTTACTACTAAGCGTTTATATAACGCTATAGATATCTCCGGTCGTAATTGCTACCGAGCCTTTAAGTATACGCTACGTTTGTCACAGGTTGTCCGGCAATCCGGGCAGGATAAGACTGCCCTACAATTTAAGGATGCCCTACAAGCCGTCCGGGTTAATAAGGTAGAAGATAGGCACTATAATCTTCTTAGACAGCGTACGTTTACGCCCTTCGGGGAGGCAATACAGAGAGACTTTAAGTCTGCTATCCGGCTTTACTCCTATCGTACTACGGTAGAGCAGTTTAATCGTACGCAACTCTTAGCTAGCGAATATCCGATACTTTGTATTAGCGCTAAGCACGACTCTATTTCGAGTAGTCGGCTTGACGAGAAAGAGTTTCAAGGACTCTATTCCGAGCTATACTTAGTTATTGGATGTCCGGTACTTCTATGTCAGAATATCTGGACGGAGATGGGTTTAGTTAATGGTAGCCGCGGCCAACTATATATTCTTCTAAGGACCGAGGAACGTAGAGAGTCCCCGGGATACTATGCCTCGCTGTCTACTCGTTTATTTTCCCGAGTTTCGTGGGGTTGGACTAAACGAGCAGATCGACGCTCGGGGGGGGGCCCGGAAGGGTGCGGTTGTGCCTATCTTTCCCGTACGGAGGGCACGCGGTACTTACGGTACTACGGAGACACAATGGCGCGAGCAATTCCCTATAGTAACCTGCTATGCGATTACGATTCATAAGTCGCAAGGTATGACTTTAGATCGGGTTGTCGTAAACCTTAGGGAGAAGCAAGTATCTCCCGGGGCATTCTACGTAGCCTTATCGAGGGTTAGGGCCTATAAGGACCTCGCTATCGAACAAGACTTTGTAAAGTCGGATATTACTTTTGGTATCTCCGATATTACGAAAGATAGGGATCTAGATTGGCTAGAACGGACGAAGCAACTCCTATCTGTCGAAATTACTAGCCCTACTACTACGCCACGTAGTATACGTACACAAAGTCTAGCCTTTGGTTCGCCAAGGTCTATTCCTTCAGTCTCGACTAGGAAAACACCTTCTACCCTCCGTAAGAGTATCGATCCTTCGCCGGTTCGGATTCCACCTATCCTCCGGCCGTCTTTAAGGGATACTAGGCAGAGGAGTCCGTTACGGCATGGAACTACGCAGGAGGAATTATGGGGTGGCTCGGTATCGCCGGATTTATCACCTAGCCCGGCGGATCCTAGCCCTACGTTACTACCGAGGCGAAGAGCGCCTACTATACCCCGTCCGGAGGGGCCCCCGGAGGAGTACCTAATGGCTGGTGGGATAGGAGGTAGTAGTCCTATACCGGAGTTAGGTTTCGAGGAGGAGGAGTACTTTGTATATTAATCTACTATATATGGTTTTGTACTTAGGCGGCGCTATATCGGAGTTAGGTTTCGAGGAGGAGGAGTACTTTGTATATTAATCTACTATATATGGTTTTGTGCTTAGGCGGCGCTATATCGGAGTTAGGTTTCAACTTTCGAGGAGGAGTACTTTGTATATTAATCTACTATATATAGTTTTGTACTTGGACGGCGTTTATAATAGGCTGTAACTACTAAGAGGAAATTCTATTATCGAGTTCCTATCTAAGTAACTTAACAAGTTGCTAGACTATTGTACTAACTCGCGCGGCTCTAATTCTATAATTTAAGTAAACGTATATATTTCTTTGATTTTCGAATATATCTAGGGTTTATAACGGACTAAGTTGTCCGGTAATAACGGTATAGTTTCTACTAATATTGTCCTAATCTATCCTAATACTCTTATAATATATTATATACTAGCATTATAAATATATCCCCTTAACTAGTATATTTAATTTCTATATATACGTTTATATTTCCCCTTGCTATATATACTATCTTATATATTATATATATATATATAGACTTATAGTATAATTTTTATTAGAATCGTATTAATACTAACACATATACTAACCGAATACTAGACTCTAAATCCGATAGTCGTCGATTGTAGTTAAAATTTAGGCTTTAACGATTGTAATAATAAAATATTGTTCGTAGTTAATCTCCTCTACCTTAGTCTTTTTTTTTTAAAAAAAAAAAAAGCCAACCAAACACCCTCCGGAAGTACCCATTCCCGACCCGTATAGCTTCAACGTGTGCTATATTATAGCGTAGAATCAGCTACACGGTCGGGGGATTACAGTCCTACTCGGGAATACAGAATGGTAAACACTGTGAGTAGCCGGCCAGCCCCTGCTCCCCCGGAGGGGCCCTCAATAAAGCGTAGTCTAACGATTGGGCCTCGGGGCGCCCGCATCTACTACCCTCGTCAGTAGTGTATCTGATTGGCTGAACGTCCTCGGGTTTTGCGTGTATATATCTGCCCATCTATGCCAAGAAATCCGGGGAAGCTGATATAGCTCAGCTGGTGGACGCTCGCTTTTTTAAGCAACGCCAAGCCGAAAATTTTCGAACGTGGGTGACCTCTGCGCTGCCACTCTTGGAACGCGCCCGCGGTCCACAACACTTCCTAGTATTTGTCAATCGTTGTCTTGTACTTCCTGTATCTAGATCTTGGAGAGATGATGAGCGCATAGCCAGGAAACAGCTATACTTTAAGCCATCTCCAGCAAGATGAGCTTCGTTCTGGACCAGGTCCAGCGCATCGACGCGCAACTCGATCGTCTCCAACTCGCGTCGCTGCCAGCAGCTGCCGCACAGTCTCCAACTCTCACGCGAGCTCAAACCTATGCGCCAGGAAACAGCTATACTTTAAGCCATCTCCAGCAAGATGAGCTTCGTTCTGGACCAGGTCCAGCGCATCGACGCGCAACTCGATCGTCTCCAACTCGCGTCGCTGCCAGCAGCTGCCGCACAGTCTCCAACTCTCACGCGAGCTCAAACCTATGCGCCAGGAAACAGCTATACTTTAAGCCATCTCCAGCAAGATGAGCTTCGTTCTGGACCAGGTCCAGCGCATCGACGCGCAACTCGATCGTCTCCAACTCGCGTCGCTGCCAGCAGCTGCCGCACAGTCTCCAACTCTCACGCGAGCTCAAACAGACTTTCCGACCGACTCGCAACGTTCCCTACCTCCCGAGCGAATCGCAGCCCTTCAAACAGCAATCAGAGGCCTCACGCCTGGCAGCTCTGAGAGCAGATTTCTCCTCAAGCCATGGCAGATACAAACAGCACTTTCAGCGTTGAGCGATAGGCCAGAGGCAACTACATCAAGTGGAGGAGAAGATGCAGAGGCTCCAGTAAGAGACGAGCTTGAGACCGAGCTCGAGTGGCTTCTGGTGTCGAAGGCCACCACACAAGTATACGGGCACGTTTTGAGCAGCATCTTGGACGAAGCTGTACGGCTGTCTGATGACATATGGTACTGGGATGAAGTGCTAGGATCACAGCAGTATACGGCTCTGTACAGTATACAGACATCACCATTACGGCTCTGGGCCTGGAGTAGCAACATATGGGACGACGTGAAGGCGCGAGGTGGAAATTTCAGCATTAGAGGCGCGAGCCAAGATGCGAGCGACACATTGACAGAACGCTGGAAGCAGTTTTATGGTCTCGTAAGGCAAGTCGTGAAAGAGAAGAGCGTAAGAGAAGTGCACAAGCAGATGCTTTCGCCCGTGACTAGGATCAAGGGCGAGGTACGGCAGAAGCAGGCAGCGTTGAAGAAAGTCAGGATACGGAATGCAAATGCGCTGGGAGTTCTACTTGGTGAAGGGCTAGCAAACGAAAGTGGACATGGAGAAGGTGTCTCAAGTCCTGTGACGCAGGATGTGCAGCACAAATGGAGAGCTTCGGTGGCACGGAATGTGGCATTAATGGAAGCCGTCCTGGTGAAGATCAACGACCTCGATACGCCAGTTGACAAATTCGACTCATCAATCGCGGCTCTCACGGACGAGGACCCTCTCTATGCTCTGGAGTCGAATGAGGTGGCTGTCTTTCCGCAATCTGTTGCTGAAAGACTGTCCAGAGTCATCACACTAGGACTATCGCAGTACTCCGACTCCACCAGAGCATTGGCGAGGGAACACGGCAAACCTCCTCGCCTCGTCCGATACTGGCTACCAATCGCATCTGGTGTCATGTTTTCATCAACCATTCTAAGGATGCTAGTCAACCGAAAAGCCGAAGTCGTCCAATGGATCCAGGATCTTGGCGCTACTGTCGTAGACTTCTGGCAGAACTGGGTTCTTGAGCCTACTAGGAATGTCATTCGCACGATCCGCCATGACGAAGGCAGTGAGATCAGCATCATGTCGAAACGATCACTTGAAGGTGATAGGGAAAGCCTTGAGCGTATGGTCGTCGATTTTGCTGTTGATAATCCTGGCAATGCGACTGAATCGGGATCAAGCCTAAGTGAGGCTGAGATCGCGGATATTCGGGCAAAGGTCAGAGAAGGAGACCTCACACCCGTTCTCAAAGCATATGAGAAGGACTTGACTTCCCCTCTGATGGGCGCTGTCCGCGGAAACCTGATTCGAGCACTTCTCATCCAGATTCAGAAGACGAAAGTAGACGTCGAGGTCGCCATGGGTGGTATCGATTCGCTGCTGAAATCACAGGAACTTTTGATTGGATTCATCAGTCTCACTCCAGGACTTCTCGTGGCATATGGTGTCACGCACTACATTCGATCATCGCTTTCAGAAAAGCGTGGTTCCAGCGCAGCTCGAAAACAGGGCAAAATGCTCAGGCAACTGCGTAATATCGATCGCATCCTCACCAGCAGCCAGCCCACAGAGTATGGCGAGCTATTGTACAAAGACCAAGGATTACTGCTCTGCGAGGTACATGTGTTACGGCAATTTGCACAGAAAGCTATGCCGACAGAAATATACAGAGAGTTTAGTGATGAAGCCGAGGAGCTCAGCGACGTCAGGATGGGCATTGAACGGCAGCGAAAAGTTGCAGCTCGGATCAGATGGGCATATGGCCGCTGGTTGACATGAGCCTGTGACCAGAAACACTCAGGTCGGATCGGATGGCTGAGCCACGGATGGGCTGATGGGTAGGGGTAGGGGTAGGGTAGGGTAGGGCAGGCTGTGACGCGTAAGCTCAGTCACATGACAGCACGTGACTTCTTGGCAGGAGAAGGATTTCTACACTGTATTTTAGACTATAGAATAAGCAGAATATAGGCAATTAACGAAGCTATATCAAACAGCTAGCAAGGTAGTATTACGTAAGTAATCTACTACGCTATACGTAATAGTTATAAGCCCGGAAATCTATAGTATTAGAGACTTCTATAGTATAAGATAACAATTAGTAGTCTTATTAGCACTAAAACACTATTCAATTAAGCTTCTATAAGCGCCTATAAGATTAGTATATCGTTAATAATAGCTCTCTTATTAGCTAGTCGCCTTAGCGGTACTAAATATATTACCCTTCGAGGACTAAACGACTAGGACCGCTAGTTTAAGCAAACTAAGACATATCTTACTAGATACGAGACCTAGATATATACTAATCTATATACTAATAAACCTATAGAACTAGCATAGCCTATAACTCCTATACTAGACTTAGTACGTATACTAGTTAACCCTCTTTACTAGTAAGGTATTAAAATAGCAATAGATATCTATAGGGTCTAGTTAGCCGAGTTTAATCGATTTAGGTTAGTATATAACAAGTCTATCGAATACCTAGCTACTACTATAGACGTACGCTATTACTTAGAAATTACCGATAATAATAATATAATAGTGCTAATACTGCGTATTGTTCTTATACGACTAAAGGACAAGCTTGCTCTAAATATATAATAGTAAAGGACGATAGTTAGTAAGGAACTAGCTCGACTAATAGGTTTACGACAAGTTAAGGACCTAGAATAGTAGTATAAGGAATAGCTTAACCTATATAAGAAGATAAGGCGTATACAATACTTAGAACTAGATAACCTAGTAGTCTATCTCTATATAGCAGTTACGAATATAGATAAAACCTACGGAAAGGGACTCTATATAATGCATTAGGCCTTACCTAATACTAATTACTTCCTCTAACTAATTAGTATAGTACGAGAATATGCCCGCAATATACTAGGAGCCTCTACTAAGAAGGGGTTATTATTTAGCATTATCTACGAAGAAATAGGTAAAGCTAGTACTAACGCCGCTTTGTAAGCAGCCGAAGAAAACGATAGTAAAAAGCCTAATAAGAACAAGGGCCGTAGTAATAGTAGAAACCGTATACTAAAGACATATACTAAGCTTACTAGTATTAGTAAGAAGAAGGCATATAAGAACCGAGGCAAATATAATATAGTTAACTACCGCCTACGTAACTAGGTTAAAGAGAAGGATAAGGACAACAAGTAGAAGGCTAAGCTAAGACACTTCGAGGGATACCTACGTAAGAATAAGAGCTTCTATCTAAGGCAGGCTAAGTTCTTTAAGGACCTACTAGCTATTAAAATCGCTTAAGAGCACTATAGACTAGAAAGTAACGAGGATTCTATACTAGATAAGCTCTCCCTTGCCTGCTTCTTCTATTCTAGTACGCTATTATTATTTGCTAGAGCAATTAGACCTACCGCCTACCTTAGTATAGCAGCATTAACAGAGTGGAATCTATTTAATAGCCTAATATACGATAGTAGTTTAAACTGCAATATTATTAACTATCCTAGTCGCTTTAATTTTATACTACTTCTATTACTAGCTTCCTCGACTATAGTAACTAGCACTAGTTATAACAAGGTAGTAGCTATCGGAATAGCATCCTTTACTATTATAGCTATTAGTAGCAAGCCCCTATAGATTGAACTAAGGGAATACCTTTACATCCCTAACTTCTATACTAATATCGTAAGAGGTGCCTTCTTCTTTTAACGAGGATTCAAATACTAAGAAATAGATAACACCCTCTATAGCCTACAATACAAGCTACTAGTTAAGTTTATTAGACTAATATAAGGGATGCCCTACTTCGACATTGTTAGCAAAGTAGATAAAGCACTACTACTAACTAAGTAGCTAGTCGATTTAGATAACAAGCCGCTTAAATACCTATTCTAACTCCCCCTATTATTATATATAACAGCTCGCCGCTCCGCACGCCTACTACTACTAAGAAAGCTTATATTTAAGCAAATATATAAGGTGTTTAGGCACCTAGGCGCTAAAAGAGTAGAAGAGCTAGTTAACAGAGTTAATAGGATAAAAAGGGATTATATACATAACAATAAGGTACTAAGAACACCGCTATACCCTATATATACATAAGCAAAGGGCAAGAAGCTTATTTCTAGGAGGCTAAGGCACTATAACGTATCGATATTAACCCTATATAGACACATTGCAGCCGATTTAATGCAACTAGATACGGCCTACAATAGCGACTAGTATATCTTCTACGCATACGACTTAAATATAGGACTTTACTTTAGTTAGACTATTAGCAATCGAACTAAATCAACCTTGTTGCAATATTAGAACTAACTAGTATTATTTATACGTAGTATTAGAAGGGATATTATCTACCTATTATCCGACAATAAGGGAGCTATTAGTAGAATGCGCTTTCGGTCCTATTTACGTAATAACTATACTACCTAGAGGCTATTAGCACTATATACCCCTAAGCAAGATCTAGTAGAGCGAGCGGGCCGTACTATTATTAAAGTAGCTAGGGCCCTTATAATATATATACGCTTTCTATACAAGCTATAGCTAGAAGGAGTCTATATAGCAACCTTCTTAATTAACCGTTTACTAAGGTTACGCTCTACCGACTATGCAATAAGGACACTATTTAAGATTGGAATAGGATATAAACCTAATATAGCCTATTTATATTAATTTAGTATACGAGCCTATCTACTAATCTATAGTACGGAAAAGCGAAAGGACATCCTGCTAAGGACTATAAAGGTAGCTTCTCGCACTTATATTAGATACCTATATAGTTACGAAGGCTATTCAATCTATAGGATTTAGGTACTATTACGTATAATAGTCCTACGGACAAGAGATATTATCTTTAATAAAACCCTGTTCTATAATAGATACGATAATAATCTTAGAGTTAACCTAACTAACTAAGAACTGACTTAGTTTAGTAATCTCGAAGAAGTATAAGTACCCGCCTCGGAGTATTAATTTAACGAGCTTCGAGAAGCATACGATACACCTCTAGACCTTATTAGGTTTAGAGCTAAGGGGGTAGATATACTAATAGGACCTAGTCGACTTATAATAGTTGACCCTATAGGGCTAGCAGATAAGCCTATTAGACAAGACCTACCTTAAGAACTACTATTAGTACTAGCTAAGCTTTAGCCTATATAGGTACTATAGAAACAAGACTTTCCAATTAATCTACGCGAGGCACTACAACCCCGTAATAACGTGCTAGATAGATTAACTATTAATTAGCAACCTAAGAACGATACTAGCAATAAAGCCCCTACTAACAATATAGACGCACTAGGTTATATAGATAATATAGACTTTAACTTGCTACATACTAAGCTAGCTAAATTGCTAATGCTAATTGAAGCCGCTAATATATCCTATCGTTACTTACTAAATATAGGCGGTCTATACTACCGTATTAACAATCTAAATAAGCGACAACGAGCAGCCGCAATCCGCTACAATCGAGAATAAGCGAAACACCTTCTATTATTTAGTAACCTCTATATAGCCGCCGAGTATAAAGTACGCCTCGTATAACCTAGTCGATCTAACGAGCCTAATCCGCCTAATTTACCTTTACTAGAGCTACTACTACTTCTTCGTAATAAAGACGACCCGACCCTTACTCCGAAGGTAGCAGACCTACTATCCGAGCTACGTAACTAGCGTTAAGTTATAAAGAGCAAATTTAAAGAGTATTAGATACACGCTGCAAGAGTAGAATTTAACAAGGCTCTAAAGACTAATATATTCAAGTAGGTAGATATAGGGGAACACAATTATAACCTACTACTACTTATATAGGTATTTAAGTATAAAGGCGATACTAAAGGAAGGCTTGTAAAATTCAAGGTACGAGTATGCGTAAGGGGTGATCTATAGAAGAATATACACCTAGATACATATGCTTCTACACTAGTAGCAAAAGTGTTCCGAGCCTTAATAGTAATTACCTCGACCTTCGACTTAGAGGCTAAATAAATAGACGCTGTTAATGCCTTCCTAAATGCTAGCCTACCCTATATACTATACTTAAAGCTACTAGAAGGCTTTAAATAGAAAGGAAAGGTATTACAGTTGCTATAGGCACTATATAGTCTCTAGGAATCACTAAGGTTATAGTATAACTATCTTACAACTACTCTCGAGAATAAGCTTAGTATACAACTAGTAGATAATATAGATTGCCTATATACCGACCTAGATAAACAGGTATTTATCTTCTTCTATATAGACGATATAGTGCTCTTATATTACCGCTAATATAGGCAGAAAGCAATAGAGCTTAAGCAGAAGCTAATAAAGGAATACGAGCTTAATAATCTTAGACAACTGTTATAGTTCCTTAGCATTAAGGTAAAGCGAAACCGTACTACTAGGCAACTATAGCTGTCTTAGAACGCATATACGGAGAAGATAGGTTAGCGTTATTCGAGCGGAGCGACAGATCTAACAGGTACCTAGAGCAACCTAAGCGAGCGAAGCGAGTAAATAGTTGTAGAAGGTGTCTAGTAGATCTAGCGTAGAGCTCGAGAACAAATCAGATTAGTGCTATACAACGTATGCATATGCGATTAGTTAGTGAATATAGGCAGTATAGCAGTCGTAGTATAGGGAGGCTAAATTTCAAAGATGCGCCCGCAAAATAAAGCGGCTTCTCTTATTAGTCGGAAATTCGAATTATAATCACGTATTGAGTCCTAAGGCAAGAATAAGTCTGCTTTACGTTACTAACAATCAAAACAACAATAACAATAATAGCCTTTGTCGCGATATTGCACGCTTCCGTATACGCTAAATGTACGCTACCGACCGCGACAAATGTACGCTTCCGAATACGCTAACTACGTAGGCTCCGACACGCGCCGGCTCCGATGCGCAGTATTTAAGAAGAAAGAGGTGAACTAGTAGGAACATAGGCAGCAAAAGAGAAGGACAATGCTAGAGCAAAACTATAGAGCGAATTAGCCGGGGCTTTCTAGCGGGTTAAATCTCGTTATACCCTAGCCCTTCGAAACATATTATAAGTTAACTAAGTAAATATGCCTATTACGCTTACTCTTCGGCGTATACCGTAGTGTGTCTATAGAAACTAGACGAACTGAGTTTTTTAATAGATAAGCAAAGGCTACTAAACCTATTTAATTAATAGCTAAAGCAACTATAAGATCTTACGAAGAAACCTCGCAATAATATAGTACCGACAATTCCCTATATAGTTAGTTTAGAAGGCAACTAAGAACCCGGCTAGCGCGGCTTACGGCGGTTTGAGAAACCTGCTAAAATCACGACTCGGTACCCTAGCTTAGTTTAGATAGATTATATAATCTGCGTGCGTCTACGAAGAAGAGGGGGCTAGGTCTGTTTGTTCTAGAGTAGACGCAAAGAACTCGGACGAATACACTTAAAGCGGGGGTAGTGCTATAATACCTCTTACGTTCGCCTATTGTAGCAGATAAGAACGCGCTCGTATTATAATTAGACGCGAGGCGTGAATTCTTACATACCTATATCCCCTTATCGTCGATAGCTATAGTAGCGTAGTTAGAAGGAAGTGTAAGAGGCAGGCAGCGAGGTGAGGTTTAATAAGGCTAAAGGGTTAAGCGTTTAATCTACGTACTAGAAGCATAATTAACATTATTAATAAATAAGCAGTCCCGGACCTAACCCTATTCTAAGCAATCTTAAATCTAGATAGAAGCCGACTAAGTTAAGTCGATTAAGCACACTTTTAGCAAATAACGCTAACAAAAGTAATTAATACGATAACGACGGAACCTAAGGCATCTAATATAAGCACTCCGCGCGGTAGGTACGGGGGGTATAGGAGGAGCCTATAACGACTATTCCCCTCTGCCCTAAGCGCTAACGTTAGCAAAGGTAGGAGTACTCCGCGCGGTAAGGGAGGGGGTTTAGGAGGAACGACTATCCCCCTCCCTCTAAGCGCTAACGTTAGTAAAGATAGGAGCACTCCGCGTAGTAAGGGACTAGGGGGTTTAGGAGGAGCTTACGACGACTAGCCCCCCTTCCTCTAAGCGCTAACGTTAGCAAAGAGAGGAGCACTCCGCGCGGTAAGGGACTAGGGGGTTTAGGAGGAGCTTGCGACGACTAGCCCCCCTCCCTCTAAGCGCTAACGTTAGTAAAGATAGGAGCACTCCGCGCGGTAAGAGACTAGGGGGTTTAGGAGGAGCTTGCGACGACTAGCCCCCCTCCCTCTAAGCGCTAGCGCTTGCAAAGACGTATATATGCCTATATACTTTAATAGCGATATACGTATACTTTGTAGGTTGTGTCTCGGTTAGGTATAGCAAGCGCAATCTATTATATACAAGAAGCCGCACCTTTACTACTTCCTTTTCTAAGTTTCTAGGCCTAATTCGGCATAGTGTTGCCTTCCTAGTTAGACGTTACTACGCAAACAGAGGCCGCGTTCCCTCTCCTTTCCCTTTCCCTTCTACTCCGCTTCGTACTTCCTTATAGCAACCTCGACTCTAACAACTTATATACTAAGATAGCTACGCATTTCGGCTAGCAAGCTATAGCCGGTGCTCTAGGTAGACAAGGCCCTCCTAGCGGCGGCGATCTATTTAAGAAAGCGCTGCCTCCCGACTAAGACGATAACGACCTCGATAATACGGACCTCGACGATAAAGAGGTTAACGCTAGAACTCCCGGTAGTCGAGTCTGTACCTATACCTCGTATAGCAAGCGGAAGAAGGGCAGCTAGTTTAGGAACCTTCGCGCTACTCTAGCTAAGCTAGGCAGACTAACCGCTTATTATCTTCGATGCCGCTTAACTAATATAGTAGCTTAGAAGAAGAAGAAGAGCGTTACTATAGCTATTAGTAAGCACGCTAGAGATAGGGACGACGATAATAAGATCGTTGCCCCTACGCCTTCGAAGCGTAGCCGTCTATTAAAGACCCTAACGCTAATACCGACGCCGATCCCGCGAGTAGGAGGCGCGTCTTAACCGATCTCTATCGCTCCTTCTCCTACTCCGCGGTCTTCTATTCCGCCCCTATCGTCCGCCTTAAGCAATATCGATATTGCGCTATAGCGTACTAGCGACCTAACAAAGCGCGATCCCCCTCTACCTCCGCCGCCTAGATCTATAGGTCCTCCGCCTCTTCCTTCGCAATTATCTAGTACCGCTAGGATTCGTGCTCGTAGTTAGTATAGTAGCGACGATCCGGTAACTATAACTGCTCGAACCCGAGTCGCTACGATCTCTCGTTAATATCGTTAAGAGCGTCGTACTAGTAAGGATCCTTTGCTAACTCCTACTATCGATAAAGTTCTAGCTAGTAACTATTAGCAGCTATTACAGGCTAGACAACCTAGCTAGTAGTAGACTAAGTACGGTAGTAATCCTATTCTACCGAGCTCTGCCTTTAGTAGTATCGGCATGCCCGCTAGTAACCCTAATTATCCGCCTATTCGAGATACTCGACGCTAGTTTAAGTGTAGCATTTGCGACTAGCTACGCGCTATTGCCCGCAAGTTCGACGTACCTAAAGCCGATACTAATACCGACGTCTGCTACTATTGTGCTAAAGGAGATAATAATAAGGCTAGTTAATATAAGTAGTATATCCTTCGCCGATACGAGACTAAGCGATACGAGTTCTACTTACCTAACGGCTTATAAGAACTCGAGAATTGCTATATAGCTTACCGTATCGTTCGTAACGACGATAATCTACTATCTTATCGCGCACCTCGACTAGGATAGCGCGAGCGTGCCCGCGTAGATCGACAAAAGTAGGACCTTCGCAACTATTTCCTTACTACCGATCTAGTTAATCTACCGATTTAAGTACGTACCGATCTTAATAGCTAAAAGGCTCTTACCGACATTAACTACGACTTAGTTAAGAACTTCTTTACTATATTAGAAGAAGAGAAGATAGAGACCTACTAGAATAAGGAACTATAGAAGGGATATAAAGAGCGTTAGTTTAATATATAACTAGACACCCGCGAAGACTCTCCTATATATAATATCTATAAGAAGTGCCGTTTAATACGCGACTTTAGCAAGCGGCCTAAAGAGCCTAATCTTATGTTAGTAGCTAACCTTATAGACCTAGGCGAGTACCTAGTATACCTACCGAAGCTAACGATAGTAGAAGAGATCCTAATCGTACGTGTTTATATATACGTCGAGCTGCGGCTTATTAAGGGCGCTTAGTACCGATATAAGAACAACGTCGTTAACTTTCTTCGCGATATAGGCAAGCTTTAGTAGGAGCTTCCGCTACTTCCTAAACACTTAGAGACTGTTCTACTACGACTAGCATAGGGCGACGAGACTACGAAGCGTATATTTAAGCGCGACTTCCGCGTCCGTTAAGCTGTTATCCGTTAGTAGCTGTTATATCTTAAAGACAACTACAAGGGCTATTCTAGTATCCTTATCGATAAGAACCGCTTATCTAGCCTACTATAAGATAATAATGTGATCAATCGCATTAATGTTTAGTACTATATAGAAGATAATCTTCCCCCGCTACCTCCGAACGCATCCGCCTAGCAGCTATCTAAACAAGCCGAAGTCTCTAGCTAGGAAGAAGACGACTTTGCTAACTACCCATTTGAGTTAGCTCTGCCTTAAGCTCGCCTACCTAAAGACTAACGCTAGCAATTGTAAGAGGTTGTCGATTAGTAGGAGTAGCAGCGTTAGGACAAGGACAACGAGCTCCGTATACAAGCCTCTTAGTACGATAGTCCTAGAGATCCGCTATAGAATTACTTAACCTTGCCGCTATTCGATCGTATACCGCTGTCTAAATTTAACAAGTCGGTAGTATTGCTATCTCTCGCTTTTCTAACACTCTATCTAACAGGTATTGCGGACTTCGTAGAATGCCGATAGCGCACCGTATTATACGAGGAATACATCGAGCATATACTTAAATACTAAGACGGCCGCTTCGTATAGTACCTACGCTTCCGTTACGTCGCTTTAAATATATCGATAAGAAAGTAGAGCAATCGTATTGCGGATTTCGTAGTATAGTAGAACCCTAAATATTAAGAGATCTCGCTTAAGGATCTAAAGGCGGCTCTGGCTTTATATAACGATAATAAGTTAAAGAAGGTACTGTCTAACCTTATAAGATACGCCGACAAGTTGCGAGGCACCCGTACCTTCTAGATCGGCAAGCGGAAGCAGCTTGAGATCTATATTATAGCTCTCGGTACGCCTTACCTGTTTCTTACCTTTAGCGCTACAGACAACTAGTAGTAGTCTTTATAGAAGCATATGCCTAACATCCCTACCGGCGATAAGCATTAGTAGCGCAAGATTGCCCGCGACAATGTACGAGACAATCTAGCTATCGCTACCTATTACTACTATCGTCGCTATACCCTCCTATAGCGAATAGTGCTTAAGCCTAAGTTCGGCATTGTCGATTACTAGAATCGCTTTAAATTCTAGGCACGTAGCAGCTCTTACAATTACGGCATATATTAGCTCTAAACCGATATCGATCCGGAGACCTAGTAAGATCTCTTACCTCTTCCGAAGTCTAATATAGACACGGACCGGACTACCCTAGCTAAGTTCTAGGGTCGTTATGTCACTGCCTTCTAACTAGACCCTAACCGGACTAGTCTACAGCTAGGAGAGCCTATAGTGCTGTCTATGCGACTAGATAAGCTACGTAATACGGCATATCTGCTAATATTGAACCTTAATAGAGTTTAGCGTTACAAATGCGGCTACGAGTACTGTTAGCGTAAGAACAAGGACACTAGTATACGTAGTTGTCGCTTCTATTATCCTCGAGAACTCTACGACGAAGCACGTATTAGTAGAGATCTTAACCCTCGGCATTTTATATATAACGGACCTCGCAACGATCCCTAGATAAATGGCTATAACCGCACCGTTTCTATAGCTTAGCTAGCGAATACGGACTTCGCTCTATGCACGTCTAAAGGCACCGTTGTCGACTATCTTGCTAAGTACTATAGTAAGGCAGAGAAGCGTAGTATACCGTTACTCGACATTGCTAAGTAGCTTAGTCCTTATCTATAGAATGCTAATCGGCCTATAGTCTCTTTCTTCGTAAAGATAATAAACAAGCTTATCGGTAAGAGAGATATTTTAGTATAGGAAGCCTGCTACTAGTTGCTTAGTTTACCTCTTTTATAGGGCTCGCGTTAAGTATAGAGCTTCGATTGTCGCCTTCCTTAGAATTAAGCGAAAGTCAAGCGATATAATAAGCGAGCTAGCGAGATCGTTATATAAGGCAAGTTACCGCTGCTTAAGTATATTGATCGTCTTAGCATCTTACCTAAGAAATTTGCTAAGTCGGACCTCCTAAACCGGCCTAATCTTACCCTCTTTGAGTTCTTAACTCGTTAGGACTTTAGTATATTCAAGATGCGACCTCGGGCAAAAGCTCGCCTGCTTAATTACTTTCCGAAGTACTCCGGTAATCGGGAGGAAGATAATAGCACGTACGAGGACTATTGTCGCACTAAGATCGTATTGTATTACCTATTCGATAGCTAATACCCTACTCTTCTATATACCTTTAGCGATTACGCGGATGAAGAGTTTTACACTTAGTAGGATGCTTATAACTAGTGCTCTTACAACTATACTTACTATCCTTTCGACTACTTCGGTATCAATCTGCCTATACCGACTAAAGACCTGTTTAAAGAAGAATAGTATAATCTAGAAGAGGAAGAAGCTAAGGGTGAGCTTCTCGTACGCGCTATCCCTAATCGCAACCCTATAGAAGAAGAGGAAGACCTTAACAACCTTAGCAATCGTAAGTTAGATAAGGACTATAATTAGACTCCTTATATTAGGCGTTACGATCTCGGACATCAGCTTAAGGACTAGTAGAAGAACAAGCGTAGTACTAGTAATACTTATTAGAAGATTAGTAGTATTGCAAACCTATAGTAGAAAGTTAATAGCCTCTCCCTAGAATAGCGGCTCTAGTATAATCGCATCTACAACTACGCTAACGAGTTACTAAATAGCGCTACTGTACTAGATTAGATCTTGCTCAACATTAATAGTAAGGCAGGCGTTAGCAAGTCCTATATAATTGAGCTTCTCTCTTCCGCTATTAAGGAGATAGTAGAACAGTAGGATTCTGCTAGCGTATAATACTAAATAGGAAACCCTATTATGCGAATTGCTCTAACTAGTGCTGCTACCTTTAGTATTAAGGGCTCTACAATTCACTCGGCTTTCCGCTTGCCTCTTACGATAAAGGAGTATATACCGCTTAAGGGTAGAGCATTGTCGGCTTTCTAGGTATATATAAGCAACATACTCTATATTGTTATTAATAAGAAGTCAATAATTGACTTAGTAGAGCTATACTAGATCGACAGGCGCTTACGACAGGTCGGATAGCAAGACACAAGCTACCCTTAAGAAGATTAAGATAATCCGGAAGTCGATACCTTATTGCCTTTCGGAGGCTTTACTATCTGTATATGCGGCGACTTTAGTTAATTACTCCCGATTAGAGGCCGCCCTCTTTTTAGCAGACCGACCCTAACTAACTTACCTAAAGTTGTCCTAGGTCGGTATATATAGTATCTCTTTAACGAGACTATTTAGCTTAATGTTATTCAACGCTAGCAAGGAAATGACCTAGTAGTATAGGCATTCAAAGATGCGCTTAAAGGTCTGCGTGCAGGTCTAGGCAAGTTGACTATTAAGTAATAGCAGACTCTTACGACCCGTATCCGAGATGCTTCTTATCCTTATCTAGTACAATTCAAGGATACGATCCGGCTGTTTAGTTACAAGAAGTAGGTATCGACTCTTAACTATACCTTAATGCGCGACAATTAGCAACCGATTAAGCCTATTAAGGCTAAACATACAGGTCGTTATGCTGCCTAAGCTAACTACGAGACTAGCGAAAACCTATACAAGATCCTTCTAATCTGTATTAACGCCCGCGTTATAGTAACTAAGAACCTTTAGGTATAGCAGGGTATTATTAATAGCAGTATAGGCACCGTCCGCGATGTAATCTAGGCTAAGGACGCATTACGTACCGATTAAGAGGTTGTTAACGAGGATATGCCGGCTATTGTACTAGTCGAGCTAGACGAGTATTCTAGACCGATACTAAACTAGGAAGTTAATAGTCTACTATCGAATATAGTGCCTATCGTGCCTTCTCGGCGCGAATAGAAGTACAACGATCGCACTAATAGCTAATGCACCCGTACTTAGTTCCTACTAACTATCGTATATACTATTATAGTTTATAAGTCGTAGGGCATAACATTAGATAAGGGTGTTCTTAACATCTCTAAGAAGGACTTTACGCCTGCCTTAACTTATATTGCTTGCTCTCGCTTCCGCAACCTCGATAACATCCTATTCGACGAGCCTTTCAATTACGACCGCTTTAAGGGTAAGCTATACAAGTTATATATCGACCGCTATACTAATTACATTCGCCGCAAGAAGCAGCGAACGTTGCCGCCTAGAGCTATGCTTTCCTCCGACCTACCGCACCTAGACATTAAGGCTGCTAAGCGTAACGAACGTTAATAGCAGCGCGATCTGTAGACTCTATAAGCTTAGTAGGAACACTGTCTTTAGTAGTAACGCGCGCGAGAATAGGACTAGGAAGAGGCTCTCCGTCGTCGTTAGTAAGAAGAAGAGGCCTAACTCGAGGCAGACTTAGTTGAAATTGCTAAGATAGAGTCTCGTAGTCTAGGCTAGCAGCCTAAGTCTTCTAACGAGGAAGCTACCCTTCCGGTCGCATCTCTTCCGTTCCTCGAGCGTATACTTATAACACTTATCGTTCCTAGAAAGCGTATATTACTTAGGGTGCTACGTCGAAACTTTATAGAGGTCTATAGCCGTCGTATATAGGGCCTTGACTTTACCGATGCGCTGCGCAATATAGCCGCCCGTAACGAGGTTGTTATTAACGGCCTAAGTATAAGTGTTCCGAAGCGTCGTACCGATTAAGATTAGGGTCGTCTTAGCGATCGACAAGTCGCTAGCGAGTTCCTTAATAACGAGACCTTCTAGCGTAATGTTAATGCTAACCGCCGAGCCTAGTAGTCTTAGTTAGGACAACTCCTTCGAGCTAGTAATATTATAGACAGCTAATAGGGTACTTAGTACGACTAGGGCACCTAGCAAGAGCAAGACACTAAGATAATAGATACTAGAGATAAGGAGATTGATAAAGACACACGCATTTAAATTGCTTTAGTTAATAAATAGGCGCGTTAGTAGGCCTTCGATAATCGATTACGTCGCAATTAGGAGGAAGACTTAGAGATAGCGTAGGGTAATAACGATAACGAGACCTTCGAGTAAAGGATATAGCGATGAATGTGTAGTTATAGTAGCATACATATAAGCGCTCTAGTAGGCGCTAATCTGAATTTGTTCTCGAGCTCTACGCCGTCGCTCCGCTCGAATAGGACAAGTACTATAGGGCTTAAACGATACTTTATAGAATTAATCTAGAGGCTAGTAGGCGAGCAGAGGCACTATTACTAACTAGATACGAGCCGTACGAGAAAGCTACTAAGACTCGATATATAGACTTATTAGTAGTGCTAGCATACTAAAGCCGTATAGGGTTACTTAACTTTATAGTAGTTTAAACTAGGCCGGACATTACTAAGGCAGTATCCTTGCTATCTAAGGCTCTTTGGAACCTACGACCTAAGGATATAGTGTAAGAAGGGTATGTTAGCAGGTAGATAGGGTAGTAGTAGGTATAGGTAGTATTCGATAAGGAGCTAGGAGGAGAGGGAGGAAGGCAGGCAAGTTAGCCTATTGCTAAGCGCTAAGCCCTGCCTAAGGCATTAAGACCCTAGCTTTACTCGAGCCCGGTTATATACTAATTACGTATAACCTCTTTAGTCCTAATATACGCTTCCCCTCTAAAGGCCGCGCCCTCGTAGCCGGTCTTTGTTCTAGTCTTAACCTCTATTGCTACTAACTTAGTAGGTCTAATAAGCCGCTTAGTCCGCGCTAAATTAAACGCATAACTACCGATTATGTAACTATATTAAACCTTACCTCTAATATAATACAATGTCTAACTCTAACTACGCTATCCTTACATATAATAAAGTAATATATAACTATAAGAATTAAGGACTATCGACTAATTACAATACAAGCGTACCTTCCCTACTATAATAGGTAGGTATACGGGGTATTATAGCACTGCCCCCGTTCTAAGTAATGTCGTACCGAGTTCTCTACGTCTACTCTTAAAAGACCTAGAAATGTCCGCTTCCGAGGGTTGTTCTTATTATTACGAGGGATTGTTCTTATTATTACGAGGGCTATTATTTACTATCGTAGTTTCGCTAGCCCTAATTAGTTAGGTTTAGCAGCCTTTAATTGTTAATCTTATCTTATCTTTTTAGAAAAAACACAGCTCGTCTAGTTTCTATAGGTAAAGGCTATTATAAGTGCAATAGTTAAGGTTTGCCTCGCTTAAAGGGTCGGAAAGATCGAGGAGTAACCTATTGTCCGCAAGATCGACCCCGGCTAGCTTAGCTCTATAGTTTTGCCCTTAGTTAGTTAGTCTATTAAGCTACTTAATCTTTTTAAGCCTTAATATTTTAACTTAGCCTTAAAGTTTTAATTAACCCCTTAGTGCCTTAGGCTCGTAGTATAGGTAAGGTTGTCTTCGTAGGTATAGTAATAATAGTAGGTAACGTTAATAATAGCGGTACTAGCCGTCTTAGCGCTAACTTTACCTTGCTTCTAATTTCCTTCTTTAACTAATAATATTAGCAATACTGTTACTAATATAGCCGTATCGGCTTCCTTCGATAGCAATATACTCCGTAACACTATTACTAATATAGTCGTATTAGCTTCCTTCGATAGCAACACACTCCGTAATACTATTACTAATATAGTCGTATCGGCTTCCTTCGATAGCAACATACTCCGCAATACTATTACTAATATAGTCGCGCCGGCCGCGCCGTCCTCGCCGATTGCCTAGGCCTCGATAGAATAAGGGAATAAGAGAGGGACCTAAATACTAGGAGAAGGGCCTTATAGGGCGCGTTAGTAGAGAGGTAGTTTCCTAAAAGAGCAGCGAATAGTTGACGCGTTATAGCGCGCTTGTTAACACTCGGTGCGCGTTTACTATAGTAGTATAGTCTTATTGTCCTAGTTTGCCGGCCTCTAATTAGTTAGCTAATAATACCCCGGAGGCACTATTAATCCTAGGCCTTAATAGTAACATTATAGGCCCTTAGCCTTCTTCTTGTTCTTTATACTAGTCTAATACTTATCTAACAACTTAGTTATGTCTTTAAAAGAGGCTTTAGCTTCCTACGAGTCCTATTTAGGTAAATAGCCTTACTATCTTAATAGGTACTCCTTCTTGCCTTTCCTAGTCCGGTGCTATAGGATACGTTCTATAGACTATAGCTCTTTACTATCCGCTAGTATGTCTTCGTGTTTAGTAGGGGCTTTATCCCCCTCGCGTAGGTAATATAGCTTAAGGAGGGATATATAGAAGGTGTTATAGATAGTATAATAAGGAGGAAGCTATAACTAATAGGCCTATACGGAGGAGCCCTTAACTTCTCGAATACGGAATAGACTAATATATCTTAGTACGAGCTTAGGCCTTGTTTTGCTATTAGGTAATAGGTGCTTGCGGATACGGAGGTTCTTAGTACTTAGCATAACTATATCGCCTTGCTTAAAGGTTATCGGTGTATAGTGTTTGTTATAATAGGCCTTCTAATAGGCCTAGGCCTTTGCTAGTTTGTTAGCTATTATAGCGTGAATTTCTCGCATCTTTTAAGCCCTCTCTATAGCCGCTAGTGTTTTAGGGGCTTAACGCGCTTCCCTTTCCTTACGCTCGGCCTCGAGCGAGGTAAATAGATCTTATAGTAAGGCAGCGTTTTAGCCTATTATAGCTATATACGGTGAAACCTTAGTTAATAAGTAGATACTATTATTATATACGAATTCGGCTAGTTATAGGAGGTTAACCTAGTCGTTAGGGTTCTTATTAATATAGCTGCGTAGGTACTGCTATAGGGTAGCATTTTGCCTCTCGGTTTAGCTATCTGTTTGTAGATAGAATGCTATAGACAGGCGATACTTAAGTCTTAGTTATAGGTATATCTTACTCTAATAATAAGATATGAATGTCGAGCCCCGGTTAGAGACTATCCTCTTAGGGGTTCCCTAACAGCCATAGAAGATGTTATTCTGTAGTAACTTAGCTAGGTTAATAGCTATCTAATCCTTCCGAGCGGGGATATAGCGAGCGCCCTTAGTAAACCGGTCTATAACGACTAGTATAGCATTAAAGACGTCCTTGCTTTCCTTTCGCTTAGTAGGGGGAAGACCTGTAGTAAAATCTGTTGTAAGCTCTACAAATAGCTTATAGGGGATTAGTAATAAGGACAACTCGCTAAAAGGCTAATGCTTTAGTGCCTTAATACGTTAGTATACGGCATACGTGTTTACGTAGTCCTTTATATCCCGCTTACTATTTAGCTAGTAGTATATACGCGATAGTAGCTCGTGCGACCTCTCTATACTATAGTAACCGGCAAGCTTACTATTATAGTATCGCTTAAGAAGCTCTTGTCCAATCGATTGTTTAGCGGGGATATAGTATCTGCCCTTAAACTTTAAGTAACCCTTGTCGTCGATCGACTAATTATTAGTACTCTTACTAGATCGAGTCTTTCGTCTACTTATAAGCTTATCGATACGTTTAGTAGCAAAGGCGTCCCTCTGCTAAGTACGTAATAGCTTATCTATAAACGATTAACTATCCCTATTCGCAAGGTTATTTAATAGTACCCTCGCTATCGAACGAGGTACGCATTATATATATCTAATAGCACTAGTAGCCGGATTAACTATAGTAGTACTATCGCTATTACTATATATAGCGATATCGACTAGGGAGTTATTATAACTTCTCCTATCTATATTATTAGCCCTTGCCTTAACACGTACTATTAATATAGCAAGAGCATTAATATGCTTCAAGCTATCGCGGAGTCCGGTAAGCCGCTTATCCTACGCTTGCCTTACTACGAGGTCTATAGCAATCTTATACTATAGGGTTAGAAACAATAAATTAATAGATTAGGTTTCGCTATCGTAATTAGGTCGCCTCGATAGGCTATTAGTAGGGTTACTTACGCCTAGCCGATATAATATATTAAAATCGAACCTAGCGAGGTAGACGGCCTATCTAGCCTATCGACCTATAACCCTAGTAACCTTAGTAATGCTACGAAGGTTGTTATAGTCCGTATAGACCTAAATAGGGTACTAAGCACTATCGAGATAATAGCGCTAGTATTTAAAGGCTTCTACGATTGCTAAGAGCTCTTACTCGTAGGTCTCGTACCGACGTTCTATATCGATTATCTTCCGTAAAAAGAAGGCAATTAGGTGCTAGTAGTAGTTACTGTCTAACTGCTAAGATATTATAGCTAATACAGCGAACTGTAAAGCGTTAGTCTTAATTCGGATCTGCTTATTTAGTATAAAATAGTGTAACAAGGGGACTTTAGTAAAGCGTTGCTTCAAGCCGTTAAAAGCGGCTTATGCCTTGTTAGTCTATTTGAATTCTCTAGAAGGGTTTGCCTTAGTCTTAGTAAGTTTAGCAAGTAGCATTACATGCCTCGAATAGCCCTTAATAAAGCGGCGGTAAAAGTTAGCAAAACCTAGGAACGATTAAAGCTCTTTAATACTAGTAGGCGTTAGCTACTTAGTAATAGTCGTAATCCGATTAGGATTAGCCTTAACACTATTAGTCAATACGAGGAAGCTAAGGAAGGGCACCTCTTTAGTAGCGAAGGTATATTTAGAGGGTTTATAGTATAAGCTATAGGCCCGTAGGCGGTCGAGTACCTTACGTACGGCGGCCTAATATTCCGTAATGTTAGGTAAGTGTATATAGACTAGGATATCGTCTAGATAGACTACGCAGAGGTAGTCTAATAGGCCTAATAGGGCCCGATTAATATAGGACTAGAATGTTATAGAGGCATTAGCTAGGCCGAATAGTATAACTAAGTACTTAAAATAGCTATAGCGAGTGCGGAAGGCCGTCTTCTATTTATTACCTTTACGAATGCGAATGCGGTAATAGGCGTCCTTAATATCTAATATAGTATAGAAGTAGGCGCTAGAAAGGCGGTCGAGGGTCTTATTAATAAGCGGAAGTAGATAGCGGTCTTTAATAGTAACAGTATTAAGCCCTCTATAATTAATATATAAACGTAGGCTACTATCCTTTTTTAGCACGAACAGGATAGGTATACTAGCAGGGCTGTTGCTATACTAAATTCGACTATTAGCTAGGTTCTTATCTAGGTACTTATATAGTATAGCAAGCTCGCGTTTACTAAGGTTATAGAGGGGACTAAAGGGGACCTCTTTGCCCTATATAATATCGATCTTATAGTCCGTCTCTTTAAACATAGGCAATGTCGATGCTAGGTAGTGTTTAAAGACATTAATATAGGTCTCTCGAATAGGCTAAGGTATGCGAGCAAGCTGTTTAGGGTCTATGCTATTAGGGGGCATAGGTTTATTGTTATTACCTAATAGGTCGACTATTAGGTTAGCTATAGTAGGTATTAGGTTGCCGATAAATAGGACCCTAATATTATTAGGGCACTCGCTAACGTCGATATGCTTAATATCCTCTTTCCTAGCGATTCTAAATCGCTATTATTAACTGCCTAAATCTATAGCGACAGTATAGTGCTTAAGAACAGGGTTGCTAATAATAATAGTAGCTCCCCTATATAGGTTGTCTATATCTACTACGTAGGTAGTAAAGTCTACTAGGCGTTTATTTCCGAGGTCGTCCTTTAGAACTATAGGAATATAGTAGGCCCTATAGGTTAAGTACCGAGCGTTATTAAACTAAGCAAGGGTTGGCAGGTTAGCCCTATTTAATTGTCGAAGGTCTAATTCCTTAGCTAAGCGATAGCTAATAAGGGCACTAACTAAATTTCCTAGATCTAGTATAACCTTAGTCTTATAGTATTAGGATACGCTCTATAGAGCGGAGACGGACACGATTCTAGTATATAAAGATAATTGATTGTTAGTTAGTTATTAGCCTAGGAAACTATATACATCAATCGTTATAATCTACGGTAGGATCGATAGTATCCGAAGTAGGATCGGCCGTACTAATGTCCAAACCGTAACAACCTCCCCTCTAAAAGGAAAGACTTGTACGCCCTCGTATATAATATACCGCCTAATGCTTCTTAGTACCGTCTCCTATTGTTCGTATTATGCTAATGCTTATACTAATAGGTGCCTTCTATACTATGTCCTATTAATAGAATTACGCACTATACTAATACTTATATACTATATCCTGTTAATCGTATTGCAGGCTATACTAATGCTTATGCTAATAGGTGCTTTCTATACTATATCCTATTGCTCGCTTATACTAACGGGTACTTCTTACCGCGCTTAGGGGTAGAAGGCGAACTATCGTCGGCCTAGGCGTTAAGGGCATCGCGCTTGCGCTTGCGCTTCGACTCTAGGGTCTTCGTAGAGGGCTCTAGCCGAGCGACGGTCGGTATAATAGTAGCCTTCTTACGGAGGACGTACAGATCTATCTCCTTAGCAATGCTATTATACGGGCCTATAACCTTAGCTATATACGCCGCCGTCTTATAGGTAGTGTCTAGCGCCGCGTTAGGCATTATCTTCTTAGTAAGCTTATTAAAATCGATTAAGCCGTCGCTATAGCAGGCGTCTAGGCCTAAAGTGTATTTACCGAGGTATTAATCGGTTACCTCCTATAGGCCGTTAATCTCCGCTTCGGTAGTATTACTAATGCTACCGCCGAGAATCGCTAGCGAATCGGCCGGAACTAAGGCAGCGATAGGCAGGTTACCGGTAGTATCGCGGAGAAAATTATCCGCGAGGAGCGCTATATTTTGCTTACCGGTCTAAAGCGCGACCTATACTACTACGCGATTCTAAGCGGCTATTACTAGTATCGCATCTCTACTATCCTTTATCTGCGTTATAAGGTCGTCGTATTACTTAGCCTACCGATATACGAGAAGTGCGTTTTAGTTAAAGGAGCAGTTAGTAAGTATCGTCTAATTAACTACTAGTTATAGGCGACCGCTAGCGCTACTTAGGGCGTACGGTAGCAGAGTCGGCAATAGCGGCAATTTAAGGTCTATCTACTTAATCGAGCTAGGGAATATAGTAGTATTGCCGGCGTCGTTGCTCGTTTTACGCGGCGAAGGCGGTAGCGGCGGCATACTATAGTTGCTATCTATACGAGGTCGTATATAGCCTAGCTTGTCGGAATCTAGCTATTTATTAACGCGACCGCCTCGCGACCCGTTATTTTAGTTTCGCGATAGTAGTAAGGCGGCCTAGGGCAGAATCTTACTAAAGGTAATAGCGTTCGTAGTATCGCCCTCGTCCGGCTTATAATTGTTATTAGGAACGAGGTAGGAGGACACTAGATCCTACGTCTCGTCGACGTTATACTAACGAGCGCTCTCGTTACGATCTGCGAGCGAATTAACTATATCTTCCTTTATAGTCGCCGGCACGAAGGCGTTAGAGACTGGTCGCTTGTTTATCGTCTTTTCCGGCTAGTTCTTTACGATTCCCGTAGGAACCGTAAAGCCCGCAGGCGGGTTAGCTATAATCTTGTCTATATAGGCCTTAAATAGCTTACTTATATAGTCCTTATCTCTAAAGGACGGCTAGATAATAGCGTTCTAGTCGATAGCGATCTTCTTATCGAGGGTAAGTATAGGAATCTTCTTCTATTTAGCCTTAGCGTAGCTTATATACTCGCGATATCCTACTAGGACCTAAGGATAGCTATACGATTTATAGGTAACTATATCGTCGTATATCTTGTCTAGCTCTACGAGGTCGGCGGTATAGCCCTCTCCTCGTAGGGAATAGACGCCGTAGACGTATACGTAGCGCTAACAATAATCTTCGACGTCCTAGGTAACGGCTAGTTCGCTTAACTAACGGCGTTGCGGCAACGGGAGTCCTTACGCGTTAAATGTAGTAGACTAGTAACGCTAGAGCTGCTTAGCGCTAATTAGGCTAGCTACTTTTATACGCATTAGTATATAGACGTATCGGTCGCTAATTTGCGCGTTTTCCGGCGGGAATTAGAGCGTTATTACTCGACCTATAATAGGGTTAAATAGGAACTAATAGGCTAGAGCGTTAGTAAGGTCGGCCTCGCTATCCTTCTTCTAAGCTATTCTAGCGCTTACCTCGCGGTCGGCTCCTCGGACGTAGTAAGTAATATCCGAGTTATCGGCGGCGCGAGTATATAGGGCAGGGCGTCCGTTACCTATAATTGCGACGATATAATCGAAGGGAAGCGTCGCTTCTACCTAATTATAGGCTAAAATTAGGGGAAGCGCGGGCAAGCTCTAAAAGTTCCGTACGAATTAGCGGACGGCGAGGCCGATTACGCGGTAACAGATAGCCGGCGGTTGCGCGAAGAAACGGTAGTTAGTAGAAGGCTAGTCGTCGATAGCCTTTAGCGCGTAGCGTAAGTATATATACTAGAATATAACTAACCGAGGAAAAATTCCTCCGAACGCGGTATTTAACGTTAAGAAGTCGAGTAGGCGGCCGTCCGTATTAAGGGCTCTACGCGTATATATACGAATAAGGGTACGTTCTACGGCGGGATCGGTATAGTTAGGGGTATCGTACTCGTTCTCTAGGTATTCCTACTCCTCGATAAGTTCTAGTGCTCGAAAGATTAAATAGTCTAGTTCTAAGCTACCGTTAGGGTAGCGGAAGGAGGTAATAGGATTGTCGTACTCGCGCTCCTAAAGAGTAGCGTCTAGGTCGTATACTAGTCGGGCGGTATAGTAATACAGTTCGGCTAGGATCTGTATCCGATTGTCGTAATGCGACAGTTTTAGATAGAGCAGATAGAGCTTTAAGCGCGCCTAAATATACTCGACTTGCTAATCGTAGGGCTTGTTTAGCGGAATACCTCTAGTAAGGCACCTTCTTCGTGAAGTCTAAATACAGCTCGAAAGATCTGCTACGCTCTATCGTAGTAACGGTCGCTATAGAATTCCTTATTGCCCTTAATTCCGATAGACCGAATCCTAGCTACTAGGGCGTCGCACTCCTCCGACTCCTTTAGCTACTAATTATAGACAGCTTCTAGCGCCTCTAATTGTCCGACGAAGCCGTATACTCTTAACTCTTCGAGTATACGCTAGTACTAAGTAAATTCGGCGTCGCGCCGGAGTTAGTATACCTAGGGTCGAGGACCGGGTAGTAGTAAGGCGAATAGGATAATTCTAGCGTAGTCGGCTACGGCGCTCGGTAGTAGTCTTAACCGCGACGGTCGGAGTACCGTTATTAGCTAAGTACTCGGTCGTAGGGATACTAGTCGTAGGGATACTAGTTATAGGCAAGAACGCGAGAATACTAGCGGAAGCTATACTAGTAATAACTATAAGGTTTGCGATTATATCGATAGCGCTAGAGGCTAAGCCTACGGTATAGATAATACTAAAGGTAGTAAAGCTAGTCGCTATAGTAGCGATAGCGGCTACGAGGGTCGCGACGGTAAAGTAGGTTATTATAGCTATAGAATAGATAGTTTAAGCAACTTCGACGGCAACTACGGCGAACGTAGAGGTAAATTTAATTATCTTAATAATAATAAGATCGCTAGTAACGCTCGCGGCGCCGGCGTACGCTCTACCTACGAGCCGTTATCTAGTAAACGCTCCCGTTCTAACGGTCGACGTGCCTCTCGAAGAGCCTTATTAAGCGTCTTACGTACGTCTTTGTATCTGTCTTCTAGGGCCTTTAGTGCGCCTAGTCCTATATCGCCGGTAGGACTATATTAATCGGAACGTAAGTAATAAGCGTTACCCTCGGCGTAGTCCTATAGGTACGTATAGTTAGGCTAGTAGCGCTAAACGTACTCTCTCTCGACCGTACTAGTAGCGTCGTCGCTCTTAGGCACGAAGTCCTACGCGTTAAGGTATAGATTCTTAGCTAGGGCGACGTTACCTTATTAAATAGCGTCGATCTTCTAGAAGATTTAATAGCCGCGAAGGGACGGGATTTCCTACTATACGTTGTCGAATAGGTAGGCGGCTAGTATTACGCTCTAATTGCGCCTAGTTATAAGCGATTCGATAGCGCTTTTCTAACTTGCTTTTATAAAGGCGTAGGCCGGGTTTGCTACTATAACGACTATAGGCGCGTAGGTCTGTAAGTAGTCGAAGCTCGTATTACGTAGGAGCTTAAGCGCTATATTAGGGAGGATTAATTTTGCGTTAGCGAACAAGCGTCGCTATACTATATTAAACTACCTAATAGTAAGGCCTATATTATACGATCCTAGTTCGTTTAGATAGGTTGCGAGATAGTCCTCTATCTCTATCTAGTTAGCGTCGTTCGCTATGCCTAGATTCTCGTAGTCCGCCTTATTTCCTTCTTAATTACTATTTAATTCGCTACCGTCGTCGTCCTTCTTATTACTATTATAACCGTCCTTTCCCTAATTTCTATCTAACTCGCTACCTTCTACCTCCTCTTCGCTACTATCCTAACTGTTATTTCCCTAATCGCTATTCGACTCGCTATCCCCTATAGTACCGCCGGTAATAAATAGGCTACTACTAGGGGTAGGGCGCTAGTCGGCTTCGAGGTCGGCGAGTATACGGCTATAGAACTCTATACCTTTGTTAGTAATATAGTAGCGTACGTCGTTACGGCGAACGACGTAACTGTTTATAATAAGCGCCTCGACTACTAGGAATACGGTATAGCTCGGGTTAGTAAAGGTCTTAGCTACCGCCGCGTCGAGAGTAACTAGGTATAGATCGGCTAATAATAGATATAATAAGATCTGCCTACGGGCTTCGCTAGTTTCCTAGGGCATTTCCTTCTTCCGGCGTAGCTCCTAGGGGGGATCTTAGCCCTTTTCGTAGTAGTAGTAGCCTTCCTCGCCTTCCTCTATTATAGCGAACAATCCGTTTCCTATATCCGCTAAAAACCTATCGGCGCGTATCTTATTCGCCCTAAAGCTAACTATCTAAGCCGGTAGGCTAAAATTCTTTATAATATATACCCTAATATCGTCTACCGTAAACTTCGCGTCGTCCCTAAAAGAAAGACCTACCGCGAGGACCTACCGCTCCTATGTCTGCTATAGCGGGTCGCCTATAGCCGGATCTATCGTAGGTAACTCTAATACTATACTCGCTAATCGACCTAAGATGTCCGTAGATTGCTACGAACTAATAAGGAATATACTCTAATCGAAGACTTAGGATAGGATAGAGAAAGCGATACTAATAGATCGGATAGAATATTAAATATCGTTAACTCGGGTCGGTTACTAACTACGAGGACGCTTAGGGTCCGAGATAACGCGATAAGGATAGGGTATTTGCTAAGGCAACTACGTTACGACTCCGTAGGAGCCGTAATACCGCGCTAGCGCTTAGACCGACGCGGCTACGCTTTGTCTAAAAAAGGCTAACGATAGCGCGTTTTCCTAACTACTCTTCTTACGCTCTTCTACGGCGGTTACTCGTCTTCTAGGTACGCCTACTCGAAGGCCTAGACTAATTCCTATACGGTATCGAGATCGCTAATATCGTACTAGGCGTTATAGCTATCGCTATAGCCGAGCTATTTAACTAAAAACTAACGGACTAGCTTGCCCTAGCGAACGATTATACGTCTATCGAGCACCCTCTCTATCTCGTAAGAGTCCCCTTCGTTATACTCGCCTAGTGCCTCTATAGTAGCTACCGGCGGCGGTTCGTAATTAGCCTTTCGTCTAAAGGGATCTAGCTCCGACGGGGCCTTCTTAAGATACGCGACGGAGATTACAGGATAGATTTTTATAATCGACGGTAGCTCGAGATAGTATACGAGCCGACTAATACGCTCGAGTACCTTAAATAGTCCTTTGCGACGATAGCCGAACTTCCGCGATTGCCCTAGAACCTTATAGCCCGAATAACCGAGCCTAACGGCGAGCTTAAGTATAACTTTGTCGCCCGGACGTAGTATTAATAGCTTATACTTAGCGTTATATCGTTCCTTTATCTTTATCGCTCCCTACGCTATCGTATTCTAGGCTTCCTTCTAGATCCTGCCTTAGGCTGCCGCTAATTCGTTAGGATAATTATCTAAGTGCGTAATCGAGTCTAGATTCGTATGCTTTCCTATTACGATTTCGTTAGGCGACTATCCGGTTATAGCGCTACGGGAATTGTTTAACGTAGCCTAGAGAGAGGCGATATACTACGTCTAATCTTCGCCTAGGTACTCGGAGAGCTAGTACCGAAGTACGGTTTTAACCGTCTAATTCGTTCTTTCCGATTGCCTATCGGTTTAGGGATAGTACGCTATAGAAGTTAGTAGCTTAGAGCGTAATCGATCGAAGACACCCTTTATAAAGCCTAAAAGCTAACGCGGGTCTCGATCGGCGATTATTACTATAGGGAAGCTTATATCTATAAGGTAGAGGTAGTCGATATACGCTACGCCCTACCGCGCTACCTCCTAATCCTTACGACCTACGACTATCGCTACTTTTTTAGAGAATTTGTACGTAGATATAAGGATAGCATCTATACTACTAGGACTAACTAGCAGCGCCGTTACTAGATCTACTATAGCGGTATAGAAAACGCCTCTAGTCGGCGGAATAGGTTGCAATTCGCTATATAGCGTATAACGCTACGTTTAGATTAAGAGGCACTACTAGTAATAGTCGATATACTTACGGAGTTTCCTACTTATACCCTAGATATAAAAAGATGCTTAAAGCCGGTCGTAGTAGCGATAGAACCCTTAATAGTGCCTATCGTCGTACGCTTGCGCAAACACGTCTTTAACTATAGACTAAGGGATATATAAACGCTCGCGACCTGCCGTAGATTCGCGGCAGTAGAGTAGGTCGTCGCGCTTAAAGAACTTAATCCCTAAGGGGTTGCTAAACTCGTCCCTAGCGAACGGGTCCTTGCCTTTGTCGTATAGAACTAGGTCTTTCGTAATAGTAGGGATATCTACTCTATCGAGATATAAGCGCTCGAGCGCGTTACGTACTCGCGCGTAGCGTACTAGGCGCTATACTATCGACTAGTAGTCGTCGTACTCGTACGCTAGCGAAAGCTTACGCTTAAATGCCGGATCTATCTCTACTAGGATTGTATAGAACGCCCCTAGACTAGATAAACCGCCGTGCCTATAGTACGTAAAGGGATCTAGATTTTCCGCCTCCGGATCTTTCTTAGAGGATTCGAGGTCGCCGAGAAGGCGACTAAGAGCGTCTAGAACTAGGTAGATGCGGCCTAGGCGATATACTATACTAATACGAAACTAAGACAGATATAGGGATGCCCGTACTAGCTTAAGGTTCTATTTGCCTGTATCGGTCGTCGTAGTTAGCGAAACCGAGTTAGTAAGGCCTACTACGGCGTAGTAATCCGTAAAGATTATAGTAGGATATACTAAAGCGTATATTAGATAGCCGATTTTTCTTACTATCTAGACAATCCCGGAGTATTCTAGCTTAGTTAGCTAGTATCTCTTCTCCGCGTTACTTAATCCTCGGCTAAGAAACAGAATCGGCTAGATACGGTAGCGAGGGAACAGTTGCGCCTTACTATATTCGTCGAAGAGCGGCTCTAGATCGCCCTTAACGTAGTAGACTACTACGCTATACCCGAACTCCCTCGAGGAGTCTATATTAGCGTAAAGTCGTCTAGAGTAGTCGAAATAATAGAGAAACTTAGGCGATCTAAACATAGATTAGAGGTAATTAAATACCTTAACTAATTCTAGGCGATGCTCTAGATTTTTCCCTAACAGAGTCGTCGCGACGAGCCGCCGTCTTCTATTGCCTATTAGTAGGGCTCCCTTAAGCAATCTAGTCTTCTCGGCCTATAAAGGCGCGGCTATCTACGCGTAATAGGGTATATGCTAACGGAGCTAGTTAGTTAAGCTAAGGTAGTATTCTAATTTCTAGACAGACTCCGGGAACTAGAGCGAGGTAATCGTAGCGATTTTCTTATCGCTCGTCGCGAGACCTAGCCTACTAACGTACTAGCCTAGTAATATCGCTAACGGGAAGCCGAGAAATGTCTTCTTCGGACTAATACTAATAGAGACAGCGTCTAGTAGGCGAAAAACCTCCTCTAAATAGCATAGATACTCTTCTAGCGTCTACGAGAATACTACGATATTATCGATATATACTCGAGCGAAACCCCGATAGTCGCGTAGGATGCGATCTAGCTTCCGCTAAACGAACTAGACACTATTCGAGTAGCCTATAATAGCTACGTTAAACTGCTCCTACCCGCGGTAGGTATTAATCGCTAGCTTATAGCGATCTTCTAGAATATTAGGTAGTCTATAGTACTAATATAGTTGCATCCTACTAGGAGGCCGAATAGGTCGGCTTAGAGCGGAATCTAGTAGCTATCTAGTATAGATATATAGTTTAGGGCGCGAATGTCTACTACCGCCCTAGGCTTATTAACGTTGCCGCCCTTCCTATCGGATACGCGCTTCTAAACTATAAAGACGGGGAACCCGAAGGGTATTAGTTCGGTAGTAAACTCTATTTTTCTATTTTGTGCCCTAGTTATAGAGATCTTCGTATATCTTATCGACTACTTCCTAATCTCGCTTTCCTAAATTAATTACCTTTAGCGGAGGGAGCTTGTTAAGGTAGTCTAGGGTTATAGGAATCGGTATATATTTAGACTCGGGGATGTTAACAATCGTACGCCGATCCGTAAAGAGCTTAGGATATTTTTCTACTACTACGGCGATTGCGTTAGCCCGATCGGGCGCGCCGTAGATAGTTATACCTAAGTCGTACTTCTACTCGAGCTCGGCTATTATTATTAGCGCGTTTGGATTTAGCGCGGCTAGCCTATAATTCTCGGCGTCTACGTAAAAAGCGCCTTCGAAGGTAGAATCTAGTAGCGTACTAATTCGCTAGCTAGCCTTTAGAAGTGCTTCGGAGGTAGAATTATTATAGACTTGCGCGTATAAGAAGGACGAGTCTACTAACTAGTTATATACTAATACTAACGGCGGCGATCTAGTAGACAATCCCTAAGCAGATCTATACGGTTGTAGTACTAGTCCTACTTCTAGCAAGAAGTCGCGTTATCGTAGTAGATCGCCGGCAAAATTAACTAGGACTATAGTTACCGAACGAGATAGAAGTAGGACATCGCCTACTACGCGGATAGGGCGATTTAAGACCGGTTTACCCTTTTTCCGCTTTACGCTAACCTTAAAGGTAGCGTTACCCTAATTAGCTACTATAACCTTCCTCGCTAGCACGTTAATCTTTATACCCTTAATAGCGACCGCGTCTATTCCCTATAGGACCTTAGCCTTTAGACTCGGGACTAGGTAAACCTCGCGGACTATATAAGCGAGCGCTACCGTACTGTCCGTACGCTACGATAGTATATAAAAATCTAACTAAACATACTCGGATATAGCCTAAGCTCCTACGATACCCCTAATTTTAAGCGGCTTACGAAGATAGAGAATCTAGATATCGGGGCGCTACTAAAGTACGAATGCTTTATCGGCGAGAGTTATAGTACAGCTAGTATCTAAACAAATCTACTCTATAGCGCCCTAGGGCGAAAACTAGTAAAGAAACGTTATATACTAAAAGTTGCAAAAGGCGTAGCTGCGCTATACTAACAGCACTGCTATAGATCGGTAGACTATAGGGTTGTTTAGCAATCTTTGCTATATAGGCGGCGGCGGCGCTAATTTCTTCGCGTAGCCGGTACGAACGTAATAGTATAAGAGATTTCTCGACGCGAATTCGTAACTATATATCTTATAGACGTAGGCGGACGAAAGATATAGACGAACACTAGAGAGGACTTTAATTTCTTAAGGGGCTTTAGCTATAAGCGAAAGAGGAGTACCGATACTACTAAAGTAGGCACTATACTCAAACTAATACGGGTCTAAATAATATATATCTTCGCTTAGGTCGCCGAAGTAACCTTACTTAACGGGCTAGGAGTCGTCCGCGTCCTACGACCGATCCTATAACTATTCTAGGTTAGCATCCTCGGCACTATAATAGGCCCGTTTAGAAGGAATTTGCTCTAGGGCTTCCTCGCTACTAAAGTGCACTTATTAACGATTATTCTAGCGCGGCTTCGCGTTAGCGGCCCTATCGAGGCGCTTTAGATCCTTCTAAGGGAAGAACTTCTTCTATAGCTCGCTTCTACTTACGTTAGGTTACTAATTGTTCTAATAGTAGTTATTAGGACGATTCTACTATTTGTTAGTATTAAAACGGGCGCGATACTCGCCTAACGATCTAGTCCGGCTAGGATTATCCTTCTAATTCCGAGTACTGTCGGCTCTTCTTAGTAGATTATCGCGACCGCTTCTCTAATAGTTAGGCTAGCGACGATTCTTACCTCCGGTAGCTATCTACTCCTATATATAGAACTTCTTCTCGCAGGCTATAACGAATTCGTCCGTCGTCGTATCCTCGTCTAGTTTAAATAGAGCCTCCTAGAAACGCGGCTCTAAACAGCGATAGGCCTATAGGATCTATAGTTCTTTACCGAAGCTAGCGTCGCCCGCTAACCTTATTATTATAACGATATAGTCTATAATCGACTTTCCTACCCTAACGTCCTTCTAGCTATACGATTGTTAGTTAAGTAGCTTTATCGCTTTTACCGCCGAAACCTTCTAGCGCTTACTAAGCTTCTCTTACTAACGCTTAATGCCGTGCCTCTTACGAAGGTAGCGGCGATTTTAACTAGAAATCTACGCCTAGTACTAGGTCTATACAATTCCGCGGAAACAAAGGGAAATATTAAGGCAAACCTCCTCTAATTCTACGATATATATATAGTCCTTAGCCGCCGAGATAAAGGCGTATACCGATTAGTAGGTTATTTTATTACCTACTAAGGCATAATCGCTGTCGCTATGTTCTATTATACTTAGCGTCGGGTCGAAGAATCTTAGATAGGCTAGATCGAACCTAGGACGGTGCCGATAGTCGGCCGGTTCTTCGGAGTCTAATTTAGACGAGGAACGATCTCTATAATAGCGATAACGGCAAGCCCGGCGATGCGCGCTATATTTTCCGCTATAGTAGCTATTATCGTCGCTCGACGAGCTATTAGATAGCGAAGGGAAACCGCGAGCGCGATGCTTTCCTTTCCGGTTCTTACGCTAATAACTAGGATTTGGCTCGCTATACTCCGTATAGCTATCGTATCGGTTAGCGTCGTACGAGCTACTATTTTACGTATAAGGGCCTAGGGTATAAGCTTGCTAGTAAGCTTATTAGTAATAGCGAGGATTATCTAGACGAAATTAGCGCGACTAGCCTATATTCCCTCTAGTATAGGTAGCGTAGCCCTAGGGCGGCGTTTGTTAATAATAGCAAGGGTTATCGGGAGCGAATTGTCGTATCTAGCTAGGAGTAGCCTAGCCCTAGGCGTACGTTTGCTAGTAATATAGCAGATCGGGAGCGAATTAGCCCGTCTAGGTAGCGTTTCTATTACGTTTAGGCTCCCGAGCAGCCTAGCCCTAGGTATACGGTTACTAGTAATAGCGTAGATCGGGAGTAAATTAGCCCGCCTAGCTAGCATTTCCGTTGCGTTTAGGCTTACGAGCGGCCTAGCCCTAGGCGTACGTTTGCTAGTAATTATATAGATTATTAGGAGCAAATTTGCCTATCTAGCTAGCATTCCTATCGCGTCCCGGTTACTAGTAGTAGCGAGGATCTCCGCTAGTATTCCCTCCGCTATAGGTAGCGTAATTATAGCCTTAATTACCGTCTAGACCTAACCGCGGGCCGTAGCTAGCCGGTTAGCTATCGAGCGAGTCGTTTAGATCCTATAGCAAGTCGCGGTAGCTACTCTCGGAAACTAAACCCGCTCTCTTAAGTCGCGACCTCTAACGCCGGCTAAGATAGTCCTCGACTTGCTCTCGGAACTCGTAGCTATAGTAGCTGTCGCGGTCCTCCTATCCTAGATCGTCCTAGCCGGCGTAGGAACGATCGCTACTTATAATACGCAAACGATCGTTGCGACTATTATCGTAGTCTTCGGGGCCCGCCTAGGAACCGGTCTAATCCGGTTAAGGAGAAAGGCATTATTCTATAAGAAATTAGGCGAGGCGATTATCTAAGATAATACCTTAACGTAGTACCGACTCTTATAAGGCATATAGGCGCTACTAGTCTAGTTGTTTATAGATCTCGCTACGATCTAGCTCTATCGTAGACCCTATAGATAGCGGACGCTAGTGCCGGCTACGAGGCTCGCTATTACCTAGATTTCCCTTCGTTAGCCCGCGGCCTCGCGGCGCGTCCTTATAATTATAGTCTATTAGGCCTCGTCTATTATCTAGTAGAGGATACGGCGAGGATTCTAACGGCAAGGATTTATCGCTAGAGATCCTTATTAGTAACGGTCTACGTAGAAATATAGAGGGCAATATACTATCTATATAATTATTAGGACGTCGCGCGCGTAGTTATTCCGAATAGGTAGTAGCTCTAGGCGGTCGATACCGACTTAGAGAGGATAGTAGCAACGACGCCGCCTACTAAGTAATCGGCGAAAACTCTAGTGCCCGCGAAGAAGGCGAGCGATAAGTAGCCGGATCGGGCTATAGGCGTTACTCTCCTACTCGTACTCGTTCGATGTCCGCGGGCGAGTATACCTTAGGGAGAAACTGCTTATAATAGTACGAATCGCGAGTGTTCGGAAAAGCTACTTTTAGTTCCTTAATCGATTGTATTAAGGTGCCTTTATCGACTACCTACTAGCTAGGGAAGTCGATTCCGTCGAGGGTATATAGGTATAGCTCGTCGATCTTAGCCTAAGACGGTAGTAGATTTCCTAGTCGCGGGTAGTATTATAGGACGTAGGAGGCAAGCAGGTCTATACGGCCGTGCTTTGCTCTAAGTTAAACTATAAAATTCTCGCTATACCGGACGTAGTAGCCGATAAAGGTACAAATACGTAGGATATAAGACTTAGTATCTAGTAATCTAAGATTATAGTACTAGGGTAGCGGTCGGACCGCTAGTTTAACCGATTTATACTTCTATTCGGGTTAGAAGCGAAACGAAGCGTAGGATTAACGTAAAGCGTTATATAGTAGAGTATCGTTATAGAGGCTGTCCGGATTAGTAGCAAAAGTAGTTTGTTAACTAGTTAGGGCTAATCCTTCCGTTGTTCCTCGAAAGGTACCTTCCTAAGGATACGGGGAAATAGCTACCGGCCGCTAAAGCGCGGCTACCTACCGAATCCGCGGTTAGGCGATTCGGGTATATAGTATATTAGTATCGGCGAGGCACTATAGTAGGTAGCCGCCGACTAGTACGGAATAGTATAAATCGAGTAAATATCGGTCGTAACGTAGCGAGTCGAATCGTCGCGGTCGGCGCTAGATCGGGGGAATCCTTAGCTAATCGTCTCGGTTCTCGTCGTAATTAGGACTAATAGCCCGGTTCTAGTAGAGGAGTTAATTAGTATAGAAGCTAATTAGGTCGTAATCTTAGCGAAGCTACTAAGTTATTAGGATACGCTCTATAGAGCAGAGATAGACACGATTCTAGTATATAAAGATAATTAATTGTTAGTTAGTTACTAGCCTAGGAAACTATATATATTAATCGTTATAATCTGCGGCAGGATCGATAGTATCCGAAGTAGGATCGGCCGCACTAATGTCTAAACCGTAATATATAGTTAGTTCTATACGTATCCTATATAAGGTAGGTACGTATAATAGCTAGTATAATATCGATAGTTTTACGCCGTATAAGGCTAATAGTTAGTGCGGCGCTTATTCTTTTTTCGAAGGTTAGCCTATAGGGGTAGCGTTAGCTACTAAGAGGTGCTTTCGGTACTTAGCGGTAGTACGGTCGATTCGGGCCTAGTCCTTAGGTTTGTCGCATTAGCCTAGTAGATAGCTAGTACTATCGCAATTGAAGCACTTTAATCTAGTTAGGAGGTTGCTATAGCTGCTATTAGTCGAGCGGTTAGCGTTATAAGGATACGAGCCCCTTCTATAGCCCCTATTACGGCCTCCTCTATATAGCCGTCGGCTACGGCCTCTTCTACGGTCGTTGTTACTGTTCCTATTGTTAGCATTATTGTTCTAGTAGGACCCTTAGCCGTTGCCTCTATAGGCACTACGATTGCCGCAGTTAGTACTAGCTAGTCGGATCCTCGATTCTAGTCGTTACTAGAGCTAAACAGCCCGTTCGGCGGTTTCTACTTCGACTATAAATTAAATGCGTATTAGATTAGCTTGTTCGAATATACGGCGACGGTCTAATTCGAGGATAAGCTCCTATCTAAGTTTTAGGCGTATCTCGGAGATCTATATAGAATTAGTCTTAGGCGGAAGGTCGTCTTTAAGGGTTTTTAAATAGGCCTCGAATAAGCGGGCCGATTAATTAGTCTTTTGCTTAGCTCGAAGGTACTAGTCCTAAGTATATTGTTGCCTTAGTATAGGGTTTCTAAGGGTGTCTAGTATAATAGTTTTATAGGTTTGCTACTAAATAGCGGTCTAATTAGTAAGGGAGTCGAAATAGTTATCCTAGGTGCGTTTTAGGTCTCTATTAATGTATTATATAGCATAGACGACTAACGAGTAATCGTCCGGAAGAGCCCTAGGTGCGTTTCGCTAGTTAAGCTTATAGTTACGAATGTAGTCGTTATATTGCTTTTAGCTAGAGCTATTAAATACGGTACAGTCCTTAAGTTTAGTATCCTTCTTCTAAACTAGGACTAATAGTAAGGAAGGCCCTGCTATCGGCTTAGTATTAGTTATTAGGGCTTCCTATAGGCGGCGAATTTCGAGGAGGTTGTTCTTTAGCTATTATTCTTAACGTAAAGCAGCGAGCCTGTTTTAGGTAGCTTCTTAAAGTCTCGCTACTAGCTAGGGGCTAAAGGCTAGTTAGCTATATCGACGGTTAACAATATTGCTAAGAATGTCGTTAACGGGCAACGAGGGGTTATCCCCTTCGATTATAGGTTCTTTAGTAGGCCCTCTAGTAGGCTCTTTAGTAGGAGGCACTTTAGCAGGTGCTTTAGTAGGCACTTTAGTAGGCACTATGCTACTAGTGTTATTATTGCTAGCGCTACTAGCGGCGCCGCGGTTGTTGTTACTTCGTAATAAGCCGGCTATTGTAAGGGGTAATACTAATAATATATTATAGGCCCCTAAGATACGGATATAGCGGAATTAGTAGATATCGGCTTAGTGCGATTAACTTAGTATAATAGGCTATATAGAAGGCCTTGCTTAATAATTAGTACGGTTGTTTTAATAGAATAGTACGTATAGGTCCCGTTCTTCGGGCGCAATATAGTTAAATCGATAGTTTTCGTAGCTATACCGCTAAAAGCTTAAAATAAGGACTATCTAGCTACTACTCTTAAAGGGTAGATCGAATACTATATAAGAAGGGTATATTAGCAGGTAGATAGGGTAGTAGTAGGTATAGGTAGTATTCGATAAGGAGCTAGGAGAAGAGGGAGGAAGGTAGGCAAGTTAGCCTATTACTAAGCGCCAAGCCCTGCCTAAGGCATTAAGACCCTAGCTTTACTCGAGCCCGGTTACATACCAATTACGTATAACCTCTTTAGTCCTAGCAATTACAAGATTAAGCTGTATTAAATACCTGCTTTATATAAAGCACCTATATCTAGAATATAACGCTAATAGACTAGCGATTACCGCTTATTTAAGCTAATAGCTTTATAAATTTTACGGGGCTTCTAATACCTTATATAGTAACTACAAAGGTATATTAGGACCAAAGAGGTTATACGTAATTAGCATATAACCGGGCTCGAGTAAAGCTAGGGTCGTAATGCCTTAGGCAGGGCTTAGCGCTTAGCAATAGGCTAACTTGCCTGCCTTCCTCCCTCTCCTCGTAGCTCCTTATCGAATACTACTCGTACCTACTACTACCCTATCTACCTGCTAATATACCCTTCTTATACAGTATTCGATCTACCCTTTAAGGGTAGTAGCTAGATAGTTCTTATTTCAAGCTTTTAGCGGTATAGCTACGAATAAGACTAATCTAACTATATTGCGCCCGAAGAACGGGACCTATATATACTATCCTATCGAAACAACCGTACTAATTATTAAGCAAGGCCTTCTATACGGCCTATTACACTAAGTTAAGCATACTAAGCCGATATCTACTAATTCCGCTATATCCGTATCTTAGGGGCTAATAATACATTATTAGTGTCGCCCCTTATAATAGCCGGTTTATTACGAAACAACAACCGTGCTGCCGCTAGCAGCGCTAGCAACGACAACGCTAGTAGCATAGTGCCTACTAAAGGGCCTACTAAAGCACCTACTAAAGTGCCTCCTTCCGAAGAGCCTACTATAGGACCTGCTAAAGAAGAACCTATAATTCTAGGTAACGACCTAGAATTGCCTGTCGACGACATTCTTAACAATATTATTAACCGTCGATATAGCTAACCGGCCTTTAGCCCCTAGCTAGTAGCGAGGCTTTAAGAAGCTACCTAAAACAGGCTTACTACCTTGCGTTAAGAACAATAGCTAAAGGATAATCTTCTCGAGATTCGCCGCCTCTAGGAATCTCTAACAACTACTACTAAGCCAATAGTAGGACCTTCTTTACTACCTATCTAAAAGAAGGATGCTAAACTCAAGGACTGCACTATATTTAATAGCTCTAGTCGGAAGCAGTACAACGACTACATTCGTAACTGTAAACTTAACTAGCGCAACGCACTAAGAGCGCTACTAGACGACTATTCCTTAGTCGTACACGCTATACAGTACATCAATAGCGACCTAAAGCGTATATAGAATAACTATTTTAACTTCCTTAACGATTAGACCGCTATTTAGTAGCAAACCTACAAAACTATTATACTAGACACCCTTAGAAACCCTATACTAAGGCAACAATATACTTAGGACCTATATCTTCGAGCTAAATAGAAGACTAATTAATCGGCTCGCTTATTTAAAGCCTATTTAAAAACCCTTAAAGACGACCTTCCGCCTAAGACTAATTCTATATAGATCTCGGAAATACGCCCTAAGCTTAGGTAGGAGCTTATTCTCGAATTGGACCGCCGTCGCGTATTCGAACAGGCTAATCTAATACGTATTCAATTTATAGTTAAAGTAGAAACAGCTAAACGAGCTGTTTAGCTTTAGCAACGACTAGAATTAAGGATCCGACTAGCTAGTACTAACCGTAGCAACCGTAGTAGCCGCGGAGGAAATCAAGGTTCCTACTAAGACAACAGTACTAATAGTAGGAATAGTAATAACGACCGTAGAAGGGGCCGTAGCCGGCGACTATATAGAGGAGGCCGCGATAGGGGCCGTAGAAGGGGCTCGTATCCCTATAGTACTAATCGCTTAACTAACAATAGTAGCAATAGCGGCTATAGCAACTACCTAACTAGATTGAAGTGCTTTAATTATAATAGCACTAGCTATCTACTAGGCTAATGCGATAAACCTAAGGACTAGGCCCGAATTAACCGTGCTTCCGCTAAGTATAGGAAACACCTTTTAGCCGCTAATGCTACCCTAGTCGGCTCTTTTAATTAGTCGAAAAAAGAGTAAGCGCCGCACTAACTGTTAGCCTCGTGCGGCGTAAGACCATCGACATTGTGCTAGCTATAATACGCTCCTACCTTATATAGGATACGAAGGGCACTATCTATTAAACTAAGGTTATACTAGATCTAGGAAATTCAGTTAGTGCCCTTATTAGCTATCGCCTAGCTAAGCAATTAGACCTTCGACAACTGCCGAAGACTGACCTACTAACCCTTGCTTAGTTTAATAACGCTCGGTACTTAACCTATAGGGCCTACTATATTCCTATAGCTCTAAAGGACGACCTCGGGAATAAGCGCCTACTAGATTTTACTGCCTACGTAGTAGACATAGACAGCCTCCTATCTAAGATTGTTATTAGCAACCCTGTTCTTAAGTACTATACTATAGTTATAGACTTAGGCAGTTAATAGTAGCAATTTAGAATCGCTAGGAAAGAGGACATTAAACACATCGATATTAGCGAGTGCCCTAACGATATTAGGGTCCTATTCATCGGCAACCTAATACCTGCCGCAGCTAACCTAATAGTCGACCTATTAGGCGATAACGATAAGCCTATGCCCCCTAATAGCATAGACTCTAATTAGCTTGCTCGCATACCGGAGCCTATTCGAGAAACCTATATTAATGTGTTTAAACACTACTTAGCATCGACATTGCCTATATTTAAAGAGACGGATTATAAGATTGATATTATAGAGGGCAAGGAGGTCCCTTTTAGCCCCCTCTACAACCTTAGTAAACGAGAGCTTACTATATTACGTAAGTACCTAGAGGAAAACCTAGCTAATAGTCGCATTCGGTATAGTAACAGCCCTGCTAGCGCCCCTATCCTATTCGTACTAAAGAAGGATAGTAGCCTACGCCTATATATTAATTATCGTAGGCTTAACGCTATTACTATTAAAGACCGCTGTCTACTTCCTCTTATTAATAAGACCCTCGATCGCCTTTCTAGTGCTTACTACTATACTATATTAGACATTAAGGATGTATACTATCGTATCCGCATCCGTAAGGGTAATAAATAGAAAACAGCCTTCCGTACCTGCTATAGCTATTTCGAGTATTTAGTTATGCTATTTAGGCTAGCTAATGCCCCTACTATATTCTAGTCCTATATCAATCGGGCCCTATTAGGCCTATTAGATTACCTCTATATAGTTTACCTAGATAACATCCTAGTTTATATCTACTTACCTAATATTGCGGAGTACTAGGCTATAGTCCGTAAGGTACTCGATCGCCTACGAGCCTATAGCTTATATTGCAAGCCTTCTAAATGCACCTTTGCTACTAAAGAGGTATTATTCCTTAGCTTCCTCGTATTAACTAAGGGTGTTAAGGCTGATCCTAATCGGATTAAAACCATTACTAAATAGCCTGTTCCTACGTTAATTAAGGAACTATAGTCGTTCCTCGGCTTCGCTAATTTCTATCGTCGCTTTATTAAGGGCTATTTACGGCATGTAATGCCCCTAACTAAGCTTACTAAAACTAAGGCCAACCCAACTAGGGAGTTCAAATAGACTAATAGAGTATAAGCCGCTTTTAACGGCCTAAAGCAACGCTTTACTAATGTCCCCTTATTGTTCTATTTCGTGCTAAGCAAGTAGATCCGAATTAAGACTAACGCTTCACAGTTCGCTATATCGGCTATTATATTATAGCAATTAGATAATAACTATTACTAGCACCCGATTGCCTTCTTTTTACGAAAGATGATCGATATAGAACGTCGATATAAGACCTACGAGTAAGAGCTCTTAGCAATCGTAGAAGCCTTTAAGCATTAGCGCTACTATCTTAATAGTGCTTAGCATACAATTCAGGTCTATACAGACTATAACAACCTCCGTAGCATTACTAAGGTTACTAGGGTTATAGGTCGATAGGCTAGATAGGCCGTCTACCTCGCCGGGTTTGATTTTAATGTATTATACTAGCTAGGCGTAAGTAACCCTACTAATAGCCTATCGAGGCGACCTAATTACGACAGCGAGACCTAATACATCAATTCTTTGTTTCCAACCCTATAGTATAAGATTGCTATAGCCCGTATTATTAATAAGTAAGCGCAGGATAAGCGGACTTCCGGACCCCGCGGCGATAACAAATACTATAGCAGAGTTGTCGTTCTTCTAGTATACGTTAAAAGAAAGGACGTAGATCGCTCGAGCTATAATAACTCGATTAAAGACATTGCTATCTATAGTAATAGCCTATATAGCGATAGCACTATAGAAGAGGTTATAGTAGTTCCGGCTACTAGTGCTATTAGATACATATAATACGTACCTCGTTCGATAGCACGGGTACTATTAAATAACCTTGCAAATAGGGATAGTTAATCGTTTATAGATAAGCTGTTGCGTGCTTAGCAGAGGGACGCCTTTGCTATCGAGCGCATTAATAAGCTTGTAAGTAGACGGGCGACTCGATCTAGTAAGAGTAATAACTAGTCGATCGACGACAAAGGTTACTTAAAGTTTAAGAGCAGATACTATATTCCCGCTAAACAATCGATTAGACAAGAGCTTTTAAAGAGGCACTATAATAGTAAGCTCGCTAGTTACTATAGTATAGAGAGGTCGTACGAGTTACTATCGCGCATATACTACTAGCTAAATAGTAAGCGGCATATAAAGGAGTATATATAGACCTATATAGTATACTAGCGAGTCAAAGCACTAAAGCACTTACTATTTAGCGAGTTGTCTTTACTTCCTGTTTCTAGGAAGCCATTTGCTAAGCTTATAATAGACTTTATTATAGGCCTTCCGCCTGCTAAGCGTAGAGGCAGCAAGGATATGTATAATGCTATCCTTGTTATAGTAGATCGATTTACTAAAGGCGCTCGATATATCCCGGCGCGGAAAGATTAGACTACTATTAATATAGTAGAAGCGCTATAGAACAATATCTTCTATACCTATTAGGGGACCCCTAAGGAGATAGTGTCTAATCGTAGATCGACACTAATATCTTACTATTAGAGCGAGATTTGCTTGTAGCTAAGACTAAAGCATCGGCTATTAACAGCCTTCTATCTACAAACTAACGGTTAAACAGAGAGGCAGAATGCCACCCTATAGCAGTACCTACGCAGTTACATTAACGAGAACCCTAACGACTAGGTCAACCTCCTATAACTAGCTAAATTCGTATACAATAACAGTGTCTACTTATCGACTAAGGTGTTACTATACATAGCTATAATAGGCTAGAACGCTGCTATGCTATAAGACCTACTATCGCTCGAGGCCGAGCGTAAGGAAAGGGAAGCGCGTTAAATACCCGAAACACTAGCGGCTATTAAGAGGGTTTAGAAGATGCGAGAAATCTATACTAAGATAGCCGAGAAGTTAACAAAGGCTTAAGAGTACTAAAAGACCTACTACGACAAGCACTATACGCTAATAACCTTTAAACAAGGCGATATAGTTATGCTAAGCACTAAGAACCTCCGTATCCGCAAGCACCTATTACCTAATAGCAAAACAAGGCCTAAGCTCGTACTAAGATATATTAGCCTATTCCGTATTCGAGAGGCTAAGGGCACACAGGCCTATTAGTTGTAGCTTCTACCTTATTACACTATCTATAATACCTTCTATATATCCCTCCTTAAGCCGTACTATCTACGCGAAGGGGATAAAGCCCCTGCTAAACACGAAGATATACTAGCGGATAGTAAAGAGCTATAGTCTATAGAACGTATTCTAAAGCACCGGACTAGGCAAGGCAAGAAGGAGTACCTATTAAGATAGCAAGGCTATTTACCTGAATAGGACTTATAGGAAGCTAAAGGTTCTTTTAAAGACATAACTAAGTTGTTAGATAAGTATTAGACTAGTGTAAAGAACAAGAAGAAGGCTAAGGGCCTATAATGTCGCCTAGGAATAATACTATCCCCGGGGTGCTATTAGCTAACTAATTAGAGACAAGCAAGTATTAGTAATAGAGGATAATAAGACTATACTAGGCGCGCTACGACGCGTTAATTAATCAATCGTATACTCTTTTAAGGACTCTACCTCTCTACTAACGCGCCCTATAGGTCCCCCTTTTATTCCTTTATTCTATCGAGGCCTCGAGACCTAGGCGATCGGCAAGGACGGCGCGGCCGGCGCAGCTATATTAGTAACGGTGTTGCGGAGTATATTGCTATTTAAGAAAGGAAGGACATAGCTATATTAGTAACGGTGTTGCCGAGTTGTTGTTAGTTAAAGAAGGAAATTAGAAGAAGGTAAAGTTAGCGCTAAGGCGACTAGCGCTACTATTATTAATATTACTTGCTATTATCGCTACGCCTATAGACACAACCTTACCTACACTACGAGCCTAAGGCACCTTTAATTAAGACTTTAATCAAAAGCTTTAAGCCTATTAAAGGTTTAATCGAAACTTTAAGGCTAAGTTAAAACTTTAACTAAGTTAAAGGATTAAGCGACTAATAGACTAACTAAGAGCAAAAACTATAGAGCTAAGCTAGCCGGGGTCGATCTTGCGGACAATAGGTTACTCCTCGATCTTTCTAACCCTTTAAGCGAGGCGAACCTCTACTACTACACTTATAATAGCCTTTACCTATAGAAACTAGACGAGCTGTGTTTTTTCTAAAAAGATAAGATAAGATTAACAATTGAAGGCTGCTAAACCTAACTAATTAGGGCTAGCGAAACTACGAATAGTAATAGCCCTCGTAATAATAAGAACAAACCCTCGGAAGCGGACAACCCTCGGAAGCGGACATAGCTAGGTCTTTTAAAGTAGACGCAAAGAACTCGGTACGATATTACGTAGAACGGGGGCAGTGCTACAATACCCCGTATACCTACCTATTATAGCAGGGAAGGTGCGCTCGTATTATAATTAGTCGATAGTCCTTAATTCTTGTAGTTATATATCACTTTATTATATACAAGGATAGCGTAGTTAGAGTTAGACATTGTGCTATATTAGAGGTAAGGTTTGACATAGTTACATAATCGGTAGTTAAGCGTTCAATTTAGCGCGGACTAAGCGGCCTATAGGACCTACTAAGTTAGCAGTAACGGGGGTTAAGACTAGAACAAAGACCGGCTACGAGGGCGCGGCCTTTAGAAGGGAAGCGTATATTAGGACTAAAGAGGTTATACGTAATTGGTATATAACCGGGCTCGAGTGAAGCTAGGGTCGTAATGCCTTAGGTAGGGCTTAGCGCTTAGTAATAGGCCAACTTGCCTGCCTTCCTCCCTCTCCTCGTAGCTCCTTATCGAATACTACTCGTACCTACTACCACCCTATCTACCTGCTAATATACCCTTCTTATAAGGTACTAGACAGTCGTTAGAAGGATAGTTATTTAGCCTATTTAATAGACTAGTCGATTAGAAAGTAGCACGACAGTTAACTGTTACTAAATCTACGACTAAGACTAAGCTACTAGCTGCCTTATATATAGGCTTAGAACTAATCTAGTAGAAGCGCTTCTTCGACAATATTAGCCTTACCTTAGATAGCCTTCCTATACTATATTGTAACAATATATAGACCCTACGCATTATTAAGGCAGATACTAGTAAGCTAGACACTAAGCTTAGGTATGTAGATATTTATTAATATTAGCTACGCTAAGAATATAAATTAGGCCGTATATACTGCGAGTACCTAGCTATATAGGATATGCCCGCCGATAGACTTACTAAACTCTATAGACTATAGAACTAATAGAGGTTTATATAGCAACTTAGACTATTAAGGCTACTAACTAATAGGCTGCAAAGTAAAATAGGATTAATACCTAAGGATATATAAGGAGGCAACTCTTCCTTTAACAACCTCTTCCTCTTTAGTAATACAAAGACAACTCTATATAATAGGTAGTAGTAGCGCCCCCCCCTCTATTTGCTACTAATTATAACTAAGTCGATTAAATATACCTTTATCGATTAGCGCTAACAAAAGTGTCTAATACGATAACGACGACTAATTAGAATAAAGGATTCAACCTTATCTTCTAATATAGACTAAACAAATAGTATAGGCAATCGTATAGGAAACTTTACCTTACGGGGTACGTTACTATCGCCTATATTATTACTTCGAACATTACTTCTACTAACTAATAATAAGTCTACGGCGATTATATTAGTGCTAGTAATAATAGTATAGTAGTCTTAGCTAAGGGTAGCGTCCTTAGTTTAAGTTACCTATCCTAATTCGTTAAATCTATTTAACTAATGTATATCCTTACTTAATCCTTCGTCTAATTAAATAGACGCTACCTATACGATTGATCTAATAAACGATAGTAATAATATAAAGGGCTTAGTTCAATTTAATTAAACTAACTTTACTATACGATACGAGTACTTAGATAAGGCTTAATAGTATTAGTCTATACTTAGACTACGTAGGAAGACAATAGTTCCTAGTAATAGGGACTATATATAAAGGTATATATATAGTCCGGATTATGTAACGATATCCTTCTAGGGTAATCGGGGTATAAAATAAAACTCTCTTATATATAGTATAGATTTAAACTATTTTTTTTATTGTTTTAATAAAGTACTATATAAGAAGTCGAAAGGATTAATTTTTCTTTTGTTTATATATAAAGAAGCATTAACTACCTTACCTAAAACGGAAGGCAAGCCCCTTTCTTTTTATATAAGCTAAGGGGGTATATAACGCGTAAGCTTAGTTATATAATAGTACGTAACTTCTTAGTAGGAGAAGGATTTCTATACTATATTTTAGACTATAGAATAAGCAGAACATAGGCAATCAACGAAGCTATATTGAACAGCTAGCAAGGCAGTATTACGTAAGTAATCCACTGCGCTGTGCGTGATACAGGCAACAGAATACCAATTACTAGCCGGCCTGTGCTCTGACGCACAAGGCAGCGATAAAGCACGAGCAAATGTCTGAAAGCCATGCAATACGACATCCACACTCATTCGCTGCCTTGACAACATTCTGATACCCTCAATGTTTAATCTCTAAACCAACCCTCGCTCGTGAAAGCCCGCACGTGCCAAGCATTTCCTGTTTCACGCCGTACGGCAACCCCGTGCTCGTGTGGCTGACGACATCCTCCACTCCCACTTCCACGTCCACTGCCATACAACTGCTGCTGCTACAAATACAATACCACACCACGTTTCTTCACAGCACGACGCCACCGACGACAGACATCGCGCGCACCGAGCTCGAAAGCAGCCGACGCTCCTTTGTACATTTGCCCGCGGCTCGGCGAGGCGATCCGTACGAACTCCAGCAGGGTCACTTACAGACAAAGCCCACGGAGAAGAGCGAACCCGGGCCTGGGGATAAGAGAAGCGCCATATCGAAAGACGTACCAGACTCATACCGCTGCCCAAGATGGCCGGCACCAGGAATTATGACTTTCTCGTACGTGGACACTTATCTCCAACACGCCAGAGGGCATTCACCAAGGTGGAATAGAAGTCGGCAGCAATCGTCTCGACACATAGGCGAGCCAGCAGGCGGCGATCCACGTCGCAAAATGCTACGGGGACATGCGCATAGACTGACCTGCTGTATCTCTACAGATCAAATTGCTGCTCATCGGCGACTCTGGCGTAGGCAAATCATGCTGTCTCCTGCGTTTCAGCGAAGACTCCTTCACGCCTTCTTTTATCACGACCATCGGCATCGACTTCAAGATCCGGACGATTGAGCTCGACGGCAAGAGAGTAAAGCTGCAGATATGGGATACTGCTGGTCAGGAGCGATTCCGAACCATCACCACTGCATATTACAGAGGCGCAATGGGCATCCTACTGGTTTATGATGTCACAGACGAGCGCAGCTTTAACAGTGAGTCTTGCCATGGCACACAGCATGAACAACGGAGAAGGCAGGAGCGTTTGGCTTTAAAAAGGCGGTGACTGACATGTCTATGCTTCCCAGACATCCGAACATGGTTCTCGAACGTCGAGCAACACGCAACAGAAGGCGTCAACAAGATCCTCATAGGCAACAAATGCGACTGGGAAGAGAAGCGAGCCGTGTCGACCGAACAAGGCCAAGCATTAGCAGACGAGCTAGGCATACCGTTCATGGAAGTCTCCGCGAAGAGCAACATCAACGTCGACAAGGCTTTCTACAGTTTGGCAACCGATATCAAGAAACGAATCGTGGATACGCAGCAACCCGCGCATACGAACAACCAGAACGTCAGCGTGGGAGGCGGCTCGGGTAGCGCGGGAGGTCTTGGAAAGAACTGCTGTTGAGAGTGCTTCTTTTCTTATGAGGTTAGACTTATGCAGTGAACAGAGCGCATGGGGACTAATTTGGAGTTGCTCCTTTTATTTTCACGACATGGCGTTTTTTTTTGTGTGTGCTGGAGATCAAATAGTACCCCCAGGTCAGGCAGGTATATCGGATGGCATTGTACAGGCAGCCTTTTTTTGTCTCGAAATTTTCACATGGCTTTCTTGCGTTTCACTTTCACTGCAGGACAGCCCGTTACGAGATAGATATGGGTGCGAAGCAATGGATTCAACGCTACGTCTGCTGCTCACAATGTTGCGGAGAAAATGCTGTAAGTTTCAGTCTCTACCTTGTATGTCTTCTGTGGAGCTGATGAGCGGCCCTGGCTACGCATGTTTCTGCACGTAGTGAAGAGTGCACGACCTCTTGGTCACTGGTTCGCACAAGCCTTGAAGGTTGTCGTTGTAGTCTCGCGGCAACACATGCTACAGCCATCTGTGAGCATTTCTCTACGAATATTCACCTGCAAACTCACCGGCCACCGCACTCCTAGGCATCAACGAGCTATTCGAAATCATCTCATTGCACATTCCAATCCGAGATCTACTGATCCTCCAGCGCACCGCTACAATCTGGCGAGACACCATTTACAATTCGGCTACGATTCAGATCAAAAACTATGCACTCGCGACGAGTCTATACCTACCACCATGGAGGGTACTGAGCGGTGGGTGGGAGGGAGGGAGGTTTTTTTTTTTTTTTTTGCCGAGTGATGAGGAGGTTGGGAGAGGATGGAAATGAAAGTTGGGGGATTTTTTCGAAGAGGAAGAAGAAGAAATCCTTCGCTTCGGATAAAGCAACTTTCAGACCAAACCTCGACGGAGGCGGAAGGTTCAAGGACGTATACTAAACACAGTCCTCAGCCTCGTCGATTGGGTCTTGCTATGATGATAGGACACAAACAAGAACGAGGACGGTGACAAGCGCGTGTCGGAGTCTAAGAAAAACTTGAAGAGTGCTGACAAGGACTCGTCGAAGTCCAAGAAGGGCAAGAATTATGAAGATGGTGATTGCCTTAAGGACGAGTGAGTCGACCGAATTTGGCTCGGTCCTTGAACAAGAGACTCTGAGGTTGCGTTCCCCTCGTTCGAAGATCTGCGTATCTCGGGGTAAAATCAACGAGTTGCGCAATATGTGGAAAAATTTAAATCAGGTCCTGGTGTCCGCAATCGATCGTTGTCATATAGCAATGGGTTCCCCTTCCCCCTCCATAACTTTTCTTTCATCTCCCAGAGGACATGGTTGGCGCGGAGGACTAAAAGGTCCAAAATCCTTATCATTACCCGGCAGCCTATGCACATGGTATCAAAGCACATATGTACAGAAAAACACTGCATTCCGTACCTAACCCATCTTACACCCGAACTCCTCGCTAATGGTTTCATAGGAATTGCATGTCTCTTCTAAGTTTCTACCATTTCATAGAAAAGCATGTAGACCTCCCTTTGCATACCGAGAACATCGCTCGTCTTGCTCTCTTTGATCTTTTCGTCGCTGATTCTCCACCAACGGTCAGTGCTTGTTTTCTTACGCCGTTGGCTGCCTGTGATGCTACGAATGTTGCGAGTTGAGGATGTCCGCTTCGGTTTCTCGGCGTTGCCTTCCGTTGTCGAAACGCCGTTTTTATATGCAGTCGATGTGTCTATGGTCGCCTCTTGTGTTAGTGGTGGGACCGGGATTTCTGCAGTAGACGTGAGCTCGTGCGAGGCGCTCGGTATACTCATGGTTGAGAGCATGGATTTTCGTTTCTCTGCAGATGGCGTAGACGCTTCGACAGGCTGAGTCGATGATCGCGAAGAACTACTCGGGGTTGCTGATGTGAGTGTAGATAGAGATTGGGAGTCTGCGCTTGATACCGGGCTGTCTCGGACATCTCTCCCCTCCTTCCCGGACCTGGCACTCAATATTGGACTATTGAGTGCACTAGGCACAGGAGAGTTCCTCATGCTGAAAACACCCTCTGTACCCATGGTTGTAGGTGTTGAAAATGGTTGAGGTAGGACCTGTCGACGGAACGACTCGTAATGACCACTATTGTGCCCGCCCTTATGCGTCACGACACCTAGCAATCGATACGACTTTCTGTCTAAGAGTCCGCCGAGCGGTAGTGATTCCGGAAACGATACCTTTGCTTGGTTCTTTGCTGATAACGCTGATGGATCCCACACCGATCGGGATAGATGCACCGACAATATCCTGGGGAATGTCGAGATTCGCGTGTGCCTAGCTATCCTTCGCTTCGGCGCAGTGGATGAATCTGGGAGCTTGACATGGTTGGGTAGCTTCTCTGGGTCGTGATCCAGAGCCTCTTGCAACTTGGCTTGATCTCCTTCGATCGCCTTCCTTTCGGATTTCGTTAGATTTGACTTGGCAAGGAGCCGCGTGTTCACTGACATGGCGTGCACAAGTCTGCAACGATCACACACAAAGTCGTCAATATGCTCCACCTTCAACAACCCATCGAAACACTCATTAAGGGTTGCCGATGTTTGTAGATGCGGCACATGCAGCGTAAGGGTCAGGAACGAGGACACTGTTGGCTTTGGTTTGAAACGGCAATGCGAGCACTCGACTTGCGACTCCAGCTTGCCTTGAAGTGGAAACACACATTCGTCCTGCTCCGGATCTTCGTCTCTGTTTCCAGTTGTGGTTGACATGAGTTTACTGTCCCTCGGGTGATCTTCCTCGTTGCCGTTTGGTCGTTCTGCAATAGTTGCCCGAGACTCAATTGTCACACCAAAGCCTTCCGCTAGACTCCGTCTCGCCTTGCGGCGCACTCTCCTGCCCGCATTGTATTCTTCTGCAACTCTTTGCACAATCACTTGCAGAAACTCCTGCGCATCCTGCTGTGTCCTTGAGATCCTAGTTCGGAATGCTTGCTCGACACATCTGATGAAGGACTGTGCCGATATAGTCTTCTTGTAGATAGGCCTCTCATTCAGCGCATCTAGCACCTCTTTCAAGCCCGCAGTGACCAGGCCTTGTTGCAGACCCTCAATCTGCCACTCCGGCGTCCTCTTGGCGCCTGGCTTCTTCTTCGATTCTTCCTCCAATGCTGCAGAAAGGTCGCTGTACAGTTGCGGCCCGTCTAGCTTTCGGCGATGAACCTCCCTAATCAGGAATGCTCGCAGCTCCGGCAAGCCCGCCAAAGCTTGAAGAACCGAGTTGATGAAGCAGTCGTTTGCCGGATTGACCAAACCTACGACGCCTTTTTTGCGAGTGCTCTTAGAACTCTGGGCAGCCTCGGCGTCGAGGAAGAAGGTGGGAGCAAAGACGTAGACCAAGGTAATGGCAGCCAAGGATGCACCGGCGGCGTAGGTCGCGATGGTCAGCGGTTTCTCGGGCATCTTCCGCCGCGCCCTGGCGGCTGCTGTGCCTGTGCCTGTGCCTGTGCCGGCGAACACTATGAGGGTCTTTTCGCGTTCACCTGGGCCCGCCGTCGCGGGCGGTCGTGCGCAAGATATGCTTGTGGTTGAGGAGAGTCCGGAGGCAATAGCTGCTCCATAACGAGCCAGCAGGTTGACAAAGGAGTCCAGTTGGAGGGATTGGACCACACGCGCGGGACGCGGGATTGTGCAAGACGCAGAGGGTCGCTGGGATGTGGGATGTTTCTACGCTGCGCTGCCTCCAAGCTAGTTGCTAGTTCCGGCGACTTGGATGTTTGGTCGGCCACCAATGTGAAGCGGGCTGCTTCGGCTGTGGAAGAAAGACTGCCGAACAAACGCTTGGCCCTGCGCCTTGGCAACGCTGGCTGCACAGGCCGTCGACTTTCACTTCACTCGTCGTTGGCATGTGAAAGTGTGCTTGTCACGGAGCAGCGAGCTATCATGGCATCTCCATTGCGATCCCGAAGCATAGCGCTACCGCAGTGCACGGCGTGTCTGCGCAGCTATGCGTGGCAGGCAACGGCAGACGCCTCCGCCTGTCAAAATGCTCTCCGACAGCAGACGAGGAGCAAGAAAACCGCGACAAAAGCGTCAGCAACAGTGCCAGCAAGGCTGTTGAAGGATCTACCGGGATTCGGGAAAGCTGGTATGATTTCTAATCTTATCCCATGAAAGCTCTCCCCTCTAAAATCTACGCGCAGGCTCTATTGTCCCAGTGACCCGCGGCGAGCTTCGAAACCACTGGTTCCCCAAACGCATCGCCGCATATGTAACGCTCGCAGAACAACGACAACTTCGGCGCGACAATATACCCATAGAGCGTGACTACAACTTCGGCAAGAAAGATGACCTGGCAGCAGCGGCGCTGGCAAAAGCAGCCCGAGCACCCGAGCCCGAGCCCGCGCCAGTGTATGAGAAAAAAGCGCCAGAGGTGGAGAGATTGACTGCTCAAAGAAGTATGGAGCTGCTAGATATATTTGTGCCACATCGCATCGATTTCTACAGAGAACCGATCATGGAAGCAGAAAAGCTTGAAGAGCCAGAGGCAGCGGCAGCGGCGGAGAAGAAAGAGGACAAGAAGCAGTCGGCATCGAGTGCAGCAGCAGACTTGCTGGCGGCGAGATCGTCAATCCCACGAGAGAAGCCCAAGCCAAAGATGACGGGAGCAATCTATGGCTCGGTAAGCGCGCACGACATTCTGGTCGCGGTCCGGGCGGCCATCGCAACGAATGACGAAGCAGCAAGAGTCCTCATTGCAGAGCAGGACATACACTTTATGGACCCTCAGGCGCAATCCGAGAACAAGATCAAGTCGATTGGAGATTTTACAATCGAGCTCAAGATCAAAGGCGTCGAGCAAGGCATTAGAAGGACTGTGAGGGTCGTCCCACAGGAGTCATCGTGACAGCCAGCATGATGAACTCAGAGTTATTGCTCGCACACAAATTACTCGTAAGGTGGAAAGGCGTTTGTGTTGAGAACGCCGACCTTTTTCCAGATCCGCCGACCCCGCGGGATGAAACCAGCCGCAGTATGCGCCAATACCACCGATCGACAGGTACGAGGCATGATGATGTGAATATATGAGACACAGACTCAACCCCGTGGTGCCATTCACTGCTGCCTTTGGCGCGAGACAACGCATGATCCGCTCCGCCACAGCAGCTTATGTATCATTGTATAGATTGTCCCAATATTCACCATTTCGTGCCGGAAGAAACAAAAACCTCCCGCCGGACATTTCTTTCTGATCTGCCTACGCAAGTCACACTCCAACAAAACCAACTAGATCGAAGGAAGCCACAGTTTCGCACTGGAAGCACAAGATATCGAGAAGTTGCCGTCTACTGTGCTCACCTAAACCACTTTCCGCAGTCAATCATACCGGAGTGGAAGCATTAAAACCAAGAATGTGCATCCTCACGATACGATCCTGGCCATGCGGTCACAGCCGCTGCACTTCGGCAGATGTGTGCATGGACGCCCTTTCGATGCCAGGGACAGCACCTTACGACTGTCCGTTTGCAACACACTCCTTTCATAGGCAAAGATCTCGCGACTGGCCCTGTCCGATCTGCAGTCGGCACAATGGACCACGAGATGTAGCGCACGAGCGTGACCCAGGAAGGCTGCCGGCTTCTATGTCGCCTCGCAAAATGCAGCAACAGGCTCTGAGGCTTCAGCGAGCTGCACGAGAGCAGCAAGGTCAACGAGCGGCAGATTTATGTAGAGCTTCACAACAGCTTCAACAAGACTGGCAAAGCATAGGCCTGCCCTCATTGCCGGCCTCAGTGGAACCACTGCGCGAAGGATTATCGCCCATTAGACCTGCCCCTAGTGGCACAAGACATGCCGCAGAAGACCTTACTTGTGGCTCTAGTGACACAGCAAGCTCGCTGTCAAGTCCCGTCACGCCCAATCATGCAGAAACACATCCTTTGTGGTCTGACTTCAATGATCTGAAGATAGACCGCAGCGAAGCCAAGGCGATGCCACACAAAGCTTCGCCAAAGCACGACTAAATGTTACGTCTTGGAATCTGATTAATTCCGATGGATAAATGCGGATGGCGGCCATTATTGCAGCGTATCCCAATGAAAGTCAGCAGGCAGGCATGATTGCGTGGAAACTCTGTTGGCCCTGCCTCATTCGGCGTACCTCCTCCGTACTCAATGCGAAATTAGATTAAACCGACTAACTAAATAGCAAGGCACTGCCAGGCAGGTAAAACTCTCAACAACTTCTCTGAAAGAAAAAAAGAACCGTGAGCTCTCGATTCTCGAGTTCACAGATATGGCGGACCACACACTCTGGTACACAACCCCGGCCAACCTGTGGGAAGATGGCCTCCCAATCGGCAATGGACGTTTGGGTGCAATGGTTCGGGGCACCACAAATGTCGAGCGCCTCTGGCTCAACGAAGATTCAGTTTGGTACGGCGGGCCACAAGAGCGTGTCAATCCGGGTGCATTGAAGAACTTGGATCGGGTGCGAGACCTCATTAACCAGCGACGTATTTCAGAAGCGGAGAACCTCATGTCCAGGACTTTCACTGCAATGCCGGAATGCATGAGACATTACGAACCTTTGGGCGATTTGATGCTGTATTTTGGGCATGGTGTGGATCCACCAGGCCATCATCAGCATGTGGTCGGCATTCCACAGTTTGAAAATCAGAAGTGGTCTGGTGGTGGGGGGAAGGAGGTGACGGGATATAAGAGGGAGTTGGATTTAAGGACTGGAGTGGTCAGCGTGGAATATGAATGTGATGGTGCGCATTTCAAGCGAGAGGTATTTGCTAGTATGACGGCGGAGGTAATCTGCATGAGAATGTCTTCAGATCAGGCCATGACATTTATGTTAACGTTAAGTCGTGGAGATGACAACGATGCCCATCGAAAATTCGACAGGACCTTCGATTCCTTGACAAACACCGAAGATGGTCTATTGCTACAAGGCGCCATGGGTGGCAAAGGCGCAGTCGAGCTCGCAATCGGAGTCAAGATCCTAGGAGACAAGAACACGAAAATTGACGCCTGCGGTATCGACGTCGAGATCACAATGGAAAGGGACAGTAGCGTCACAATCCTCATCGCCGGCGAAACCACATTCCGCAACGAAAACGCATCCCAAGCAGTCCACTCCCGCCTCTCCCACGCCTCAGAAACTCCCTGGACCCGACTCCTCTCCTCCCACATCGAAACCTTCTCAAACATCTACAACCGCTGCACCCTCACCCTCTCCCCAACCCCTTCAACCCCCCTCCCAACAAAACCCTCCTCGCCAACGCTCGCCACCCTACCACCAACACCGCCACCTCCCAAAACCCTCTCTCATCCCTCCTCTTCAACTACGGCCGCTACCTCCTCCTCTCCTCCTCCAGCCCCCTCTCCTCTTTACCTTCCAACCTCCAAGGCCTCTGGAACCGCGACGAAAAACCCGTCTGGGGCTCAAAGTACACCGCCAACATCAACGTCCAAATGAACTACTGGCCCGCAGAAATCACCAACCTCTCCGAATGCCACGAAGTGCTCTTCACCTTCCTAAAACGTTTGGCCGCAAGAGGAAAGAAAACCGCGAAGGAGATGTATGGGATTGACAGAGGTTGGGTGAGTCATCATAACACTGATATCTGGGCCGATCCCACGCCTCAGGATCGGAGTATATGCGCGACGTATTGGAATTTGAGTGGGGCGTGGTTGGTGGTGGGACATATTTGGGAACGGTATCTGTTCAGTCGAGACGAGGGGTTTTTGCGGGAGAATTGGGACATCATGAAAGGTTCTGCGGAATTTTTCGTCGAGTTTTTGGTCGAGGATGGCGGGAAGAAGGATGGGAAATTGGTGACGAGTCCCAGCGTTTCCGCCGAAAATTCTTATTTCTATGTTGATGGCGAGGGGAAGAGGCAAGTGGGGAGTGTATGTGCCGGACCGACGTGGGATTCGCAGATTTTGAGGGAATTGTTTGGGGCGTGTGTGCAGGCGGGGAGGATTTTGGGGGAGGAGACGGGGGAGTTTGAAGGCGTTTTGGGGAGGTTGCCACAAGACGAGATTGGGATGTTTGGACAGATTATGGAGTGGAGGGAGGATTTTGAAGAGGTCGAGCCGGGACATCGACATGTTTCGCATCTTTGGGGATTGTTTCCGGGGACGTCGATTCAGGCCAAGGAAATGAAAGATGCGGCGAGAGTTACGTTGAAACGAAGGCTTGAGGCGGGAGGGGGACATACGAGTTGGAGTTTGGCTTGGATTCAGTGTTTGTGTGCGAGGTTGAGGGATGAAGAGTTGGCGCAGGAGATGGTGGGGAAGATGAGTGGTGCGGTGTTGGAGAATTTATTTGCGAATCATCCTCCGTTTCAAATTGATGGGAACTTTGGCTATACGGCTGCTGTGGCGGAGATGCTTTTGCAGAGTCATGAAGGGCCTATTGATCTGTTGCCGTGTCTTCTTGCCGATTGGGCGGAGGGAGGGAGTGTTAAGGGACTCAGGGCGAGGGGGAATGTTGTGGTTGATATCTCTTGGAAAGATGGGAAGCTGGTGCATGCGACGTTGTCGTCGACTACTAAGCAGACGCGAGTATGTCGTATCAATCCAAATCGATTGATTAGTGGGAAGGGAGAGGTGGAGGTGGAGATTGGACCGGGTGTGGCGTGCGAATTGAATGGTGTTTGGGAATAGCAAAATGTCATAGATGTTGAATAGTGCATATTTAGTCCTCAGAACCCTGAATTCATATTCACCGAATATAGGTTGTGCTCCACTTAAGTGAATAGTCAACATTCGGGACATTTCTTAGCGACAGCGAGGTGAAAAGGCAGCGAGGTACAATACTTACGAGAATGTATCCCTCGCCTAAGTCTAGAAGCTTTCAAGGGTAGTAAGTCTATTTAAAGACTATCATTCACTTCATTCTTGGTAGGGAGCCTCTGACAGCAAGACAGGCTAGTCTGGCCAGCCCTCTACCTTTAGTATACAAAATCTAGTGTTCCGATGATTACATGAGTAGACCCACCATTCAGTACATCCATATTGAAGATCATATTCAGCTGAATGCGAATATGTAGTCTCAAACTGAATACTCACTATTCAAAATCCATGCTAGAAATAGTGAATCTTCTAGGACTGAGCACGCTCAGACGCTGTCATTCGTACTTTAGGCCGAAAAATCCGCCCCATGTTGCGAAGTCTTACGCTGTCGCCTCCTGATCAGCCTTGACCTTTTCGTCATCACAAGCTCCTTCGATCGGTACGACGTAGCCTTTGAATTTCTTCGTAGGCACATTGTGGCTAAAGAGCCAATCCTGTTCCTCATACGTACGGCCTTTCGTCTGCTTCGATGTTAGCTGTCATGCCCATCAGAGGACGCAAAAGTTTTGTAGAAGGCTCACCTCAGGCAGTCGAAAATAGGCCCAGATCAAGGAAAAGACCGACACGCCAGCGAACAAGAACTCCATCTTCGCTCCTGCATTGACAGCGCCAGGATTGAGAAGGTAAGGACCAAGGATTGTCAAAACCAGGTATGTAGCGCCATTGAACGTCGCGGTCAGGGACAATGTCTTGGCTCTGAGTCTTGTGGATGGAGTATCGGATGAGATAATGAATCCCAGAGGACCAATAGTGAGTGCATAACTCAGTTGCATGGAGATCAACATTCCAGATTGAGCCCAGGCATAGCCGTGGTTAGATTTGTAGTTTGGTGCGAAGCACATCAGAGCGACAGGCCACAGGATTATCTGAGCATAGCAAAGACTGAAAAGCCAGCACGTCCGTCGACCAAACCATGTCAGTGGGAAGGCGCAGAGTACAGCGCCGACAAAATTCATGCTCATCAGGCCGATGCTCATGTTGAAGGCATTCGCTGTGCTCAGTCCGACCTGTTCGAAAAGGTATGTTGCGAAGCCTACAGGATTTCCGGAGAAATTCTGTGTGATGAAGAGCATTGAGCAAATTTCGAGTCGTCGTCTGTTGCCGTTCTTGGTGGAGAAGCAGTCTCGGTAGGTGGCACCATCCTCCAATTCTTGTTCGTACAGGTCGGTCCGGACCATCATGGCAAGTGTATTGTGATTGCTCTCCCACATTTCTCGACTGGTCAAGCTATCAAGTGCTTTCTTCGCTTCATCGAGACGGCCCTTGCGAATGAGCCACCAAGGGCTTTCAGGGCACCATATGAGGCCGATGAGCAAGATCGCTGGCCACACCCATTGGATTGCGTATGGCGTCCGCCAAGCCCAGTCGCTATCCCAGTTGATGAAAGCACGAGTGATCCCGGTTTGCAAAAGCTGGCCGATCACGTATGACAAGTTCGCGGTGCCCGTCATGAAGTATCGAAGTCGTAGAGGGAGGACCTCGCTGGCGTAGGCAGGTGCGAGCACATGGTAGCCGCCCCAGATGATGCCTTGTAGATACATTGACGCGGTCAAGACGCCTATATTTGGCGCAAAGACTTGCATGAACACCAGAGCAGACGTGATCGATAGATACAGCGCTAGTGTCTTTCTGCGGCCCAGCCGGTCCATAGGTATAGCGCAAGCCCATGCTCCGATGACTTGACCAACGATGGCGCCCATGCCCATGGCAATCTGCCATTCCGTCGGGACTTGATATCCGTGACCTTTTAGCACTTCACCGAAGCGCTTTTGAAAAGCAGGGAGTGCGAAGAAGTTGCCGGTAATCTCGATATCATAGGCTCTCATCACAACGCAGAGCGAGACGAACATTGACCAAGCGGACGCCTTCCAGTATTTGCGCAGTGCTTGCATCAGTGGCATTTCATGCTCGAGAAGCGTTCCCTCTGCTGCTCTCCGAGCATCCTCGGCTCCAAATTTCCGCAAATCGTCGGCATCGTCGGTTCCATCCTCTGCTGTTTCCACAAAATGGACCCGAGACTTGTCCTTGGATGTATCGTCGGGCACTGACGACTCCTCAGGTGTAATCTTGTTCTCCATAGTGGCCATGCGACTGTGTACAAGGTGAGAAGGGGCTACCGCTGCCACTGCCAGGCATGGCACTTATTATTATTATCTGCATTTCTTCAGCTTCGACCGATTTGCGGAGAATCCTAGTACCGGCTGAATAGCACTTTTCTGTATTTTAGGCGAACAGGTATGGATTCGGTACTTCATCAAGTTCACTCATCGCCTGATCCTTGCTACAGCGCGAGTTTGTTCTGTTTTTAAAACGGCAATAACAGCACTCGGCGGAGGCCGCCATTCTCTCCGTCTCTTCGGTATACTTTGACCGCCTTGTGGAGAATCCCGGAATGGCAGTTTCCTGTATTTTGGGCGGACAGCTGCCGATTCGGTACTTCGCTCGTCGGCTAATCCTTGCCACAGTTTATTCAGTTCCTAAAACGGCAAGAAATGGAAATGGGGCTCAGGTCACCCAGCAGAAGCCGCAATTCTCCTCGGCTCTTCAACTCTTCTCAGCCAGTCCAGAACCAAGGCCTGCAAGACCTGCCTATCGTATTCATCAACGGGCAGTCCATGATCCGCGCGGTCGAGGAGCGCGAAAGACGCCCTGGTGTAAGACTGGAGAAGGGTCCAAGCATCACGGTACCCGGTCACACCATCTTGTCTGCCTGTGACAATCAAAGTCGGCTTCTTAAAAGATGCTTTGTCGTCATGCAATCGTGCATTCAACCCATATTTGTTCGGATCATGCCGAATGACGTCCAAAGCCGTAGCATCAGAAGCCTCAACAGCAGGAAGAACAATCTCCGTAAGTCTCTTTCGAAACTGTCCAATATATTCAGGCGTCTGAACAGCTGTATCTCCAAGCTGTTGCCGTTCAGCAGTCGGCAGCGAGGCAAGAAGTTTTTCATTCGCGATAGCAGGAACGAACGGGTCGAGATCCCGCTTCTCATTGACAGGCTCTACGAGTGGAACTCGAAGAAGCAAGCCATCAACGTGCGTTTCGTACTTACACGCCAAGGCACGAGCGAAATACGCGCCGCACGAAGATCCGGCGAGGAGAAATTCTGAGGGTAGAATGTGATTCTCAATGAATGTCTCAACGCTCGCCAGCATGGAATCGAGATCTTTGGCTTGACCGAGCGGTGTCTGGCCCATGCCTGGAAGGTCGATGTATATTCTTCGGTATTGACTGGTGTGCTTGCTGAAAATTGGTTCGAGGTCGTGCGCTTCGACTGCGCCGGAAATGGTCCATCCATGGATGACGAGAATTGGGAATCCTTCGCCATACTCGCGGAAAGCGAGATCCTGCAATGCCGCCATGTTGGGAAGTTGATGCGTGAGGTTGATGTCCCTTGAGGTCGCAGCTGAGATGGAGGGAGCTTTGCCAAGAAAGTCTCTTGGTGGCAGGCGGTAGCGATGCACGCTTTGGAATCCTCCCAAGGCGTTATGGCTTCACTGTAATGCGAGCGGTGCGAAGCCGGCGGTTGAAAATGTGCATGAGCACCGCTGACAGAACTCGTCTTGTTGTTCTTGTAGAATACCTGCTACAGATCGACCAAGAAACACCTCGCTAAATACATCGTCATCCATGGGTATCTTGCTTCAAGAAAAAAAGCAGCAACATGACAGCTGCCGGTCCCATATCCAGTCTTAGCAATCCATGCCTTTTCCCGCCATATCAATACGCCGTCGCTATGCCGTTTGGTACGAATGAAACCGTGCAAAGAGCACTATGCAGGCAAGCCAGACAGCAACTCTGAGCCGAGAGACAGAACTTCCTTGGCCAATGATGGCTTACTCTTCCAGTTCGCCTTCCTCACTGCCTTCTCCATCCGATTGAGCCTGTTGAGGCTGCGATTGCGATGCGGTCTGCTCTGCCGCTTTCATATCGAGCGCTGCCTGCTCGTTGCCATTCTGCACTCGCGATGCCTCTTCTTGTTCCTTCAAGCCCTCGACTTCTCCGCCACCAGCTGGAGCTTCTGGCACAGGTACAACAACGCCATTCTCAGACTTCTCCTTCGCCTTGTCATCGTTATCAGTGTGGTGCGCATCGAGTCGAGGTCGCTTGTTCTCTTTGTCACCAGATATCGAATCGCCGTTGGGTTGGCTCTCAGCACGTCCACGCTTAATTCCGATGCTGCTGGCGTTGCTCGCTCGTCTTTCGCTACCAGGGTAGGGTGATACTGGCCCGGATCCATTATCCCTACCCCGCGTCTTATCCCAGCTATCGCTTCCACCATCCACTGCTGGTGTGAGCAGTCCAGCGTAGATCGAATCGTTGCCTTCTGAACCGCCACTGGCCGAGATGCCATTGATCTTGTGTGTCGATGGGTCGTAGTTGGAGAGTATATACTCAACGGCTCTCCGAATATCTCGTGTGCGAACGTGCTGAGATTCCCACCACGGTCTGCCTTTTGCATCGTCGGGAAGAGTCACGTCGCATTGCTTGCAAGCTGCGTAGAGGCTAGTAACCGCAATTACTCGGCTGCTGACCAGGAGGCAGAGCTGTGTGTTGTTGCTGTCCGTGACGAAACCCCACGCAGCATTGCGAAGACGCTTGTTGTGCTCTATGCCATAGTACTTGAGCATCTCGAACAGCTGCCTGTGTGGCGACTCCACCGTCAGGTCGAAGCACAGCGTCTCCAACATGTGGTCTTCGTTGTGTAATATCAGGTCCCGCCATTTCCAAAAGTCCTTACTCTGCTCGTCAACGACCAAGTTCGGATTCTTTTGCGCCACTCGACAGAATGCCAAAACGAGCTCCTTCATCTTGCGACAACTTTCTTCCACCTTTGTCGCCAGAAACAGCGCCGTTGCTGCGGCCTGGAAGTGGTGGAGCTTCGGGATACCATTGCGCTCTCTCTTTAAGCTGCCTCGCATAAGGAATCGTTGGAAGAAGATTGACGCGGTGCTCAGTGTCAATTGGGGAAGCTTCAGCATAATTCCAACCTGTACAATGAAGTTGATGCCTTTCACGCGCTTGTCGCGCTCTTCGTCGACCGACATGCCATCCTGTATTGAGGGCGTGTTCGCGAGCTCTTCGTCTGTGAAGATCCATTGTGCTTCAGCCTCTTGGAGTACCGCATTGGGACTTTTCGGTCGTTGTCGCGTCGCAGGATGTGTCGGAGGCAAATGGTTGGTATTGGAGGGCGGCGGCATGGCCGCGAGCGCTCAGACTTTTGCGCGCGCGTAGTTGGGAGCCGTGTCACCCACGCGTTAGCTGTATGCTATTCGTGAGTGATCGCAGATGCAGGATCGGATCGGTGATGCCTGCGGCGTGAGGCGATGAGCTGAGGCTTCAATCGCTCACGGCACTCGGAAGCGGTGGAAAGTCCAGTGCAGACTCCGGCGGCGCATCTGTCACGGATGTTTTGCGATGCAAAGCCGAGTGAAGGCGAAATCGTGTTGGAATTGCAGTACGGAATTGAGAGTGGTGGTAGTGTGAGGCCGCGAAGGTGGAAAGGAAGATCCACTCGCTGTCCATCAACACGTGCGCAACCTCGCTCGAAAGCTTAGCACGCTCTGACGGAGCTCCATATATACCAGATTGTTAATGGAGGGTTGGCTTCACTTTAGTCTATTGTCCTGTTGCGCCTTCCTTACTAACCTTACTATGCCTATTGTCGCGATAAACCTTACTTAGACTCGCTATACTTTCGCGCCTTGCCTCGTAATATTCTTCTTCTATCGATAATACCGATAGCGATACCGATACCGATAGCAGTAGCCGCTATAACTAGTATTCCGCGAGACCTTATTCTTAGCGTAGCTTTAGCAGCTTTAGCTTCAACTTTAGCAGCGTATTTACTAGTAGCGCACTTACTAGTAGGAGGAGGAGAATATTTATCGTAAGTCGCGAGGTATATCGCTATAGACTCGCTACTAACTCGCTTTAGACTTCGACGCCCTACGACTATAAATACCTACGATTTCTAGTACTATAGCGCGCAGATATAGTAAGAGCTACTCGATTAGATAGCGATACCGGATAAAAAGAAGGCGGTATTAAACAGACTACGGAAATATAAGGCTACTAGAATTATTATAGAAACGGACTCTAGCAAGCTTATACTAGCGCTATACTACTACTATATACGCTCTAATGACTTTGAGTATCGTATACTTAATACTAAGGGCGAGCGTATCTACGCTTATTATAAGTATAAGGGCAAGTCTAGCTATACGGCTAGTATAGAAGAGGTTAAAGAAGACGATAGAAACAGCGAGCTAGCCGCGATATAGGCGCGAGTCGAGGCCGTAGAGGCAAAGAATACTAAACTAGAGGCAAAGATTAAGGTATTAGAAGCTAGGTTCGATAAGTTAGAAGGATATTGCCTCTCGTAGTTTAAATAGCTTAAGAATAAGGCTATTATTAAGTCTAAGGATATGTATACGATATAGAAGGAGCTGTAGCTAAATAGCGATCGCGAGCTACTAGTAGATAATGTTTAAGGAGCGAGTCTATAGCGAGTCTATAGCGAGTCTATATTTCAATTTCCTTTCTTCTTCGATCGTGTCTCTATAGACAATAGATTAACTAGCTTCTAAGTACGCTTTAGCTTCTAACTCTTCTATCCGCTCTAACTATCTTACTAACTATCTTACTAGCTATCTTGCTAGCTATCTTGCTAACCTTACTAACCTTACTAACCTTGCTAGCCTTACTAGCCTTACTAGCCTTCTTGCTAACTATCTTGCTAACTATCTTGCTAACTATCTTGCTAGTCCTTAGCTTCGCTCGACTCTTTTAGAATAGGCGTAACTCGCGGTAGCCTCGCGGTATCCTCGCCGCTTAGGTTAATAAACTTAGGCGGCTTTTTAGTATCGATTACCTTCTCCTTCTATAGCTTCTCTTACTTAATCTCTATAGATAGAACAACCCCGTCCTAACTCGCTATAGTACTCGCGCTACTACTCGTAGTAGGAGTACTTAGCCGGTGCTTCCGCTTTAGTTGCCTTTATTACTACAGCTTCCGCTGTTATTAGATATAGATTTTAAGGTAATAGATTAGTAGCTGCTTTATTGCTTTCCCTCCTATTTGCGGTTTAAAGAGTATAAGAGCCTCTTTAACTAGTCCTAGGCCGAGTACTTTAGAAGCGACTTTATCTAGTAATAAGCGCTTATTATCGAAATTAGTATAGAAGAAGTAGTTCGTATAGTCGTCGACCTAATAGACGCTACCTTACGGTAGGTCCTTAGCGTTAATCCGACTAAGAACCTAGTCTATAAGTGATATATTAGCTTCTTCGAAGTCTTTGTTAGACCAGATATTAGTAATAGAAGTCTATAGGACTAGCGGATTATATTCCTATAGGTCGACTCTACCCCTACGAGAAACCTCTACTCGCTAGCTAAAAACTAAATAGCGGTAGGTAAATAATACCTTTATTAGCTCCTTTAATAGTTGTATAGGTATTAGTAGACGTTACGAGAGGCTCCGAGATCTAGCATTTAGTCGAGAAGTTAGCTTATACTGCTAAATAGCAGCATTGCGTATAGTATTCGCCGCCTTAGGTAGAGAAGGGAACGCATTAAAGCCTCGTACTATACTCGTAGTTAAACTCGTAGCAGCAGCGGTAGCAGTAGCGGCTGCTACTAACGGCTCGCGTATAAATCGCTCGGTTAGTAGATTAGGGTTCTTAAGACTATATTAGTTACAGAATGCGTATACTTTTAATAGTATTATATAGTTAGCGCCGGGAATAGTACAAAAGGTACCCTAGATAGGCATTGTTAGCAGTAGAACTAAGGTAGAACTATAGTAGTAGTATAGAGGTAGAACAAGATAGGAATTAAAAGATTAAGAAGGAAATAGAACTGAAATAAGCGACTCGCGGCCGGCTCGCGGCCGGCTCGCAAATCCCTTATTTTAGATTAGTATATATTATTTGCAAACTTAATTAGTCTAGCCCCGGTATTCGCCCTACCTAACGTCTAATTACGAGCTGCTAATAGCTTGTCCAACTCTATTAGTTTAGGCCCTAACCCTATAGCTGTATACTCGGCAATTAGCTATCGAAGAAGTAAGTATACCTAGCGGTAAACTCGCTTTCTATCGCTATTATTCTCGCTACTACTAACTAGATACGAGAAGCCGCGAGTCTATAATGCTATCTAACACTAAGTAAGCGTAGCCTCGGGCAGGTAGGCTTTAAGATCTAGGAATTAGCGAGTCTATTAGCGAGTCTATAGCGAGTCTATAGCGAGTACTATAGAATCTAATATATACCGAATCCTTAAAGGTCTTGCTCTATATTATTAAGTACGCTATTAGGCATAAGAATACCTTAATAAGAATGCCCGCTTAGCTCTAGATAATAGTATAGAATATACGGAATACCTAGTACGACGTATAGTCGATTAGCCTGCTTCCTAATCCGATAGCTGTTCTAGAGGTAAACAAATTCGAGGACTTTGTAGCGTATAATTAGTATGTAGACTATAAGGAAGGCAATCCGATCGGCTAGTAATTTAGCATCGTATAGTAACTCGCGTAGTAACTCGTAAAAATAGCCCCTCTAGCTATTTAATGCAGGTGCTTGCTAGCGCTACTATGCCTCGATCCGCTAGTTTATCTTACTCGTACCGTATTTAAAGCAGTCTTCGAAAGCTAGTAGTTCTAGTTCTAGTTCCGGTTCTAGGTTACTACGAGTCGTAAGGCGAGTCGTATAGTAAGCGTCCGCGGCTAGAATCGTTTCCGCCCTACGGTCTAATCGGATAATCTATAGCATTATACTACTATTCTTAATCGTTGTAATATATTAAGCGAGTACGGATATAGCTATACGGCTAGCAATCCCTATGCAGACCTAGATAATATAACGCGAGTAGACATTAATAGCTACGTAGATCTATATCCCCTAATGCTCGAATTTATAGTAAGTATCTATTAATATTGCGTAGCTAGGGCCTAGTATAACAATCGCTCTATAGTGCTCTCGCGCCCGCTTATAGCGGACTCGCAACCCTTTAGGATTTAGCAAGCAAGCTATACGATATAGCCGATCTCTACTAATAATGTTATATTTAGACCTAATATAGGTATATAGGTGCCGTCGGCCGAAGGACTCTACCGTAGACTTCTCGAGCTCTTCCTATAAGACCTCTACTATCTCCTCTTCCGCTTCTATCTATCTATCTCGCGATAATACCTTCTTTAATCTAAGCTCTTAACGTATCCGTTAATATCTCCGCTAGCTAATATTAAATCTATCTATCTTTAGTACTTTAACCGCTTCTTTATTAGTTAAGCGTAAAGCGGAGAAGGTATATACGACTCGGATCTTTAGTGCCTCGATATTATTAACTCGGTTATAGTAAGCGTAATAGCTATAATTAACCCCCTATTCCTTAAGCCTCCGATAAAGCGTAGAAAGAGCTATCTAGTAACTAGTCTTTTATATAAGGTACTATAGGATTTCGCCTTGTATAGTGCCGCTATTAACCTGTAAGGTTATCTAAGCCCTCTATAGCGAGAGATCGATACGTAGAGGCATTTTGCGAGTCAATAGCGAGTATAGTGCGAGGGCAAACATAGAAAGTTGGTCGTAGAGGTAGGTTAGTAGAGGCGGTAAGAACCTCCATTGACAATCTGGTATGTATGGGCCTCCCTACGCTCTGAGGCTGGGGATCCGATCTTTGTCAGGCCTCGCCTCGAGACTTCAGATCTGTCTCCGTACATTCTCCCGCTTGAGTCGTCCTCCATAATCCTCAAACTCAACATCCCTTACAGCCGCAGTCATGCCTTCAGGTCAAGGAAGTAGGTGCCTTCCGAAACCCTTCGCCAAACCCTGCCAAGTCAGCTGCCGAAACGCAGACATATGCTAATCGCGCTTTGACTGAACAGCCGGTACCAACCCGATCCACAATAAGAAGCCAAAGAAGAAGGCAGTCGAGGAGGACGAAGACGACAAGGCTTTCAAGGCCAAGCAGGCTGCTGGTGCGTCATCGGCATACTAGAGGGCAAGCGACGCCTTTTCTGACATTGGCTTGTAGACAAGAAGGCGCGAGAGGAGATGGCCAAGAAGGCTGGTGGAAAGGGTCCGTTGAACACTGGATCGCAGGGTATCAAGAAGAGCGGAAAGAAATAGGCGACTTTTTGATGGGGTGAGAAGATGTGTTGAGGATGAGATACGACGTGATGTGTACGGCGGAAGACTCAGGCATAGCACAGGCGTTTAGGGAGATATACCATTGCAAAGTTTTCCTTTGTGTGAAGCACTTTACGGCTCCTGGTAGGTCATACTGATGCTGCACAGTCCCTTGAATTTACCACGCAGTGACGGCAGCACAATTTGCGCCTGGAATAAGCAATGCCTGGTGACGATGTGGTGACAGCACGGCGATTCGGTCTAGAGGGTGGCAGCGAGGGTCGACGGTGATGTGTTGGAGACTCGCAAAGCGGGAGAACGCTGCTGAAAGGTCTCTCGCGAGCAGTGACAGGTTTGCACAAGGCGAAGGCGCACGACTGCTTAATCTTAATGAGGTGGAGCTGCGGCGAATTCAACTCAGTGTTGAACGCAGCGCGCCTTTTCCCATTGTGCCCAGACTCCAGCCAAACCGCTGGACCCGCATATACCGTCGCGAGGCGAAGGTGCGGCAACAACAGCAGCAGAACCACCGCGCGCGCCTCTTCTCCAAGCAGCTGCCAAGAGCAACAACATTGATGAAAAGTAAAAAATGGTGCGAAAGCCAGCAAAAATTGCCCTGCGCGAAGTCAGCACTGTAACACACTGTTGAAGCCGAAAGGAAAACTCACCCGCTGCCGCCGCCGAAGCGACGACACAGCACTCGAGAACCACGCTGTGCAATGCAGTCTCAAATACTAGGCACCACCGATTCGTGAGCCGGTATACCGCGAGAAGGTCTGTCAAGAAATGTTAGTTGAAGGCTCAAAGTGTAGGGGTGGGGATGGGGGATACGGACAAGTATGCAGATCGAAATTGGAAAAATTGAAGACTTTTATACTGCTTTGAGAAGCTCGGACCATGGCGAATATGCGAGAATGGTTGTGACTAGGAATTTCGAAAGAAGGCCGCGGAAGTGAAGTGAAGTGAAGTGAAGTGAAGTGAAGTGAAGTGAAGTGAAGTGAAGTGAAGTGAAGTGAATGTTGTTGATCGTTGCTTGAGGCTAATAAAGCCCGCATCTCAAGCAAAGAAGTGATGAGGGAGGCAATTGTTTGGGCGGGATGAATGCCGCACATGCTGGTTGGAATTGAAGCTGTCGTCAGTCAACGCGGCGGCAGAAGTGAACTGAAAGTGAGGGAACGGTGGCAGCATGTGAAGCTTGGCAATGATCGAAATGCGGGAAAGCGAGGATTGGTCTAACACACATGCTCGTCACTGGCAAATTCGAGCATATACCATAGCTGATGACGAACCGATTATCACTTATTCATTTGGCTCTGCTGAAAATTTGTCTGACTGGCCGCCTCCACACAGCTGCCGTCCGATGCTTCCATTTTTCTGCCATGTGCTGCATTGACGATGAGTCGAAGAATAAAATGCTTTTCATAATGAATCTCGTCGCGCCTACTTCCATAAAACGAACTATCGTGAGCATTTGAGCGCAACAGAGGTGGCCGTAGTCTGGGTGTACCCGCGCGATTCGTTGCGCTCGAAAGTTTGGAACCGTCTGGACGCACGGTAGCTAGTTGAACATCGACGACCTGTATCTGCATCACATGAGGCCCGAGTGTGGTTTGTTCCCAGGGTAGATGAAGCTGCCTGTCCGCGGTCAACTCATCAAGAAGTTTAGATTCACGTGCGGGGAATCTGGAGCAATGCTGTTCATCAGCAAGGATTATATCGTAGCCGAAGAAGGTCTCGGTCACTGGTCCAAGAATCAGAATCAGTCGAGGCCATAAGTCGTTGCATCTGATCAGCATAGCGACCGAGTTCATCCCAGCATTCAACTTGTGGGCTTTTGCTTTCGGCCCCCGCGACGGAGAGTATTCATGTGCAAGGTCGCTGGAATAAGTTCCATCTGTAATCAATGGCCAGACGTCCACAAGGCTCCCCGACTCCATTTTCCTTTCCTCACATGTGGCTGAATTCACTCCTGAGGTGATGCTGATGCTATCGAGAACGACCCAGTACGTTGTTCGGGGTGCACGCTGCCTAATCTGCGTCCAGCTGAAACCTGCGGTCTCTTGCCGGATAAAAATCCTCACAGGACTACCGCGAAATTTCTCAGTATCAAGGCATCTTTTGATCGCTTGACTTATGGAAAGCGAATGTTGATGTTCATGTGAAGCTGAGCAGGAGTGAGTGAAACGCAGGAGGCTGGCAGGAGCAAGGATGTGTCTTGGCATTTAGTCCTCCCACGACCCACCTCCCATCAGGCTTGAGGCGAAGGATTACGTTGCAGCACGTGATAGCAAATAGTTCTACAGTATTCTCGAATTCAGGCAACAAGGCACTACATTCTCTACCAATTATACGTAGCCCCTAAAAATCCTTCGCTAACAAGCCTAAGAACAAAGCGCGCTAAACTAATTATAAAAATACGAACAACGTATAATAACGCATCTACGGCAATCTGAAACGTAGAGATTATAGCGCCGGTAATTACGAGTTATCCGATCTAAAAATCAAGTACGTACGACTATTAGGTATTAAGTTATACTATTTCTCCGATAGCTAGTCTACTATAGCCCTCTAAATTAGTAGGCGGCTAGCTATAGGGCTAACAATACCTCTATACGCAATACCTTATATCGACTAGCCGATACTTAGAGCTTCTTCTTCGCTATCCTTCGATTACTATTTATATAGGTTGTTTTCTCGTACGATACCTCCTTATAGTACGCTAGCGACTCGAAGGAAACTCGACTCCTATAATATACTATCTACGACTCGGAGGTCCTTACTAAGGTATTTATAAACACCTTTCTAGTATAGGATAACAGTACTTAAGTTATAGTTATCGAGAACTAGGTCGAAAGTAGAAGCTACTCGAAGCCGCTAAAGCTACTATAGTAAACATACCTAAAAACACCTAGAACAGGTCTAATAGCGGCCCCTATATCTACTAAGTCTATTAAGGGCCTTTCTAATATATCGAGTAGTAGTTTATCCTCCGCTCTACTCTCTAATAATAATCTACCTCTACCTTCCGATACCGACTAGGATATAGCCGATATAGAGCTAGAAGATAATACTACTAATCTGCCGAGAGCACTAGACGGCTCGAGTGTCCTACTACTAGGCGTACGGGTAGACAGGCCTATCTATCTAAGCAGTAGTAGCCTTAACTTCTCCGACGCTCTAGATAAAGTAATTAGACTAGCCGGTATATAGAAGGTTAGCGACTTCTAGGATAAAGTGTCTAAAGAAGAAGAAGAAGATAATAACGAAGACCTTAGTAAGGAGGATAAGGAGATATCCGATAATAAAGAGGACCTCGAGGCTCGCGATAGTAACGAATTAGATAACGATAAAGACAGTCTAGCGATCGAAGAAGAGCGGCGTATAGCGTTAAATGCCGCTCTTAAGCGCGTTCTTAATAAGCACTATAAGGAGATTAAGGATCTTATAAAGAAGAACTATGTCTCTATACTATACCTTATTAAGTATCTAGTCGGCAAGCTAGGCGCTAAAGTATTGTCGACCGCTAAAACGGAAGGACAACCGAAGTCTACCTATACGTAGCGCTCGAAGCGTTACGAGAAGAACATCTAGGCCCTAATAGAAGCTCTCTCCGAAGATCGTCTATTTAGTAGTCGTATTATCCGTAAAGAATTAAAGAGCCTAATTAGCTAAGACTTCTTTAGCACCTATAATCTAGCCTTTAGCTATGCCGAGTTTAATCTTAGTAGTATAGGCACTACTATCTAGGAGATTGTACTAACCTAGCATCGACTTCTTAGCGAGGAACTGTTGCCTAACGTTCGTTAGGATTAAAAGCAATACTAGGAGATATTTACCGACAAGTACAATGTAATACAGAAGCGTATAATAATAATAACTTCGTAGGTCCTCTTCTCGATAGCCTATATTAACGCCTTATATTTCCTAAAGGCGCTAGGGATCTTCCTTGTTAGCAATAGAGCGAGCCGACGAGTCCTCGAGTGTCTAAATAATCTTAGCCTTGTCCTATCGTATCGTACTATATAGATTCTTATAGGTAAGAATATAGAAGTCTAGATATAGAAGATTAGCGAGATAGCGACAGACCCCGATAAGTAGTATAGTAAGACTATCGACAACTTTAATCGTATAGAGACCTATACGGTTTAGCGGAGTAGTAAAACTAACAAGATGCTAAGTATTACTACGTCGTATCTTATAGAGAACAAGAATATTCTAAAGGGCGGTTTAAAGAAGGGCATAATCTATTACGATAAGCCTCTTAACGTAGACGATATCTTTAAGAATATATATAAAGATAAGGCGAAGGTCCTAATTGCCGTAGCCCCTACTACTGCTACCGCCGCCGCTATCGCTACGGACCCCTAAGCGACTAATATCGAGGTCGCGGAGATTAGCAAGAAGACCGCTATATTCTATATCGATAAGGCTATTATATACACCTTCCTAAAGGATATTAAGAAGATCTTTAATAATAAGAAGGTAGGAGATAGTCTAGTAGTACGCCTATTATAGCTAGTAATCGATAAGATACTAGCCGTATAGACTAAGGTACTCTCTATACTACTATCTTTTAATAATAAAGCTATACTTATAGGGACTTATTGTTAGGACTAAAGAGGTTACACGTAATTAGTATATAACTAGGCTCGAGTAAAGCTAGGGTCTCGATGCCTTAGGCAGGGCTTAGCGCTTAGCGTTAGGCTAACTAGCCTGCCTTCCTCCCTCTCCTCTTAGATCTTTATTAAATACTACCTATACCTACTACTACCCTATCTACCTGCTAATATACCCTTCTTATACAGTATTCGATCCACCCTTTAAGGGCAGCAGCTAGATAGTTCTTATTTCAAGCTTTTAGCGGTATAGCTACGAACAAGACTAATCTAACTATATTGCGCCCGAAGAACGGGACCTATACGTACTATTCTATCGAGACAACCGTACCAATTATTAAGCGAGGCCTTCTATACGGCCTATTATACTAAGTTAATCGTACTAGACTAATATCTACTAATTCCGCTACATCCGTATCTTAGGGGCTAATAATATATTATTAGTATTACCCCCTATTACAATAGCCGGCTTATTACGAAGCAACAACAACCGTGCTACCGCTAGTAGCGCTAGCAATAACAACGCTAGTAGCACAGTGCCTACTACTAAAGTGCCTACTAAAGCACCTACTAAGGTGCCTCCTACCGAAGAGCCTACTATAGGACCTGCTAAAGAAGAACCTACAATTCTAGGTAACGACCTAGAATTGCCTGTCGACGACATTCTTAACAATATTGTTAACCGTCGATATAGCTAGCTAGCCTTTAGTCCCTAACTAGTAGCGAGGCTTTAAGAAGCTACCTAAAACAGGCTTACTGCCTTGCGTTAAGAACAATAGCTAAAGGATAATCTTCTCGAGATTCGCCGCCTCTAGGAATCTCTAACAACTACTACTAAGCTAATAGCAGGACCTTCTTTACTACCTATCTAAAAGAAGGATACTAAACTTAAGGACTGCACTGTATTTAATAGCTCTAGTCGAAAGCAGTATAACGACTATATTCGTAACTATAAACTTAACTAGCGCAATGTACTAAGAGCGCTACTAGACGACTATTCCTTAGTTGTACACGCTATATAGTACATTAATAGCGACCTAAAGCGCATATAGGATAACTATTTCGACTCCCTTAATAACTAGACTGCTATTTAGTAGCAAACCTATAAAACTATTATACTAGATACCCTTAGAAACCCTATACTAAGGCAATAACATGCTTAGGACCTGTATCTTCGAGCTAAACAGAAGACTAATTAATCGGCTCGCTTATTTGAAGCCTATTTAAAGACCCTCGAGGATAACCTTCCGCCTAAGACTAATTCTATATAGATCTCGGAAATACGCCTAAAACTTAGATAGGAACTTATCCTCGAATTAGACCGTCGCCGCGTGTTCGAATAAGCTAACCTAATACGCATTTAATTTATAGTCGAAGTAGAAACAGCCGAACGAGCTATCTAGCTCTAATAACGACTAGAATTAAGGATCCGACTAGCTAGTACTAACCGTAGCAATCGTAGTAGCCGTAGAGGAAACCAAGGTTCCTACTAAGACAACAATACTAATAGTAGGAATAGTAATAACGACCGTAGAAGGGGCCGTAGCCGGCGACTATATAGAGGAGGCCGCGATAGGGGCCGTAGAAGGGGCTCGTATCCCTATAATACTAACCGCTCGGCTAATAATAGTAATAACAGCTACAGCAACCTACTAACCGGATTGAAGTGCTTTAATTATAACAGTACTAGCTATCTACTAGGCTAATGCGACAAACCTAAGGACTAGGCCCGAATTGACTATGCTTCCGCTAAGCATAGGAAACACCTTTTAGCCGCTAATACTACCCTAGTCGGCTCTTTTAATTAGTCGAAAAAAGAGTAAGCGCCGTACTAACTGTTAGCCTTGTGCGGCGTAAGACTATCGACATTGTGCTAGCTGTTGTACGTACCTGTCTTACATCTAGGCCCGATACTAACTATAAGGCAAAGGTTATACTAGACCCCGGAAATTCAGTTAGCGCCCTTATTAGCTATCGCCTAGCTAAGCAATTAGACCTTCGACAACTGCCGAGGACTAACCTACTAACCCTTGCTTAGTTTAATAACGCTCGGCACTTAACCTATAGAGCCTACTATGTTCCTATAGTTCTAAAAGACGACCTCGGAAATAAACGCCTACTAAACTTCACTGCCTACGCGGTAGACATAGATAGCCTCCTATCCGATATTGTTATTAGCAACCCTGTTCTTAAGTACTATGCTATAGTTATAGACTTAGGCAGTTAACAATAGCGATTTGGAATCGCTAGGAAAGAGGACATTAAACACATTAATGTTAGCGAGTGCCCTAACGATATTAGGGTCCTGTTTATTAGCAACCTAATACCTGCCTTAGCTAATCCGACTGCCGACCTACTCGGTAGTAACGACGATAAACCTGTGCCCCCTAACAATCCTAATTAGCTTGCTCGCATACTAGAGCCTATCCGAGAGACCTATATTAGTGTATTTAAATACTACCTAGCATCGACATTGCCTATATTCAAAGAGACGGATTATAAGATTAACATTATAGAGGGCAAAGAGGTTCCTTTTAGCCCCCTCTACAACCTTAGTAAGCGAGAGCTTGCTGTGTTACGTAAGTACCTAGAGGAAAACCTAGCTAATAGTCGAATTCGGTATAGTAACAGCCCTGCTAGTGCACTAATCCTGTTTGTTCTAAAGAAGGATAGTAGCCTACGGTTATGCGTTAATTACCGTAGGCTTAACGCTATTACTATTAAAGACCGCTGTCTACTCCCCCTTATTAATAAGACCCTCGATCGCCTTTCTAGGGCTTACTACTATACTATACTAGACATTAAGGATGCGTACTACCGTATCCGCATTCGTAAGGGTAACGAATAGAAAACAGCCTTCCGTACTCGCTATAGCTATTTCGAATACTTAGTTATGCTATTTAGCCTAGCTAATGCCCCTATAACATTCTAGTCCTATATTAATCGAGCCCTTTTAGGCCTATTAGACTATCTCTGTATAGTTTACCTAGATAATATCCTAGTTTATATATATTTACCTAATATTATAGAATACTAGGCCGTAGTACGTAAGGTCCTTGACCGCCTACGAGCCTATAGACTATATTGCAAACCTTCTAAATGCACCTTTGCTACTAAGGAGGTGTCTTTCCTTAGTGTAAGGGTTAGTAGCTAAGCAGTAAGAATGTATACGAAACTTTAAACTAAACTAAAGGGAGCACTAAATTAATATAGCTACTATCTATATAAGACGAACTGCGAAGAAAGGAAGAAGGGTGCCTTAGAGGGAGAGCCCCTTCCTTAGTATTCCGCCCTGCGGCCGTCTAGCGCGTCCGACGCGTAAGCGCAAACACGTATGTCCGCTATCTCGCAGCGCCTTTGTCTCCTAGCTAACTTGCGTAGCGCGCGTATACGAACTCGTTTAACCGCTCTTAAGCAAACATGTTTCTCCTAGCTCTTCCCTACCTTCCGGTTCCTTTCTACTACTCGGATCTGTCCTACGACTCTATATATCTCGCTTGCTATCGTCCGTATATACGTACGCGTAGTTTAGTATAGTCCCGTCGTTCGTATATTAATATATAACGTATTATTCTACTATATACGGCCTCTACGGGAGTCCCTAAGATATTACGTTATACGGCTAAGTAGGCGGCTAACTAGGCGACCTAGGCGACCTAGGCGACCTAGGCGACTTAGGCGTACTAGGCGTACTAGGCGTACTAGGCGTACTAGGCGTACTAGGCGACCTAGGCTAACTAGGCGACCTACTTCGCTAGGGGCCCCTACTACTAAGGCAACTTAAATCCGATATTACTTTATAGTATAGCGGCTAGCTTATAGGACTTGTCGGTGCTTTCTAGGCAGCTACTATAATAGTAGCCCCCCCCTCGTTCTGCGCGGAGTTCCTACGACGCTAAAGGAGGTCCGTATATAATAGGTGCTAGTATTCTTGTCCTAGTTTAGGTCGGAGACCTTAATCTAAATTCTATTCGTACGCTTCTCGGAGAAAATGTTCCGGGATAGCTCCTTCTATTGTCGTATAGTCGGTATAGTCTCGTAGGAATTCCTCGATTGCTTCGCGGGCGAAGATAATATAGCGTAGAGGTTCCTAGGTCGTATCCTCGTCTAAGTACCCCTCCTATTATACCTCTCCCTACGGCCCGGGAGGATTGAGATTTCCGAAATTTGTGTTACTAAAGCTCTATCCGATAATCGCCCGCACTGTGCCTAAGGCAGATTCCGGCTCGTTTTCGGCCTAATCGGTAGCCTCGGTAGCTTCCGGCATCGGCGGGATATCTTCGGGGTCCGCGATTTCTCCGGCAGTTCTTAGATTAACAACGTATTTAACCGGGTAAATGTTGAGATTTTCTAGGAGATCTAGTTCGTATACGTATATACCGACTTTCTTTACAATCCGGAAGGGTCCTAGATTTTTCTAGTCGAGCTTTTTCGAAGGTCGGTTAGTTCTAATATATCGTAAGTCGAGGTAGACGTAATCTCCGACCTAGTAATCTAGCGCGGCGCGTCTGCGCTAATTAGTATAGTACTCGTACACTTCTTAGGTATACTTTATCTCGTCCTAGAGCTCTTAGTAGGTCTAGGCTATTTAAAGAGCGAAGGCATCGGCGTCTCTTTCCGGATCGTTTGCCGGGGGCTCTAGTTCGATCTCTATTAGTTCTATACCGGTTCGGGGGTAAAATCTAGTAGAGGCGTAGAACGGCGTAGTCTAAGTTGTAGCCGACTCCTAATTGTTAATAGCAAATTTAATAGAGGGCGTTAATCTTAGCTAGTCGTTTTAGTAGTAATTATAGAAGCACCTAATAATTTGCTCGATCTGCGCGTTAGCCCGTTCGGTTTGCCCGTCGGTCTACGGGTAGTAAGCCGTTAAAAGGCGCGCTTAAATTTTTAATCGTTCGTAGAGGCGCTTCTAGAAACGGGTAACGAAATTCGGGCCGCGATTAGATACAATTAATTTAGGTAGGCCTGTATCTTTCTATACGTCCTAGTAGAAGACCTAAGCCGTATTCTTTACGGTTAGGCTGCGGGCATTTAATACCTTCTTGCGTTTCGTAAGGCGGCAAACTACGACTAGCATATTTTAAAACTAGAGGCCGTTAAAGTCGGATCCTTTCGGTAGGCCTATAATAAAATCTATTAAAATGTGTTGCTATAGTCGTAGAGGGACTTTAAGAGGTTTTAGCAGCCCTTGCGGCTTACGCATATCTACTTTCGCCCTACGGCATACTACGCAGTTCTTAACGAATCGGTCGACATCTCGGTATAGATTAGGCTAGTAGTACTACTTCCGGAGCTAAGACAACATCTTAGCTCGACCGGGATATACTATTCCGAGAGGGTTATAAGCGGAACGCATAATCTAGTCGCGTAAATCTTCGAACTCCGGGACGTAGAGGGCATTTCTAAATATTATACGGGGTGCTCGCGGTAGGGTTCTACAGAGCTCGTACTCTAAGAGAGAAACGTTCTCGTATAACTGCTCCTTGTTCTATAAAGCTTAAATTAGACCTTTAGTAAAAGCGTCTTCGGCGTATACTATCGTAAGCTGCTATTCGAGCTAGGTAGGTTCGAGGAGGTCCTACACTTCCTCTTCGCTTTCCTAGTCGCTATCTAAGCTTTCTAAACTCGTGTCTTCGTCGTCCGAGCTATCGTCGTCTCCGAGAAAGGTAGGAGCGGCTATTAGTATAAAGGATGCTACGAGAGGCTCTAGGCCGGTAAGGTCGTCTCCGAGGAGCTCGTATAGTTCCTAGCTAAGGTTGTATTCCTTAAGGATAGACTGTTTTTTACGCTACGGACCTCGATCTAAAGGCGAGTCTCCGTTATGCCTCGTAAGTACGTCGGCCTATAAGTTTGCTTTGCCGGGCGTATACTAAATAACGAAGTTAAACCGGGAAAGAAACTTACTCTAGCGTACCTGCCTACGGCTAAGGATTTTGCTCTTAAGAAAGCAGATAAGGTTCTTGTAATCCGAGCTAACCTAGATTAGTAACTTAGAACCTTCGAGTTCCGGACGCTATTCTTCGAAAGCCTTAACGATTACGAGGAGCTCCTTATCGTAGATATCGTAATTATACTCTACGGAGGACATTTTCTTAGAGAGGTAGGCTACGGGTAGCTACGCATCTTCCGGGATCGTTCGTTAAAGGAGAATAGCGCTAGTTATACCGTCGGAAGCATCGGTTTCTAGGCGCGTTTCTTTATCGAAGTCGAAGTACTATAGGATCGGTACGGTCGTAAAACTTTGCCGTAACTAGTCGAAGGCTTCTTAATAGGCCGGCGACTATTTAAATTTAACGTCTTTCCGCGTAAGTGCCGTAAGTAGACGGGCGATTCCGCTAAAATTCTGTATAAATCTCCGGTAGAAGTTAGTAAAACCGAGGAAGCCCTAGACTTCTTTTACGTTTCGTAGCACCCCCTAGTTTAGAACGGCTTCGATCTTGCCGGGATCTATTCGAATACCTTCTAAAGAGATAATAAGGCCGAGGAATTTCACCTCTTACTTATAGAATTCGCACTTATCGATATCGATATATAGTCTAGCTTCTACGAGTTTCTTAAGTACCTTTTCGATATGTTCGTAGTGTTCCGCTTTCGTTTTGCTATAAATTAGGATATCGTCTATATACGCCGAGACGAAGGCGTCTAGGAATTCTTTAAGCGTATCGTTAATATATAATTAGAACGTGCTAGGTCCGTTATAGAGCCCGAACGGTAAGACTAGGTATTTAAAAAGGCCGTAACGGGTTCGGAAGGCTATTAACTATTCGTCTCCCTCGGCAATACGGATCGCGTTAAAGGCGGCGATTACGTCGAGCTTAGTAAACTAGCGAGCCTTCGAAAGGCGTTCGAGCGTTTCGTTTACGAGAGGGATTAGGTAGCGGTTCTTTTTCGTTAACGCGTTAAGGCCCCGGTAGTCTACGTAGAAACGGAGACCTCCGCCGGGTTTCCGGGCAAACATAACTAGTACGGCTGCTTCGAAGGAACTAGGGCGGATAAAGCCCTTTTATAGGTTGTCTTTTAGGTATTTCTTTAGTACGAGGAGCTTATCTCGAGACATCGAGTAGAGAGGGCCGTACGGCGGCGGCTTACCGTCGATTAGCTCGATTTTGTAGTCGACGCCTAGCCGGTACGGTAGCAGAATGTCGGCGTTCTTCTTCGAAAACTAGTAGAGTCGGTACTAATACTCCTTCGGTAGTTTCGTTCTTAGATCCGTTAGTTCTTCGTCGAACTTTTGGATAGCCTTCTCGATATCCTATATTATTATAGCGAAGATCTAAGTGCGTTTATCGCGGGCAAGATACGAGAAGGTAGCCGCGCTAATAGCGAATACAGTACGATCTTAGGGAGTATCGGAGGTAGAACTGGATTCGTTAAAGCAGTGCTTAGCGTAATGCTTACTCGTAAAGGATAGAGATTCGGAGGCCTAATCGATAACCGGATTGTGCTTTTTAAGCTAAGGAAGACTAAGAATAACGGGGTAAGTCTTCGGGAGTTTCGTAAGGAAAAACATAATGTATTCGGGATATAGGCCGATAGTAATAGATAAGTAGTAGATCTAGGTTACCTTACCGCGGCCCGCGGTCGTACCGTTAATCATTTCTAACTCCCGAGCGTATATAGGTCTTAGACGTTAAGCCGAGCTCTCTCGTATAGTCGTATCTATAACGAGTAGCCGGTTACGCCGTT